>NC_134240.1:45496183-45813678 GCF_965152275.1 Natator depressus | reverse complement strand
CAGAGAGAGACAAGGTGGGGGGAAAGACAAGACCGACACAGCAGAAAGATGGGAGGCAGACAGTGCGCATGGATGGGGAGGGGGACAATGAATCGGGGAGATAAGAGCCCAGAGTTCTTACACACCCCAGACAGCTCTCTCTGTCCATGTCCAAGACAGGGGCTTGTCAATTGCACTACAAAGGCATACCGCTGGGGTTATCATACAAGCACCTTAGGCAACCATTGGTCAACTACCTGACATTCAGCCATCAGAAATCAGATATCACAGACAACCTGCAGACCTACAACTAGCTGTTTCCAAACCCTCAGATCTCTGCCTGCTCCCCCACTCAGCATTCTAGCCTCCAATACAGACAGACAGGGCAGCTCAGGCACGGGACATTACACTGTACACAGCCATCATAGCTGCACAATCCCTGACACCGCAGGAGCCCCTGGGAGCACAGATCCTCATGAGTCTCTGGGGAGACAACAGAGCAAAGAACTCAGGGGGATACAGGCTGGCTCACGGTA
Source organism: Natator depressus (assembly GCF_965152275.1). Lineage (NCBI taxonomy): Eukaryota > Metazoa > Chordata > Testudines > Cheloniidae > Natator > Natator depressus. The sequence goes on along the minus strand of NC_134240.1, from coordinate 45,813,163 downwards.
ATGGGAGAGAGAGCCCTTCACTTCTAGATCACCCCATGAAATCCAGCCCAATAGAGACCAAAACTGGGGCATGTTGGTCTGTGGCTCCTACATGAAATGAGTTGGTGGATCTCAGGCTAGCTCCCAGTGCACTGGTATCTGCATCACACAATCACTCAGTGACCCCGTTGCCAAGCTTAGTAGAGGCGTTAAGGACGGACTGGGCCCTGGAGAAAGGTATCCCACTATGCCCCATGGGGGCATGTTGGCAGAGCTGCGTAGCAACGCTTTGCACAGCTGCCACCTTTGCTCTCCCTGCCCTCTAGTGAGAGGACTTCAGGCTCCAGGGCTGGTAACCCCTTTCGGCAGCACTGAATTCACTATGCTTGGGAAGCAGAGATGGCATCTGTGCCTTCTTGGTCCTGGGTTTCTCCTTTAACTACAGTTGGTGAGGGACAGAGAGCTGAGCCCTGCAAACTCATGCCACCTCAGGTGACAAATCTTGCCTGCATCTGCTCAAATCAGCATGTGATTCCATGGTGGGGGTGGCGTGAGTCATAGGGAAGGTGCAAATTACACCAGTGGGTTACAGTGCCCATCTCCAATCCCTCTTTCTACAATACAGAAACTCAGAGACCAGCTGGTCGGGTGGTAATTATGGCAGCTTCACCTGCCTTGGGGACTCTGTGGGACACGGGCCTCCTTCCAAGAAGCATGGGTCAAAAGAGAAGGAGCAGCAGGGCAGGCCTGAGGTGCTCACTTCCTGAGTGATGCTATCAAAGGGGAGGACAGCTGGGATGCAGAGGCTGAGGGCTCAGCAGCACTGGGCCTGCTTCCCCATTCATGTGGCCAACAGGGCCTCCGGAGTGCAGCCCGTGGCCTCCTCCAGTCCCAGGCTCTATTGGAAACATCCCCCAGCTGTTCTGCTCCAAGGAGAAACCAGCTAAGCGGCTCCACCACAAAGCGGCCCAAGTCTGGTCCAGTGGTAGGAGGGTTCCCCCTCCCTCCTTTAGCCAGCCCCCAGACTTTCCAAAGTGATCTGAGCCTGATTCAGCTCGAAATCATGCCTCCAATTATGTGCGCTCTCTCTCAACTGCCTGTGCTGTTCTCCTGTAGCGGATCTGTACCTTGCAGGATTCCTTGCCCTTCCTTCCCCTCACTCCCACACACTCCTAGAGATGCGCTTTGATGCCACAGCATAAGAATATTCTTTTTTTTTTAAAGGCAGCTGCAAATGTACAACGGGACTCTCACAAGCAATGCTAGCTAACAAGCCACGGAGCAAAGATCTGGTTCAAACAGCACACTGCTGCCACCCTGTGCCACATGAGGGACCTGCGTGCAGAGCTCTGCTATGGAAAGACCACCACATTTTCTTCAGACCATATTTTTGGAGCTAAGCAGAGAATGGAGCCCAGTTGTGGAAAAGAAGGATCAGTGAAAAACCAGTCAGTATTGTTATCTGATTCCTGTAATAAAGAGATTCACTATTAAACAGATTCACATGTGGACTGCAGCAATCTCCCGGCAACCTAGGATTTCAGAGCTGTCACTACACTGCAAACCATTTGGAACTTTATGGCAACAGAGGATACAGAACTCATCAGACCTTATTTTCTCCAAATTACCTGCCACTTGACCCAGATGAGACTCCATCAGCAGTGCAGGACCTATGACACGCAGCTGAGCATTCTGGATTCCCTGAAGAGTTACACATTCCAGCATTAGGGGGATGGAACTTGACTCCCCACTTCACAGCCAAAGCTGCTTTTTCAAAGATTGATCTCCAACTGCAGAATGCCAGGGATCTACACTACACCAGCCCACACAGTCTTGACGAGGCTAGGAAAACATACAGAGAACACTCCATCCAGGCAGATGTGACTATTGTTTCTAGAAGGATGTAAAGCCCTGGAAGGAGAGGAATTATTCAATCCCTTAAAGTATAACTAGGAATCACGGCTGAAATTGAGCAAAGGACAATTTAGGCCAGAATAGCAGCGAAAGCTTACTAACAGTGAGATACATACAACTGTGGAACAGTCTCCCAAGGATCATCAGAGAAGCCCCACTGCTTGAATCACTTAAAACTAGACAAAGCTGTGGAGAATAGTCTGCAGCGTCCAATCCTGGACTGATTCCTGGGGACATGGGCTCAATTATTATTAAAGTGCTGATGAGTCTGAAAGATGGAAGAGACGTCTCCCCAAATGCTGTCGGCTGCAGGAATCTCTGTCACAATTCTGAAACTGTTGCTTTAAGAAGTGACTAAAGAGCATTTCAGCAGAGGCCAAGCTCCAGGAAAATGAAACATCCTTTCAATCCCTTTATTTAAGTACTCACAATTCCTGTTTTGAGGCAGATAAAACAAAGATAAATACTGAGTGAAGTAAATTAAGCTGTAAGTAGAGGATTTTATTAAACAAAAAGCAAATTGCTAGCAGCACAGCCTTGGCAGCTCATTAGTTTTTTTTTTAATTTTTAAGTGAATTTAGCAGGCAATCTTCTGTTTACTTTGAATAATACATGCACCAAGATTGCCCTGTGGCTTTGGCACTGCAGTTCAATCCCTTCTCCAGCAGGTGGCGATAGGGACCTATATTTGGGATTAGCATTGTGCATCCCAGGAGACTAGTGGGTGACCTGAAGAAATCAGTGAGAGCACGCAAGTCTGAATCTCTCACCAACAGAAGTTGGCCCAATAAATGATATTCCCTCTTCCACCTTGCCTCTACAACTGGGACTGAAAGTATTCAATTTTAATTTTTTTCTGTTAAATCCCTTCTCCATTATTCTGAAAATATTATGTAGGAGCTACTAAGTGTGTGCATGTCAAAGATTGTTTGATGGTTAGTTAACGTCAGTAGCAAATAATTCAACCTTTCATGAGGCTGTCACAGCCAGGTCACAGGCGTCCAGACCTAATGGTCAGAGCTGCAGTCCACAGTCATGAGACAGAGTCAGCTGGGTCAGGATACCAGGAAGTCAGAACCACACACTGGGACCAGAGTCAGGCTAGGTCAGGATACCAGGGATCACAGGTAGGAGACAAACTGGAGATCAGAATCACGAGCCAGATGCCAGGAGTCACGCCGGCTCAGGATGCCAGGAAATCAAGCCAGAGCTGGAGCCGGAAACACAAGGCACAACAGTCCAGAGCAGGATGGAGCCCAGTTCAAACAGCTTCCTGTTCCAATCCTGCTGCTGGCTTACATAGGGCCAGCAGGCCAATCAGCTGCTCCAGGACTCTGCCAACAGGACCTCGGGGTGGAGCCTCAAACTGGGGCTGAGCTTCATGGGTCCCAGGCTAACAGGTGGAGGGTTGAGAGGGGCCACTCCCTGTTACCCCAGGCTTGAGACCTGAGGGTCATGACAGGCATAACAGTGCAACTATCATATCGTGAAGCAGTGGTGTGATCGAATATTTATTTTTTACTTCAGGTGTCAAAAACAAAAGCACACACACACACAAATTTACGGGTGCCTCACATTTAAACAATCGTACAATGACAGAAATCACTGCCCAGCAACATGAAGTGCTCCTGTACAGGTTTCAGAGCAGCAGCCGTGTTAGTCTGTATCCGCAAAAAGAAAAGGAGTACTTGTGGCACCTTAGAGACTAACAAATTTATTTGAGCATAAGCTTTCGTGAGCTACAGCTCACTTCATCAGATGCATGCAATGGAAAATACAGTGGGGAGATTTTATATACACAGAGAACATGGAACAATGGGTGTTACCATACACACTGTAAGGAGAGTGATCAGGTAAGGTGAGTTATTACCAGCAGGAGAGAAAAAAAAAACCCTTTTGTAGTGATAATCAAGGTGGGCCATTTCCAGGAGTTGACAAGAATGTGTGAGGAACAGTGCGGGGGAGGAACAAAAATGGGGAAATAGTTTTACTTTGTGTAATGACACATCCACTCCCAGTCTTTATTCAAGCCTAAGTTAATGGTGTCCAGTTTGCAAATTAATTCCAATTCAGCAGTCTCTCGTTGGAGTCTGTTTCTGAAGTTTTTTTGTTGAAGAATTGCCACTTTTAGGAGACCTAAAGCTTATGCTCAGATAAATTTGTTAGTCTCTAAGGTGCCACAAGTACTCCTTTTCTTTTTGCTCCTATACAGTTACTGCTTCAACTCGGGCAGCCAGTCAAACAAACAGGTAACAAACTAATTCAGCCATGCAGTAAGTAATTGGCGTAGGAAGTCGGTGAAGCCAAGAACTTACCAAGATTAAAAAAGGGATTGGACATGATTATGGGTAACAAGAAGAACCAGAGCAGTTGTTCTTAAACATGAAAATTTGGGAAGGGATATTAAACCTCGGGCGTCAGGGGCTAAGCCGCATGTCTACACTAGAAATGCAAGTCGACCTATGTTAGGTAATTACTGTGGTGGTTGATGTCCACACCACCCTGCTTCTGTAAATGGTGCGCGTCCTCACCAGGAGCACTTACACTGACTTAAGAGGGGCAGTGGCGGGAGGGGGCTGAGAGCCCAGGGGCAGCTGGGCTCCTGGCAGGGAGCTAAGTACAGAGCGGAGAGAGCCCAGCTCAGAATGGGGAGCCTGGGCAGAGAGCTGGGTTGAGAGTGGGACCCAGAGGGCAGTCAGGCTCTGAGCAGGGCGGCTGCATGTCAACTGGAAGCGGGAAGCCCAGGGGCAGCCAGGCTTTAGCTGGAGCCCCTCCCCTTCCACAGTGACAGCCCAGCTTCTTGTCAATTTCACAGCTCCAGCATGGACCCGTGAAATTGACAAGAATGACAGTTAGCAGCCCATGTAAGCAATGCAGTGTCTACACAGACACTGCATCGCCCTAACTACGCTGACATAGGCCCTATGGAAGTGGAGGTATTATGTTGGTGTAGTAGGGCACTTAAATCAGTGGAAGCAAGGCTGTAGTGCGCACACTGACAACCAGGGTGACGTAAGCTGCCTTACATCGACCTAACTCTGTAGTGTAGACCAGGCCTTAGACACCAGGATGAGACTAATGTGAGGGCAGATTACCCCTATCTGCTACTGCAGGGTTTTTACACCTTCCTCTGCGACACCTGGTGCTGGCCCCTATCAGAAACAGGACAGCAGGCTAGAAGGACCCTGGGTCTGATCCAGCCTGGAATGCCTATGTCTTCGTGTTCCTTCTAAGCCTAAATAGCAAACCAATATTAACAGAGATCCAGAACGGCCATTCCCTCCCCTTCTAAAATCCTGCATGTCTGCACAAACGTCAAGTCACTGAACCAAGAAAACAAGTCGCAAGTTGTTCAGATGGGTGGATGTGTGAGTGCATGAAAATCAGGCTTTGGGGATTGGAGCCATGACTGCAGTGTCTGCGTTTGTCCTATACACTTGGGCAGTGCTCAGAGAATCATCTCATCCACCCATCAGGAGCCTGGGAAGGATCAGTCTCTGCTAGACATTCACTGGAGCTTTATCCAGACCACTCTGAAACACATCAAGCAACGGGGCCTCTCCCCTCTTCCTTGGGGAGACAATTCCACAGCCTAAGAGATCCCCAACCCTAGCAGGACGTTTTTCCTTCTGTTCACTCTTTAGTTAACATTCTTCCCCTTCCTCCTAGTTACACCTTTTGGGACACCCCAAGCAACACCCCACCCGCTTTCTGGGTGTATACACCCCCTCATTTATGGACTGTCCTGACATCTCCTAAGCCCTATGTGCACGAGGTAACTGACCCTTTGTTGCTGCCAATGGTTGGGCCCAACACCTGGTGCTTAACCCGCCCACACCCAACAGGATTGCCTTCTGGGGGTTGGGGAATCTAAACAGCTTAGAACAGAGTACTACTTTAGAGCGCTGGACTCCAGGGCCCTTTTCCCCCATAGCATGGCAGGTGCCACTGTCCTCCCTGCCCCCAGCCGCTCAGAGAGAGTGCATCCTCTGCCCACAGAGCCCCAGGCAGGCAGCCAGCCAGCTATTTCCACTGTCTCATGACAAAGGCGTCTATTTCTGGCCACTGGCCACCATCAGGAACACTGGGCCAGCCCTGAACAGGAGCAGCCTCTATTACCAAGCAGTGGGTTCCTTCTGGGGAGGAGGCTCTGAATTACCCCAGAGGCAGGGAGGAGGGATGAGTGGGAACATAGGAAGGGGGCAGCAGGGTGGGGAAAGATCCCTTCTTTTCTGCAGTCCCAATTTGGAAAAGAATATTTCTGGAGGCTCCCCGGGGCCCTGGCGAGAGGCAGCACCCCCGAGGGGGACAGCTGATCTATTGGGAGCCGGTTGGTCCGGAACTACAGACACATCAGAGATGGATGGTGTCCCTGGAGCACATTTTTAGCCAAGGCCTCTCTCATCCTGCACTGCAAAGCCTGCCTCAGCAGTCAGCAACTGGGCACATCCGGGGGACAAGGACCTCATCTGCACACAACAGGGCAACCTTTCCCTGGGCTGAAATGGGCACTTGAGATAGGGACTGGTTAGGAAGGTGTCATGGGGGCCGAAGGCTGTTCCTCAGCCCTCCCTGCAAGGCAGAATGGCTGGATCCACTGGCCCTGATCCACTTCCCCACTTTCAGAAGCCTGCCCCCCAGAGCCGTGCCACATGATCCGCAAAAGGTGTTCATCCCCTTGCGCTGGCTCATCCCCGCCCATCAGCACCACATTGGCTCCACGGGCCCTGGGGAGCCTTGGCCCCAGGAAGGGGGTGGGGCAGATGTGCCCTGTAAGGCACAAACACAGGTGCCAGCTGAGAGCATGGCCCCAGTCATGCACTCTCGACCTCCAGGAAGGGATCCAGTGAAACGCACTCCATTTTATCAGCTGATATCAGCAGCCTTAGCCCCACCGGACTGTTTGATCACTAAGCACTGCCCAACGTACCAGGTACGTGGGGCCGGACAAACCTCCGCTGCTGCCCCCCCTACCAGGCACGCTCTCCGTGAAGTGATGACGTTCCAGACGTACCTGGTGCAGGGGTGGCACTGAGAAGCACATCTGGGCTGTTTGCTCTGCCGTGCTGGCTCCTGCTTGCCCTTCGGCTGTTGGCAGCGGGAACCTTGCTGCTTCCCAGTTCTAGCGCAGCTCGATGGAGCGGAACTGAGAGATGTAGAGCTAGTTCTGTGTCAGGTACACATAGGGCCCCCAGCTCCACAGCAGCCATCGCAGCGCCTCCTGATCCCAATGTCTGTGTCCTCACAACCCCCAACATACAAATGGGAAACTGAGGCATAGAGCAGCTATGACTTGCCCAAGGTCATCCAGGGACAGGAAAGGAGCAGGTCTCCCAGACTGGCTCTCTAACCACCAGGTCTCCTTCCTCTTTAGGACTAAACCTTCCATTGCTGTTTCCCAAAGAGGTTTTCCAGTGGAATCCGATCTCAGCTGGGCTTTTATTTCAGCGTGAGCCAGGTGCACAGTGTGGCAGGGGCACGCCCAGCTCCTTGCAGAGCTGGGAACCCAAACCCAGCACCCTGCTACTGCATGAGAACCAAGCATTTAGGCAGAAACTCTTACAGCTGATCAGGCAGGCAGTGCTGCGGCAGACCTGAGCTGGCTTTGGGCTAGCAGCTGCCTCAGTTCCCTCCCCCTTGGGCTTCCCAATACCTTTGGCACAGGCTTTCTTTCATATGTTGAGTCACATCCCTTTTTGGGGCCAGGGTTTATTAGCAAAGGTCACAAGGAAACAAGAATTCCCCCAACCTTCCTAGCTGGCTCCCAACCCTCAGCAGCTGCCGAGCCCTGGGCCTGCTGAGGCGTTCCTCTGGCAGGCTTGTTCTCCCCACTCCAGCCTTCTTCACTGGATCCAGCTCCATGCAGGCTGTCCCCCAGCCTCACCTGGGAGCTAAGGCACATCTCTTGCTGTAGAGCAGCTCACAAAGCCCTCCAGTTCCTCCGAGTCCTCCCTGCTCTACATCATGCAGCACCTCCCAGGGTTTCCTATCTGTAATCTCCCTTCCACTACAGCCTTCTCTCATCTCCAATCTGAAGGTGGATTTTAGCCACATGACCTGCCTCTGCTCATTCCCTCCACCTGGGGAGATGATTAAAGGGTATCCCCTGTGGAGCAGGACACATCTCCCCTTAAAGGGCCAGTCACTCTGTGACAGGACCCAGCTCCCCTTTGACTTCAACATGGGGGTTTCCAGGATTGAGCCCAACCCTTCAGTAAATAATAAACCTTCTTTTACACAAGTATTGCTACAAAAAGAGGGACAAGAGAGGACCAAACCCAAGCAACGCTGGCAGGAGCACGCAGAACATATTGCAGAGTTTTCTATATGGTGGCAGCTTCAGGACACAGCTGACGATGGTGCTGAGGATGCACAATGGAATGGCACTTGGAGTGTGGCAGGCTAAGAAACAGCCAAAGGCAAGCAGAAGCGTCTCAGGGCCTCCCCTTTCTGATCAGGGCTGTCTTCCAAGAACACTGCCTGCACACCCACCCTGTGCACTAACACGGAGAGAGACCGGACTACGGCCAGGGGCACGCTCGTTCCTTAGCAAGCTGCTGACGCTCACCTCCAATGGGCCCAACGCGCCAGTCTCCATCACCCACGCGCCTGCTTTCCCTCATGCTGCCCCACATGCTCGGGGGGCACTCACCATAAACATCTGTAAAGCCCCTTCTTTGTTCCACTTCAAAACCCTCCTGAACGCTCTCCTTTGCCCATGTAAAACTGGACCCTGCCTGGGCGGCTGGTGTGCTGAGACCACAGCCTATCACACAGACCAATGTTGGTTCACTGTTTCCATGTTCTCCCCCCTTGTCTGTACCCATCGGTTGTCTCCTGCCTTCTACTCAGATTCTCAGCCCCTTGTGGCAGGGACCATCTTGCTGTGCTGTGTTTGTCCAGTGCCTGACACAATGGGGTCCTGGTCCATGCCTAGGGATCCTAGTGGCTAGCGTAATACAAATAACAATAATGATAATAGTCCAGAGAGGAGGGTTTCAGCACCCAGTGGAATAAGGGACAGGAGCTCTGTAACTGCCCCCAGCTCCCTGCAATTGAAGTTCAGCACTAAGGCCAATAAGAATCATAGAATGATAGAATATCAGGGTTTGAAGGGACCTCAGGAGGTCATCTAGTCCAACCCCCTGCTCAAAGCAGGACCAATCCCCAATCAAATCATCCCAGCCAAGGCTTTGTCAAGCCTGACCTTAAAAACTTCCAAGGAAGGAGATTCTACCACCTCCCTAGGTAACGCATTCCAGTGTTTCACCACCCTCCTAGTGAAAAAGTTTTTCCTAATATCCAATCTAAACCTCCCCCACTGCAACTTGAGACCATTACTCCTTGTCCTGTCCTCTTCTACCACTGAGAATAGTCTAGAACCATCCTCTCTGGAACCACCTCTCAGGTAGTTGAAAGCAGCTATCAAATCCCCCCTCATTCTTCTCTTCTGCAGACTAAACAATCCCAGTTCCCTCAGCCTCTCCTCATAAGTCATGTGTTCCAGACCCCTAATCATTTTTGTTGCCCTTCGCTGGACTCTCTCCAGTTTATCCACATCCTTCTTGTAGTGTGGAGCCCAAAACTGGACACAGTATTCCAGATGAGGCCTCACCAATGTCGAATAGAGGGGAACGATCACGTCCCTCGATCTGCTCGCTATGCCCCTACTTATACAGCCCAAATGGTCCTTTTCCGCAGAACTGCTGCCTAGCCATTCGGTCCCTAGTCTGTAGCTGTGCATTGGGTTCTTCCGTCCTAAGTGCAGGACCCTGCACTTATCCTTATTGAACCTCATCAGGTTTCTTTTGGCCCAATCCTCCAATTTGTCTAGGTCCCTCTGTATCCTATCTCTGCCCTCCAGCATATCTACCACTCCTCCCAGTTTAGTATCATCCGCAAATTTGCTGAGAGTGCAATCCACACCATCCTCCAGATCATTTATGAAGATATTGAACAAAACCGGCCCCAGGACCGACCCCTGGGGCACTCCACTTGACACCAGCTGCCAACTAGACACGGAGCCATTGATCACTACCCGTTGAGCCCGACAATCTAGCCAACTTTCTACCCACCTTATAGTACATTCATCCAGCCCATACTTCTTTAACTTGCTGACAAGAATACTGTGGGAGACCGTGTCAAAAGCTTTGCTAAAGTCAAGAAACAATACATCCACTGCTTTCCCTTCATCCACAGAATCAGTAATCTCATCATAGAAGGCGATTAGATTAGTCAGGCATGACCTTCCCTTGGTGAATCCATGCTGACTGTTCCTGATCACTTTCCTCTCGTGTAAGTGCTTCAGGATTGATTCCTTGAGGACCTGCTCCATGATTTTTCCAGGGACTGAGGTGAGGCTGACTGGCCTGTAGTTCCCAGGATCCTCCTTCTTCCCTTTTTTAAAGATGGGCACTACGTTAGCCTTTTTCCAGTCATCTGGGACTTCCCCCATTCGCCACGAGTTTTCAAAGATAATGGCCAATGGCTCTGCAATCACATCCGCCAATTCCTTTAGCACTCTCGGATGCAACTCCTCCGGCCCCATGGACTTGTGCACGTCCAGCTTTTCTAAATAGTCCCTAACCACCTCTTTCTCCACAGAGGGCTGGCCATCTACTCCCCATGTTGCGATGCCCAGCGCAGCAGTCTGGGAGCTGTCCTTGTTAGTGAAGACAGAGGCAAAAAAAGCATTGAGCACATTAGCTTTTTCCACATCCTCTGTCACTAGGTTGCCTCCCTCATTCAGTAAGGGGCCCACACTTTCCTTGGCTTTCTTCTTGTTGCCAACATACCTGAAGAAACAATTCTGGCCCTCTCCTTTGTTTCTACAGCACCTTCCCTCCAAGGACCTCCAAAGGTCTCACAGCCTGTCCTTCCTGGACAGGCCCGAAAAATCAGCTTAGACTCACGTAGGAGCAACCTCGCTTATTCCCGCCTGGGCCAGGGGAACCCATCCCAGAGGAACAATACCATGGTGAGGAGCAACAGACAGAGAGTGTCTTAGAACCAGCGCTTGGCAATTCGGTCTTTGCTCAGAAGCGGGGCTACTTGAATGAAAACAGCCACCAAGTGAAATGTACAAAGCTGTCTTTATCCCACAGCACCCCCTACGGTTGGAGCTGCTTTGATGTGTTCCAACAGGAAGATCAGCATGTCTTCTTAAAACAAGGCTTGGTGGCCCATGCTGCATTCTAGTCCCGCTGTTCTAAGACCATGACCACACTCTCCTTTGTTCATAAGGAATAAGTGGGGATTAAAAGTCCATGCAAGCACTCATTGTTCTGCCAGATTTTCAGGTTTCCCCAACAGCCAGAGGCCTGCTGGCAAACAGGGACCAGGGGGAGGTGATGGGTCTGCTTCCAGCAGCCCTTCCAGCTGCTGTTTAGAATTCCGGAAAAAAGAAATGGCTTGGGGGTGGCACCTGCCGGGCTCCCAGCCAAGTCTCTGCTGATCTGTAAGCTGGGAAAAGCCAGAGGGGATTGGGCCTGACATTTTCCCCAGCTGGATGGCAGTGGCAGAAGTCTCTCAGTGAAGCACACAAGAGGCCCATGCCTGGGCTGGATGGAGAGAAGCCTCAGAGCTTGGCCTCTCCGACTAACCCATTACAATCAGCTAGGCCCACAGGCAGGAGAGACCTATGCCACCTGAGTCCAGCCTCTTCAGAGTAAAGCACAGACAGATCTCCCATCCCCTACCTGGGCTCTGCTCAGCTTCCCTCCTGCTCCAGTGTCCCACAGGCCGCAGACCTCCCTTCCTTCCTGCTGCCTCTGCGCCCAAGCCTGGCTGCTTTGGAAACAACGGGGAAGGGCGATGGAGCCTCACTGCAGGCGTTAGAGGGGGGTGGAGGAGGGCAGTAAATGGCAGTATTCTACTCAATCTTCACCCACAGCCGCAGACTAGGTTGGTGTTTCTGTTAAAATAATTAGCAGTGGAATAGGTCCCTTTCACTTGCCATCAATAGACTTCAGAGTCAACTCCCCCTCAGATGGATGGGGGCAGCTCACGCCAGCGGAAGGATCAAATATTGAAGTACCTGCACAAAATCCAGGTAATTTTACAGATAGGATTGAAGGGTGGCTGTGAGGAAAACAGTCTTTCCCCAGCCAATGCCAGCTGTTTGACCGAGTGACAGTCTAGACTGTAGCCATTCCACTGCCACAGCTACAGCCATGTGCTTTGCCAGTACCTGGGCACTCTTTGTGCCCTCTGCGAGGGTTTAGCACTGCAGATCCACAGAGTGATGGATTTCCTCACTATTCGTCTGTACTGCCCCCTGCCAGCCACCCGCACCCCTCCATTCCGAGCACCCCCTGCCAGCCACCCGCATCCCTCCATTCTGTGTGCCCCCCATGCCACCCGCACCCCTCCATTCCGAGCGCCCCCCATGCCACCCACACCCCTCCATTCCGAGCGCCCCCCCATGCCACCCACACCCCTCCATTCCGTGCGCCCCCCCATGCCGCCCACACCCCTCCATTCCGTGCGCCCCCCATGCCGCCCACACCCCTCCATTCCGCATGCTCCCATGCCCCTCCATTGCAAGCGCCCCCTGCCAGCCACCTGCACCCCTCCATTCCGAGCGCCCCGTGCCCCTCCATTCCGAGCATACCTGTACCACCTGCATCCCTCCATTCCACGTGCCCCCATGCCTCCCGCACCCCTCCATTCCAAGTGCCCCATGCCACCCACACCCCTCCATTCCGAGCGTCCTCATGCCACCCACACCTCTTCCTAGCAACCACACACACCCTGTCACCTCTTCCTAGCAACCATGGGCACACACACAGACGGTGGAGACCATTTCTGTCTCCCTGAGCCATTCCTCATCTTACTTGCTTGCACTGTTATTTTCGGGACAATCATACCACAAATCAATCTATTTTCCACCTAGATCCCCCTCTTTCTACTGGGGCAGCTTCACGTCCCAACTGCAACACCCTGTTCAAAACCAGTTTCCTTATCCCGTGGAAGAGGGCAAGCAGCTGCCTTTCATCTACAGCCCGGGCACTGGCGAAGGAGTTCGTTCACGCAGGCTGATGCCATGGGGAGTTTTTTGATCATGCTGCAATAGCTTGGCCTGACTTGTCTTTGAAAGTCTGCTGGCAGGCATCTCGGGTGCTGTGCTCCCATCAAGCACTGCACTGTACCTGGCAATGGACCAGGTCTCTCCAGCAGGTTGTTATCCAGTAGCTGGAATAGAGGACTGCGAGTCGGGAGTGCCCGGTTCTATTCCTAGCTCTGCCATTGACTTGCTGTGTGATTTTGGACAAATCACATTGCCCCTCTCTGTCTCAGTTTCCCCTTCAGTAAAACAAGGATCCCACCCCCCTGTTTCACATGGGTGCTTTGATGCACTGTTTGTGTACAACTTGAGTGTTTGAAGGTGTTTGGATGGACGATGCTGTAGAAGTGCAAAGTATTATTAACGATAATATCATGCAACACCAGGCACAACAGGGCCCTGATTCTGCCTGGGGCCTCTGGGCACTACACCAATATAAATCATAATTCCCACAAGCACAACAAGCAGCACTGAAATCAAAGGGGGGTTGTGGTGCTCAGCCCTGCCCAGAATCACATCCTGAACGTCAATGAATGGTGCCAGATGGACAGCGCTGGAGACCAAGGTCTCCCTGTTATTACTCAGCACCCAAAGCACTTGGCATTGCTGCTGGCGATGCCCCATGGGGACACCTCAGACCAAGAAGGAAAACTGATGTGGAGAGGTGGGAGCTCAACCAGCTCACAGAAATGGGGGAAGATCCTCCTAAAGGCCACCCAATGTACATGCCCCACATCCCCCCAGCGGAAGCAGCACTAAGAAGCCAACGTGTTGGGTGGAGCTCTGGGCTCAGTGCGGGGCTGAGCTCAGTCCTTCCAGATTAACAAGGAGACTGGAGAATCGCTCCTCGCTGGGATTAGTTATCCAAGAGCTCTGCTGTGAGTGCACCCCAGAGCCCCTGCATTCCTCTTCCCCCTGGAGAGCCAGTTCACCTCTGTGAAGCATGAAGGGTGCCTTCCCTTTTCCCCAGCTAGGGCATTGCTGGACAAGTGGAGAATGATCTGACATGGCCAGAGCCAAACAGATCCCAAAGCAGTAACGGAGACTGGACCTAGGGACCCTGCAATGCAGCCACCTCTGGGATGGAACAGGGCACCAACCAAGATGACACTGCAACCCATCGAAGCTGGAGGGGGAATTTATGGAGGCAGAATGTCAGCTTACCCAAGGGCAATAAATCCTGTTTGAACCTGGGGTGTAAAACAGAGGTCTGCAAATGCGATGATGCCAGCTGGCAGGGATGGGGCAGAACTGGGTGAACGAGGGACTAGCCAGTGGAACTGTGTTTGCAGAAAGCAGCTTTCAAAGGCACCTTTACAAAACTTTCCTAACAAGATGTGTTGAGTGCTATGTGCAGACCACAAGGGGGGAGGAGGAGGAAGGATGTGTGCAGACCATGGGGGGGCTGGGGAGGTGAGACTTGTGCAGATATGACCAGAGCAGCCCTGTTGAATGAATGTTTCACAGATGCTCAGAAGCTCTTTCCTGGCAAACTCCAGCTAAACAATGGCTCAGTGTAAAGTCCAACAACATTTTGCTGCTTCTTATCCTTAATACACATTGAGATTCCATGTTATTGCAGTAAAAGAGGAGCAGCCTGAGCTAAGCACCTTTCCCAGGGGCAGGGCGCTGCTCTCCCTGGGTATCTGTGGCATGGCGGATGGAATTGTCCCAGCAGTGGTGCAGATACCATGGCTCAGAACCAACAACATCGGCAGGAGAGATTCAGGGTTACCACTATGCTGCCCAGCCTGCCTGTAAAGTCTGCTTTGGCTATTCATGGTGACAGGTTGCAGAGTAGCAGCCGTGTTAGTCTGTATAAGCAAAAAGAACGAGGAGTACTTGTGGCACCTTAGAGACTAACAAATTTATTAGTCTCTAAGGTGCCACAAGTACTCCTCATTCTTTTGGCCATTCAGTAGGTGGAGCTCTCTGCCCCTGGCGTTAACGCTGGCCCCCTGGCCCAGCATGAGGCTGGGGTCTCTGCTGCTGGAGGAACCATATATTTCCCTTAGGTCCTGACCATTTGTAGTCACTAAGGCCCTTGTGGCACTGTTTGAAAGAGGAGGGGTTGTTTGCCCCAAGTCCTGGCCCAATTCCATACAGTATCCTTCTTCGTCTCCTGTACTAAACTGCTGTGTAGCGTTGCTGGGCACTGTTAAAAAGCTGCCACGTTCCACCACAGAGGTGGCTGAAGCAGGGTCTGAGACATCAAATAACCCCACTAAAAGAAATTAAACTGATTCCAAAGATGTCTCCCCAGGAGGCAGCCAGGGAGCCAGCAGGCAGATAATGGGGGGAAACAAGAGGACCCCCAGTATGCCGAGAGAGCAGGGGTTTCTCAACAGCTCCTAGCACATCCATGCTGCTGACCCCAGCGACTGATCCAGAGTCTGTTTCCCTTCCCTGCTCAGACTGAAAGCTGCCAGATATACACTTTGCTGTTTAAAGAGGAACGGCCATGCTGGAGGCGCCTTCCATAGGAAATTTCTCCCAAGAGCAAGCTCCGTGGCTAGTACTTGTGCATGCTCCCATGGCTGTTACTAAAGAGATTCATGTTGGAATAAGGGGTTCATCCTCCCAACAGCTCCTGCTGTGATATTACAACCCTCTAGTTCCTGATGTCATGGGGCGTTGACATGGGAACAAGGACAACGTCAACAATCCCCAACTGCAGAATTAAGTCGGGGAAGCAGAGGGCTGACAGCTGCAGCGAGAAGGGGGAGAGGAAGGGCTGTAAACCTGAAGGCTGATCGACTGGGAAGAGAGGCCCTGTACTGAAAGTCCTGATTTTCCTGCTACCACTTGTGGAATATTCATTCCCCGTAACTCAAGAGGTGCAACTTGTGAATGTGGGCCTGACTCAAGAGCAGACGCTCGGCACCTCGGAACTCAGGGAGGGGAGATTATCCACAAACAACCTATTAATGTCCAGTAGTCAGCGATGGGCCAAAACGATGACAAAGCTTTCCAGCAGCATTTACAATCTGGGAAGAGTCCTTCGGTCACAGCGCAGGGCAGTCAGCCACTCAGATCCCCTGCCAGCACCAAATGTGCCACCACTCTATTCCAGCCCAATCTTGTACCCACTTGGAGTCCCTCTCTCTCTCAGCCCAACTGTGCCACACTTTACAGGTGGCAGAAACAACCACCAACGCACACCCCCTGCCATGTTGGCATAAAGCCAGCATACGGGGTCTTCGTCAGCACCCGTTTCTGCTCCCATCCTGGAGGCATGGAGAGGAAAGTGGCAAGTCTGGGGCAGGAGTCTACTGCATTGTGGCTATTCTCTGCTTCCCACAGCCTGCATGGAGCTACAGGACAATGAGAGTAAAGGGGCCAGGCAAGGGGCAGACATGGGGACTGCTAGAGCGGCTTAGGGCCACCAAGTTGACTCCACGACAAGTGCTGTTAAATGCACAAACTGAACAAACGGGTGCACCCAGAGGCTCTTTTCCTCCCATTTCCTCCAGCAGGAGTGGCTGCAGGGACCCTGGTAACGCTGGATGGTAGAATGTTTGCAAACAGAAGTGTGAGGTGTAAGTGGATGAAGTCCCCTTAACAGGAGAGGAATGTTGACAGTCAGGCTGAGCGACACGTTACGCTTGTCTAAAGGCACCAACAGCCAACAATAAAACAGGGGTAGGCCTCGTACATTCAAGGCAGCTTCCTGCACCACAAGACCGTCGCCCAAGCTCAGCAGGGACCAGAAAAGCCAAGCAGGAGCTATCAGTCTAAGCTCTAAGTCCAACAGCCCAAACTCCCCAGCACACACACACAGAGCTGCTGGCAAGTCTCGCCCAGGATTCTTGACAGGTCACATTGGGTGTTGCTGAATCACTTGTGAGACTGTGTGTCTATCATGGGCAGATGCCATTTAACAAGTCAGTCACTCATCCTACTTATCCCCCTGGGAATTAAGACTCAGGTTGGTTTACTGGCCATCTGGACTAGGTCAATCTCAGAATCTAAGGTACTAACCTGCTGCCTAGCATCCATTAGACAGTGATCTTCTCCCCACCACCTGAAGAGTTTGAGCCAGAGGGAACCATTTTATTCTACAGGGAAGCCCGTATTAGGCTTAGGATCTCATCAGAACTCACCATCTGATCTTGCAATTAGCAAGCACCAGCAGAAAAGTGCAGGCTGAAAGTCTCAAGCACTTCTGGGGATATAAATCTCTTCAAACCTCACCTCGCAAGCCAGAGGTGGGGTAGGTAAGCGAAGGCTCAGAAACCAGGCATAGGCAAGCATGTAGTGGGAGGAAGAGACAATTTGCTTTTAACCACAGAGAATATCAAACAGCGGCCCAGAAGAGAAGGCTGCGCTTCCATCTACAGGGAGATCTGGCATCCAATGCTTTACTCCCATGGTTTAGTACACCAGCCCCACTCCATAGAGAATTATAGGGGTGTTCTACCCAGCAGGGGTCATATGGAGATCTTATTTCTGCTCCCCCACTGAAACAGAACTCCTCAACACTTGCAATTGGTCCTCCTCAGACTCCTGTCCCTACAGTGCCTCCATTGAAACTCCATGAGACCTAGCCCAGAGGATTATAGAACTCATCTATTGGGATGCCTAAAACTAGCCTGAGATCCCCAGCAGCTTGGGGCCTCTCTGCCATATACAGACTTGAGGCCCATATTTCAGAGCTCCGCCCAGTTCCCACAGCTGTATGCCCATCCTGGAGGAGTATTAGCAGCATGGCTTCCAGGCCTGGCCAGCTCCAGAGAGCTCCCATCTGGTTCTTACCGTGTGAGGGTTGTCGTAGTAGACGCCGATGGAGCAGAGCTTTGGAGAGATGCTGCAGCTCTCCATGAAGAGCTTGCCACACTCGCTGTAGGGCCCCACTTTGAACTTGTATGCCAGGGTGATGTTGCGGATGGGGGGCGAGCCAGTACTCACGACCACCTCCGAGAAGAGCCCCGAATAGATGGCAAAGCCAAAGAGAGTCAGCAGCAGGAGTACAAGCAATGCCCCAATCAGTCCAAGGAGCACCCAGTCCGCCATGGCCCCTGGTGCCTCAAACTCCCCTCACAAACTAAAGAGGAGAAAGTGGAGAGTTAAGCCAACTTTAGGAGACAGCGGTCTGCTTCAAAGCTACTTTCCAGCAACATCAGCCACCCTCCTCTTCCAATTCCTCTGCTTTCCACACAGCTGATGAATGCAACTAAGGCCAGCTCAGAAGCACTCAACAAATTAACCCCACACCCTGCTGACCATTCAGTTTTTGTAACCACATGCAAACTGTGCCACCTGAATGCCTCTTGGGAATTAAGAGGTTAAACGGCCAGGGGATTGGAAGACACTGTTTGTTATCACTCAGTTACCAGAAGAGCACTGGTGCTCCACCCCCTTTCCTGAGATGTAACCAGGCGAGATCAACACCTAACCAGGCTGGGAATCCAGGACACTGGAGGATTTATTTATGGTACAATGGACAAGGCAGAAGGTTAAGGACTAAAATGTAAGAGATCATTTGTTTCTCATCTCGCCTATTGGCAAAGAGCGTTGTGGGAAGAGGCCCACTTTTTTTTTTTTTTGTAACTCACAAATAATCACAGGTTTCAGAGTAACAGCCGTGTTAGTCTGTATTCGCAAAAAGAAAAGGAGTACTTGTGGCACCTTAGAGACTAACCAATTTATTTGAGCATAAGCTTTCGTGTATGCATCCGATGAAGTGAGCTGTAGCTCACGAAAGCTTATGCTCAAATAAATTGGTTAGTCTCTAAGGTGCCACAAGTACTCCTTGTCTTTTCACAAATAATCAGTTATTTTTAATGTTTAACTCCATCCTGATGATGGCTATTGTGAACTACACACAATGGACAATGCTACCCTGTTTCTGACCTAGGCTTGATTCTCAATTCACACCATCTTCCTTGATGCCATAAATATGAAGACCCAGCCAGTCTGAGATTGGTATGTGTTGATGACAGGTATCTATACTAGCACCTGGAAGGGAATAGCCTTTATGTGCAGGAGGGATAAGAGGGAATTCTGAGTAATCATGATACATCTTAAGCTACTCAGATGGAGGTGGAGGTGACCCAATCCAAATAACTCAGGAAGAATTCTGGGGTTCCAGTTCTTGTCTCTGCCAGCAGCGGCCCACTTCTTAAAGAGGGCTGGAGTATGATCAACATGACTTTAAACTGTGCTTCACACCCCTCCCAAAACCAGATCACTCTAACCATACCACAGCCAGAAGCGAAAGGCACAATGTAAACGTCCTCATATGTTAAAGAGGCACTGTCAAGGTAGAATTGCTTTATTTCTTCACCTGATTTTTAAATCTGAAAGAGCTTTTAAAATGGTGACTGACTTTCCACCATTTGTGCTGTTTGCTTTCTGTCTTCTCTTCACTTCAGAGCAAAGAGACTAGCGTGGTGAATTTTGCTGGCTGGTTTTCACACACAAGCAGGCTACTGTTGTGTTTAGCTTTCCAATAATCTAGGGGGAAAGTTTCAATCAAATACACTAAAGAAAAGTTTGATTTTATTTTCCCCAAAACCCCATATCTATGCTCATGGGGTTTTGAACAGAAACTAAATTTGGGACCCAAGTTAAAGTTCAGCAGCACCCCTTTAACTACATTGGACAAATTTACTTTCTCTGAAAAAACAATTCCATCTTGGCCATTTCTTTATTCAGCCTCACATTGACCACAAATCCTGCTGCTATCCTCATCAATGCAAGCACAGCCAAGACCAAACACTTCAAAGTCAGCCAGATCCATCCCTGGTCTAAATCCACTCACTGCAGGGGGATTAGACTGGGGTGAATTTGACCCACTGTGTCTTATGTTCCTACTCACCTGAAAGTCAGAAGGCTAGAGACTAGCAACAGCTCATGGTCTCTGCTAGAGTCCTGACCAAGGATCCACGTTCCTAAAACAGGAGGGAGATAGTATCGTTATTTCCTTTATTAATAACTGCAGCATGAAAACCACCCCCCCACACACATACACACTTTAGAAATAAACAGCCACCCCAACCACTTTACACGTGGGTTGTTGTGCTCCCTTTTGGAAAGGAATCAGGATCGCTGATTCCAAACAATGACTCCCAACCCCCTGCCCGCTTGAGATGAATGGCATGTCCCCTTAGTTTGGGATTGTTTAGCCACATCAGAGCTGTCTGAGGAACTCCATTCAGAAAAAGATCACCTTGGAAAGCTGCAGATCTCCCTTCAGGATTGGAGAGGAATTTAAAAAGAAAGATTCAGAGATTTCTTTCCAAAATCTAAGATCAAACATTTCATGACAAGAAAGGCCAGATGGCATGGCTTGAGCTAGCAATAGCACAGAGGGGTGTGATGAAGTGGGGGATTTTCTTGTTTTTTCCTTGTTTTTTCCAATGGTTTGCATGCAGAGGGGGTGGGACTCAGTTTACCTGGTTGTTACTCGTTTAAAGAGGTGATGGGAGAGGGAGTTTGTTGTTACAGAGGACCGGCGATGGAAATTGGGACCCCAGCCAATGTCTTGGAGAATGGATACCCCAGCGACTGGTGACCTGAAGGCCTAGTTCAGGATCCACAGCCAGTTCCGGACAGTGGGAGAACAATGGGCTGTAAAGAGAGGACTCCGGTGACCTGACCACGCGGTTCCAGCCAGAGGACAGAAGAGAGGAGAGGAGGCCCTGTTTACCTGGATAGAAGACAATGGACACAGGCAGGGTTTGGGGCCGGTGATATCAGATGCCCAGCTAGGAAGCAGGGGGGCTCTGGGCTGGAGAGACAGAGCAGGCAGAGCCCACCTGGATGCAGGGGAGACTCAGATGTACTGTTCTGAGGGAGGCCAGACCTGAGGGCCCTGAGAGTTTCGTATGCTGTGTTCAGACACTCAATAAACCCTCCTGTTTTATGCTGGCTGAGAGTCACTCCAGTCTAGAGAACAGGGTTGTATTATTCCCTCTGGGAGTGGAGGCCATGGGGGTCCAGAGCGAGTGGACTCCCTGAGGGGGCCCACAGCGAGAAACAGTCATGTGCAGTTCCAGGAGGTGGAGGGGCTTAACCCCCGAGAACGGCTGTCTCACTGAAAGGGGTTCCCTCCAGGGACTGCATGGGGCTAAGAGTGGGCACGACCCGTGAGTCCATGACAAGGGGTGCTCTGCAAACCTTCCCAGCTCCACCAATGCATCTCAAGATATGTCCACTCTGCAGCTGGGAGCATGCCTCCCAGTGCAGGGGACAGATTCATGCTAACTCTGCTCCAGCTAAAAATAGCAACATGGCTAGGTCGCATAGGCAGCGGCTCAAGCTAGCCACCTGACAACAAGCCTGCTCAGACCTCCTGGGTACATACTTGGGCAGCGAGCAAAGGGGCAAAACTTCAGCCAAATTCTGCTATCAATTAAATCTGGGGCAAATCTGCAGGAACTCCATTGAAATCAATATTTTATTAAGATGATGTTAAAATAAAAAGAAAACCATACAGAGTTTAAGCAAAAAGAAAAGGAGTACTTGTGGCACCTTAGAGACTAACAAATTTATTTGAGCATAAGCTTTCGTGAGCTACAGCTCACTTCAAGCATAGAAGTTTCTGGTTATCAGGGAATAATGTACAGATTATCAAGGGATGCAAAGTTCGGTTTAGGATCTGATGGCGTAAAGAATACATAATCTGCAATATCCCCAATTGAGGGTAGAAGGTTAACGGGTCAAAGTACAGACATTGAGATATGAGGGTATGTTGTTCATATAATGGCTATGTTCAGGCGTTATTCTGGATTTACCCTCAGGTAACAGGGTGCAGAATTTGGTCCTATGTTTTTGTTTGTTTCTAAAGCTTACTCAATACAAATGTTAGTAATCAAATCACACCGATTACACCACACCCGCACACATAAGCCTCACACAAAAGAAAAAGAAGAAAGGAAGCTTGCCACACAGAACAATTGAGACAGGGCTACAATCTGTGCGTGTCAAAAATTAGGAAGAGGAAAGTGAACCAAGCCCCCAGGTAGTTAACCAGCTCATCCACTGCACAGAGGTTACTGATGAGCCCAGCAACTGGAATCTGTTATCAAATCCCATTCACCCCCTTCTCTACTCATACAGCTGTTCAGTTTCTCCCAAGTTCCCAACCTGTCTTGTTTATTTCAGTTGTGTTCTGCTTCCTGGTTCACGTGTACCAGCCTGATGAGGTCACAGTGCTCGTGCACAGTCTGGGAAGCCAACAAGCATTTTTCTTTCCATTCCTTAAAGAGCCACTGATGCTCTATGGAAAACTTTGGAACACATACACTTTGGCAGCAGTGCTGCCTGGGTGTCAATGTTTTAACCAGCAGGAAAGGGGAAGGCAGTTGGGGACTGTTTCTAGGATTCCAGGGATCAAAACAGCTTCTCTGCTCCTTTCAGAGTTTGCCCACTCCAGATTCTTATTCCGTACCTGAGTAGTAATCTCCTGTGACAACTGTTCAGCTAATTGTAATGACACAAACAGAGGATTATGGCTTCAGGTAAGGACTAAGCAACTGGAGTGGAATGAGCCCTTGGGCCCTGATGCCACTGGGATCCAATACTGATTTCAAATCAAGGTGAATCACGTTTGTTGCCAGCCTGCTTTTCCTGACTAGCGTGGACTGGAATTTTTAATTCAAATGAGGTCCAAGCTCATTACAGACTCTTGGGCCTTCGCTTAAATTGGTAAATGTTGGTTATTATCAATTTTTGCTTCCATTCAAAGATTGATAAACAAACACCTGTGTTCACAGCTAGAGAAAATGTGGGTTTGTTTTATTTTAAATACCGTTTGGGTTCTCCTGAAAGTTGCACTGTAAGGAATCTCCCACACCCAGATACCATGGTGATGGGTGCTAGAGAAAAAACACAGAGGAGAGCCCAGGGCATGGGGGAGGGGGAGATTTGGGGGGGATGATCAATGCGGGAGGGGACACTGGTCACCCTCAGAAGAACTTTGGCATACTGTTTGGCTGTTCCTCAAAGATTTTCTCCTCCTCAAACAAAAGAGATGCAGAAATCTTTGGGGCTAGTCAAACACCTGGCCCAGCAAGACTTACCCCACAGCGAGTCCCCTTCCTGGCGCACTGCATGCCACTCCGCCAGAGACCCTGCTGACCCATGGACTCCAACCCTCCTCCTTGGGAAACACTGCTGAAACTCCGGGATTGCCCAGCGCATGTCAGTCTCACGAAAGCTTATGCTCAAATAAATGTGTTCGTCTCTAAGGTGCCCCAAGTCCTCCTTTTCTTTTTCCACACCACACTGGGATCCCCTGCAGGCTGGTCTACAAGGGTTTACAAGCTCTGAGTAAAAAGAAAAGGAGGACTTGGGCCACCATAGAGACGAACAAATGTATCAGTCTCCTCCCGAAGCCAGCAGGGATCCCCCGAGTGCCAGTCTCCCCCTGCACCCCCGCTCGGGGATCCCCTGAGTGCCCGTTTCTCCCCCCGGGATTTGCCGGGCCCGTCTCCCCTTGGGGTCAGTCCCGCGCCCAACTCACCCCGCGGCGGTGGCAGCAGGGCCGGCTCGGGGCCGTGCGCTCCTGGCTCAGTCTCGGGCGCTGCTGAGGCGGCGCTCGGGGGCGCGCCCGGGCGGGCAGGCGGCAAGACGCTCCCCCGCTTCACCACCGCCCCCACACAGGCGCGCGGGCCCCGGCGGGACTGAGCGTGCGCGGGCACGGCCTGCCTGCGGGCGGGCGCCGCGCTGGGCGTGGCGCTGCCCGTCCCTGGGGGGGGGCCTGGGCAGGGCGGCATAGAGGGGCTCCTCGATGGCCCAGCCACAGGCCCGGGGGGGAAGCGTCTCTGGGGTAGCCCCACCCCAGCCAGCAGGGGGCGGAGGTCTCTGGGGTTGGACCATCCCAGCCAAAGGGGGGTCTCTGGAGTGGTGCCATCTCAGCCGCTGGGGGGGAGGGCGTATCCGGGTTGGCCCTACCCTAACCAGCAGGGGAGGGGGGTCTCTGAGGTGCCACTGCCTTGGTCTGGGGGGGTCGCTGGGCTGGCCCCTCCTTGGAACCAGGCCCGTCCATGGGTGAGCCTGAGGTGGCACCGCCAGTCTGTTCTCAAGGCAACGTGCCAATCTTAGGGGGCTCTTCGGTCCCTGGGCTACCTCCCAGCTCTGCTCCCCAGCCAGCCCAAATGAGAGCCGGATGCTGGGGGGCAGAAGAAAATGCTGGGACAGGAGTGACATCCCACACGCTGGCAGCCCGGAGCAGGGCCACCGGGCAAAACGGTGCTGTTAGAGGAGCATCCAAGGCTGGGGCCTTGCAATTTACCGAGCGGCCTTTTACTGTCGTGCTGTGGGAGGAGATCTCCAGCCTTGTGTTGGGCTGTCACAGATGCGTGCCAGGCTGACACGTTGGCATCCGAGGAGAGTACCCTAGTCCTGTAGTATTGGCTGAGTGCTCAGTGCGGACAGTGTTGCCAGAAGAGGGCTCCAGCCGGGCCTGGTCCTATCAAGAAATGGGTGCAGAAGCATCTGTGGAGTCCCCCATTCCCCACCAGGCGAGGGTGGTGTTCTCAGAAGAGTAACCCCAAACTAACACAGAAGAATGGGAGAAGTGTCCCTCTGGCAAGGTGACATCAGAAGAAGGCACCCCAGTGTTATCCCCCAACAACCTAACCTGCACCAACAGTCATTTTTATTTTGGAATATTATTTAAAAGTTGACTAGAAAAGTATGTGAGAGTCCCTATAGCTCCATCACAATAAAGCAGGAAGTGGCAGCAGGACTAACTCGCGTGGATGTCAGTCAGCGATAAGCATCATAGGAATGCCTATAAATAAATATTCTGAAAATGTAATCCAAAACCAACTGATTGTCTACCAGACAGTGTTCATCACTGAAACAGCAGGGGACCTAACAAAATAATATCAGAATATAAAGGCTCACACGTGATCTAGTTTCCTGCCACCTGAGGACTTCAGTGTAAGGAAATGTTATGTTTCTGTGCCACGACTATGGTAGGGGCTGTTAAATTCTTCTCATGCCCTGCTTCATGATGTCCAGATCAGCAAGACTGAGCTATGTGGTGATCAGTCTGGTGAATCCAAATGGACTCCACCCAATAACAGATTTGGTCATTTCCTGTCAGGAGGTGTTTTTCACCCACTTCACAGGTGTTGTATTGAGACTGGTTTGGCTACCCTCTTGAGGACACCATGGGCCTGGACCAACAGAGTCTCACCAGAATTCATGTACAGAGATCCAGAAAGTGCTAGGAGGGCTGTAGACTATGTCCTGTGAAATGTGTGCATAGCTGGTGAAACCCAGAAAGGAGGTTTGGGGGTGCATTATTGATGGGGAATGTTAATGTCTCCCTTCTGGAGAGCAAGATGCTAAATACCCTGAAGGGATGATCAGGACTTTGCTCAAGACATTTATTTGTAATTACCTCAGCCATTACCACTCTGCCTCAAACCTTCCCTTGATTGGACAGGTCAAAGAATGGCTTGATGACAGTCAAGGCAGATATGCTGGAGGGTAGGTATAGGGTCCAGAGTGACCTAGACAAATTGGAGGATTGGGCCAAAATAAATCTGATGAGGTTCAACAAGGACAAGTGTAGAGTCCTGCACTTAGGAAGGAAGAATCCCATGCACCGCTACAGGCTGGGGATCGATTGGCTAAGCAGCAGTTCTGCAGAAAAGGACCTGGGGATTACAGTGGACAAGAAGCTGGATGTGAGTCAGCAGTGTGCCCTTGTTGCCAAGAAGGCCAATGGCATACTGGGCTGTATTAGTAGGAGCATTGCCAGCAGATCGACGGAAGTGATTATTCCCCTCTATTTGTCACTGGTGAGATCACACCTGGAGTATTGCATCCAGTTTTGGTCCCCCCACTATAGAAGGGTTGTGGACAAATTGGAGAGAATCCAGCAGAGGGCAATGAAAATGATCAGGGGGCTGGAGCACATGACTTACAAGGAGAGGCTAAAGGAACTGGAGTTATTTAGTCTACAGAAGAGAAGAGTAAGGGGGGATTTGATAGCAGCCTTCAGTTACCTGAAGGGGGTTCCAAAGGGGATGGAGCTCGGCTGTTCTCAAAGTGGTGGCAAATGACAGAACAAGGAGTAATGGTCTCAAGTTGCAGTGGGGGAGGTTTAGGTTGGATATTAGGAAACACTATTTCACCAGGAGGGTGATGAAGCACTGGAATGGGTTACCTAGGGAGGTGGTGGAATCTCCATCCTTAGAGGTTTTTAAGGCCCGGCTTGGCAAAGCCTTGGCTGGGATGATTTAGTTGGTGTTGGTCCTGCTTTGAGCAGGGGATTGGACTAGATGACCTCCTGAGGTCTCTTCCAACCCTAATAGTCTATGATTCTATCATCTTCAAATATATAACGGGCAGTCATAAAGAGGATGGTGATCAATTGTTCTCCGTGTCTACCAAAGGTAGGACAAGAAGTAATCAGCTTAATCTGCAGCAAGGGGGATTTCGATTAGATATTAGGAAAAACTTGCTAAATTAAAGGATATGTATGAATAGGCTTCTTCCAAGGGAGGTTGTGGAATCTCAATCCTTGGAGGTTTTTAAGAACAAGTTGGACAAACTCCTGTCAGGGATGGTCTAGTCCTGCCTTAGCAAGGGAAGATGAGCGATGACCTGTTGGGGTTCCTTCCAGCCCTACGTTTCTATGATTCTATGGCAGCTCAGGGTTCATCTGGATTCCTCTGTTCCTTGGCTCAGCCAGATCCCTAGCACTATGGTTTCGGACCTGGCTAGGGTAGGGAGGTATCCTTAGTTGATGCTCTTCCTCCTCCAATCATTGGACAAACGTCAGCGGTCATGCTGGTGTTGTTAGCTCTATCAGCAGCCTTTGATATGGTGGAACACAAGATATGGTTGACTCATGGGGTCTGGCACGGTGGACAGGGTTGTTCTTTAATGGCTACACTCCTTCTGTCTGAGAGTTTTCGGAGGGTGGTGCCTGTTTATATGCCATGCCACAGAGCTGCACTCCATCCCACCTCTATTCCAATGTGTATGTGAGAAGCATATGAGACCAGTTTTGGGCTGCAATCACATCCCAGTAATACTCAGTTCAATGCTTCCTTTTCACCAGATCTGGGCAGTGCTTTGCCACTGCCTGGCTAAAAGTGAAAATGGCTCATTAGGGTGGAAAAGACAGACCTTATGCTTGCTGGCAAGGGGAAGTAACACGCACAGTGACTGGCGTGCTCTGTCTGCTGCAGGATTGGGTCTGCTCTTTCTGCTGCGGGGGGGGTGGGGGGGGGTGAGAAAACCTGGATTTGTGCTGGAAATGGCCCAACTTGATTATCATACACATTGTAAGGAGAGTGATCACTTTAGATAAGCTATTGCCAGCAGGAGAGTAGAGTGGGGGGAGGTATTTTTTCATGCTTTGTGTGTATAAAATATCTTCTACACTTTCCACAGTATGCATCCAATGAAGTGAGCTGTAGCTCACGAAAGCTTATGCTCAAATAAATTGGTTAGTCTCTAAGGTGCCACAAGTACTCCTTTTCTTTTTGCGAATACAGACTAACACGGCTGTTACTCTGAAACCTGCTGCAGGACTGTGTCCCGGTTCATGCTTTGTGGGTAATTTTGAGCTTCCAAGTGGCCTTGAATTCTCAGGTAGCACTGATCTCTCATTTTGCTGAAGATTACTAAGAGGCTGCGGTGTTCCTTGCTGCCACAGACTTCACCCAGCCAGCATGGCCCTTATCCCCAAAGGCTGGACTACAACTTTACTATGCTCGAAGACCATTCAGGAGCTTTAGCAATGCACCTGTGTTAGCATTGCATCTGCTTCCAGGGGCAGTTCAAGGTGTTGGTCCTAGGAGCATGGATGGGAGAGTGTGAGGAGGGCAAGAGGCAGGAAAGCCTATGTCAGTATAACTTAGAATAATACTTTACCATGGTTTAGCCCCTTTCTTCCAAGGAGCTCCATTTTCCAAACTTGAATTACATCTCAAAGGCCCTCTTGGAATTAGGTATCATACCTTCTTTACTGGGGGGGAGGGGAACGTTACAGGGAAATTAAGTGCTTTGCCTGAACATACCCAGTGAGTGAGAGCACCCCTGCCCTCCAGCCCTGAAGTTTATTTAGCCCTGGATATGCTTTAGCCTAAAAACCAGAACACACACACAATTTATCTAACTAATCTAGAAAATCCTGAGGGGTTTGGTTAGTTTTGACTCCCTTCATTAGGGGCATGCCAAGCAGAGCTGATGGTTGCATTTGCTACAAAAATACAAAGAAATTTTTTCAGAACAGGTCAGTGCCCCCAGTACGGGCAGCTATCCCCAAGCCTGGGTTGTTGGCTGGTAGGATTGAGAAGCAGCAACTGAGGTTTTGAATATATTTGGCCTTGGACTGTTTGCGGCACGCTCAGCCCTAGGAGAGGCTCTCAGAGGAGTGCTGTGTCTCTCTCAACTGGTATATTGATCATCTTGGAGAGGTTTACGATTATGACTCACCTGGCCTTTCAGCCCATTGTTATTTAAATTCTTTCACATTAGGAGGCAAACAGTGGATGTTGATTGTTGGAAAAGTATTGATTCATCTGTCACACTGGCTCCTGGCCTGTTCTCTGCAATATTTGTGTGTCTGCTTCATCCATCTATGTCTATAGACTCCAGCTTTATCTGGACAGTGGTACGAGGTCCAGTGCAGGTGCCTGTGTGCTGCTAGTTGGACCGGTTAGTCAGCCTCACAGTTACGCAATCGTCACACAGGCATCGGTGAGCTCCATGCCCCTAATAGCCCTCGACTCAGCATCAGACTCCAGTCCCCCTCCCCAGCACAGCACCCTGGCTCTTCACCCTATCCCCATCTGCTGGACATGCTGTGACCCAGGGAGACCCCAATGCCAACTGGCAGAGGGCATGCCCTACCATAACTCACTTCAGGCCTGACACACTCATTGCCCCAACTCGCTGTTGTCAGAATCTGTATTTTAAAGGTGTCATGTAAGGTACCATATGCAAACTGGTAACACACTAGTCATTAATATTATTGAGCAATGCATTTACAGGTGATGTACAAAATATTATAGATGTGTGCTGGAAATATGTTCCTAAAATGTCTTTGGCAGGCAATGACTATGCCTTAGACAAAGGAATGTTGTTTTGCCTGCTTGATTGTGTTTCCAAATGTAAATTAAGCAAAGTGACATCAAAGACAATGAAAGCACATTTACATGGAAGGTAAATAAGGGCCATCAGGCGAGCAAGTGGGGGAGATGGCTACTTAGCAATCACATCAGGGAATGGAAGCTCCACCCCAAGAAGCATTCCTGCCTCTTATAACAGGGTCAATGAGCTTTGGGAGATTTAAGCAGACACAGAAAGCCATTTTGGTATCTTTCACTGGGAAGACAAAAGGGGCCAGAGCTCTTGAAATTGAAGAAAGGTGGATCCTTCAGCCAAGGGTGTTGAAGTTCCTGGGAACTGACTATTGGTGAGAAACCTGCTCAGGCAAAGATATTGTAACTTGCTGAAATTAAGATTTAGTCACTGATCTTTCCTAGCTCTTTCACTCTTACTTGAAGGCACTTAACAAATATTCTCTATTAATAAGCATTCTTGTTTCATTACAAAACAATCTCAGGGTTGTGTAATAAACTACAGGGTGGGTCTCTGGTGTGTGCTCTGTCTCTCTAGATGCAACAAACTTATGAGTGTCCAGCGAGAGGGACATGGCAGGGAGATGTCTCTGGGGAACTTGGGAGGTAGGGTGCACTGATGGTTATCTGCAAGGCAAGGTTTGGACTGGCAGAGTACTCAAGAGAGTTTGCTGGCAGAGCAGTTGAGCGGGTGTATCGGAGAGGGCTCATAGTTGTGAGTGACCTGAGCAAGATGTCACACATGCCATCTCCTGTCACTATCTCCCTTTCCCCAAATTCAGTTACACGGTATGCATTTGAACTGGGAGGGAGGAGACAATGTGCTTTGTAAAAAATCACTTTAGACTCAAAGGGCCAACATAAGCAAGTATCTGTGGGGAGGACATTCACTACACTTTTAACATTTTAGTTGGAACATTGCAAAATACATCCTGCCTTGACAAACCTCAATGTTGGAAATACCATTTAGCAGAGGAAGACAGTAATGCATCTGATGAAGTGAGCTGTAGCTCACGAAAGCTTATGCTCAAATAAATTTGTTAGTCTCTAAGGTGCCACAAGACCTCCTTTTCTCATAGCTGGAGAGAAATTCCATATATTCCATCACTACTACAGTACCGGGAGCAAATCCTGAAATCCTTCCTCAGCTTTTATGCAGTTGTTACACAGGCAAGTTACTGTAACCAAGTGCTGTAGTTAGCATAGGGATGGATAGGAGGGCAGATGGCCCACAGAAGGAAAAGGTTTGAGAGCCATTTGTACTTGAGGAAGTTCTGACCCCTTGTGGCTGAAACTGTATTGACAAACTGAGCTACAGCAAAGACTGGACTGAAGTCAAGCATGGATGTTGTATGGCTGGACGGGTACGAAAGATAGATAATACCTGGATCTGCATCAGAAGCCATGGAGAAGAGAAGGATTACAGTATAAGGAAAAGTGAAGATAGGTTTATCTGTTATAACTTCACTCACTAGAATACTCAGTTACCACCATTTTTTTTTTGGTTTGGAACTGATTTTTCCCAGTGATTGACTGGTGTTCTAGATATAATAATAATTTTCTCTTATGCATATTTATTTCATGGATATCAAAGTACTTTACAAAAACAGCTAAACATTATTATTCCTATTGTACAGGAAGGGAAACTGAGGCAGTGAGCTGGTAAATGACTTGCCCAAGGTCACACCAAGTCAGTGTCAAAGCCAGGACTAGATCCCACCTCTCCTAACTCCACTGTAAGCTGCTCAGTGCACTAGACTGCAGCTGCTCAATTCCATTAGCCCAAGGGAGTCACCAAAAGAGTAAAAAAATATGAGCACAAACTTTACACAGCAATATTTACAAACTAGTCATGATAATATCACAAATATAAATAGTTCCTTTCATCCCAAAAATCCCAGAGTGCTTTATAAACATACAGGAGCATCTTGACCCACCAGCAACATGCAGCCACCTTGGGGAGCAAATGTTGGTAGCTGTTTAATAGCACACACTCATTCTACACACACATTTAGGATAGGAAATGAAGATGCATGATCTAGTTATTTGAAACTATAGGGGCAATTTTGGAAAGCGGAATGCTGTTACCTAAAGTAACATGTACTTGAACGATCTCCCATTTAGATATTGACTATGCCTAACCCTCCTTAGTCTAGGAGAGCTAACAAATTACACCACAAAAGGGAATAAGTCTCTTTCCTGCTTCATAGCAAGATCTAAATGCATGCAACATTTTCTAATAATTTAACTTAATACTGTAAATCACTTAACTTAATTCTGTAAATGCCTTGATCCAATAGCTAGTTAAATATTAGAGGTTGAACCTCTCTAATCTGGCACTCCCTGGTCTGGCAACATCCGTGGTCCTACATAGGTGTCGACTCCCTGGGTGCTCCAGGGCTGGAGCACCCATGGGGAAAAATTAGTGGGTTCCGAGCTCCCCCACGTGGCGCTGTGCTTACCAACTCCTCCTCCTCCCTCCCAGTCCTTCTGGAATGCCGCGAACAGCTGATTCATGGCGTTCAAGCTCTGGGCCGGAGGGGGTGGACCTTGGGCCAGTATCAGAGCTCCCAGGTGGCAGCCAGGCCCCTCGGTGGGGAGGCCATGCTTGGTGCAAAGCCTGGGAGGCTGCAGCACCCCCCACACCCTTACTTCCTGCGCCTGTGGAGACCCGCTGGCATTCTGCATTGACCTCCCATGGTTTCGCAGATTCTCTGGTTCAGCACCGGTCAGGTCCCGAGGGTGCCAGACTAGAGAGGTTTAACCCGTATTAAATGCTGCTAATTTTTGGATGAAAAAGAAAATTTTCTGCTGAACATGCACCCATCAAACCCAAGGGAATAAAAGGTGGGAAGGATTTCTAATAAAGAGTGCATGCACTCACATAAATTGAACAATAGTCTGCTGCAGTATAAGTAAGATGCTTTATCCACCACCCCTTTACCACTAAAATGTGCCCCCTTTTGGGGAAGTTTGTCCCAAGCTCAGAAATGATACAAAGTCACCTAAATCCCTTCTGATTTCAGCTGTTTATCTGAGCTATAACCTGTGGGGATCTAATGGAAGAATTCAGGGTCTAAGTTAATGCTTACTGAAATCAATAAAAGTTCCCACTGAAGTCAAAGGGAGCTGGATTAGGTATTTTGCCCTTAGAGCAGCTGATTTCCTGGGCATTCTGAAGATGAGCTCCCTCCAGGTATTCCTGGCTTTGTTAGTGTGAGGGGCCTCTTAGCTGAAGTCCCTCTGATGTTTTCATTTTCCCAAAATGCTCATTAGGTCTCCCACCTTTGTTCAATGAAAAACAAGCTGCACGTCAGTAAGTAGACCTAGCCGAAGCACATCCTTTCCAACTGCATTCTCCATAGAGATTCCCACACCACCAGGACAGCTGCTCACTTGTCTCCCTTCAAGAGGACAATCCAGTGACTCTTGGACACCCCACTCCTTCTCTCCCGCTCTGGGAACTGAAGCTGGGTCTCACACATCCCAGATGAGTGCTCTAACCACTGAGCACCACCAACCGCCGGTTTGGATGGAGTGAGGCAGACACCTAACTCATTTCTACAGGAAACGCCTTAGGCTCCTAAGCCATCTGACTCCAGGTGGTGGATGCCCGTTCACAGATCACCAAGCAAATCTAGGTGCCACCCTGCTGCCTGGATTAGGCACCCATCTGCAAGAGAGGGGCAGGGTTTAGCATACACCTCTGATTGCCAACTCCTATTGGCTGGCTTCAGCAGTTCCCTGCTAAACGTGCTGGCTTTTGTGGACCCCATTCGTATGCGCCTCTCTCTCCCCATTCATTGTACAGGGAGCCTAGCTGCATAACTTGGCTTTGTGGATCACTGTGTTGTTCCTGGCTTTTCTAGGCACCATGACCCTCAAAATGGCAATGCCTAAGTGCCTTTGTGGATCACACTTTTAAAAATGGTATGTAGCCACCTAAATCACTTAGGCCTCAGTGCCGAGCTGAGCAATGCCTAAATGCCACTGAAAATCTGGGCCTTGGCCTCTTTGTATCTCAGTTCCCGATCTATAAAGGAGGCATAATCACAAAGTGTTTACCTAGTGGGATATTTTGAGTGTTAATTAACCAATCTCCATCAGGTGCACTGAGCTCATCAAGTGAAATGTGCTCTAGAAAAGCAGAGAACACATAATTTAATACAAAAATCTGCACCCACTTCACAACCATGATCAGTGGCCAGTTTGCAATGTTACAATAGGTGCTTGGAAATTATTTGGATCCAAACATCCAGCTCGATAAATACAGACATTTACCACTAGATGTCACCTCTTCGCAGCAAATTTTGTCTGGGCTAAGGAACTGGATTAAGGGTTGAGAATGAAACATAAATAAGTGGAACAGATGGTCTGGTAACAGCTTCTACTATTTTTATGAATGGAGGCTGTCTTTGGATGACATCACTGGCTCTTGACTCCACCCCTACTCTACAGCTTCCTTGTACATTTCAGGTGCTTCTGCTTTGCCAGGGGCTAATGCACTGGAGGCTGTGGAGCTTGAAACAGGAAAGCAGCGTAAACAGACAGCACACTGCTAAAGGGACAGCAGCTCATCATCTGTAAAAGTCAGCAGAGCCTGGAGGTGGTGAGTAGGAAAGAGTTATTAAAGTGCTACTGTTAGTGGCTGGAAAATCTTTGTATTTTTTTCTCCCTGTGGGACCAAAATTGTGTTTCCATTTACATTGGGCCAGATCCAGTGTAACTCCATCAAAGTCAGTGGAGTTATGTCAGGGTTAACCCACTGTAACTGAGCACATAGGTGGCCTCTACATCTGCAAAACAGCTTCTGACTGTGACTTATCCTTTCCTAAATCGAAGAGCAAACAGAGATTACTCTGGCACTCGTGTTCCGTATTACATGATGGGGAAGTCTTTGGTAAGC
Source organism: Natator depressus (assembly GCF_965152275.1). Lineage (NCBI taxonomy): Eukaryota > Metazoa > Chordata > Testudines > Cheloniidae > Natator > Natator depressus. Next base: position 45,779,241 of record NC_134240.1, on the reverse strand, counting down.
TTATTTGTCATCATTATAAATGCCTTACTTTGGATTCAGCAGATTTTATTACCAAGATAAGGCTTTGTATATTCCATGCTGGTACTTTCTATGGCTTCTTTACTCTGACCATTTAATTTCCCACCAATAAATTTTAACAATCTGAAATTAGTTTACAGATCACATTTCCACTGAAGGACTGTTCCATTCAGAGGACTGTTCCACTGACCACAGGCTACTCTGTTGGATCCCCCTCTCCCCAAAAAAAGAAAGTAAAAATGACTAAATAAATCTTTAAAAAGAAAAGGAGGACTTGTGGCACCTTAGAGACTAACAAATTTATTTGAGCATAAGCTTTCATGAGCTACAGCTCACTTCATCGGATGTAATTACACTGAATGCATCCGATGAAGTGAGCTGTAGCTCACAAAAGCTTATGCTCAAATAAATTTGTTAGTCTCTAAGGTGCCACAAGTACTCCTTTTCTTTTTGTGAATACAAACTAACACGGCTGCTACTCTGAAACCTGTAAATAAATCTTTGTTTTCCATTTGACTTTGTCTGACAGCACTAATGTTTAAACAAAAAAATTACCACTAAGTCCCCTGAATGAGTTAAACCCTCTCCAGGGCAAAGTTCTGCTCCTTTAAACCAGCTGTCGCGCCCCCCTCTCTGCAACGCCTCTACTCCCAGAAACTCAGGACAAGCAGTGCAGCGGGCAGAAAAAAAACAGACCCTGAGAAATGTAAAGTTCTCTCTGAAAGAATCATTTAACTCGTGCTCTTTCGGTTTCTAAATATTTCAGTACTTGGGTTATTGATGACTGGGGAGCCTGGGGGCAGACAAAACCAATACTGACTTTCGTAAGGGACGGATGTTTCAACATTGTGTTTTTGTAAGATTTAGTTTGATGAATGGACCAATATGATAATAATTAATAATAATAACTTGCACTTATATGTTTATAGATAGATAGAAAAGGACTTTGCAAATTTAGACTAAAACTATGGACATAGAGATTATTTACCCACCCCTGATATGAGACCCCCTGGTGGGGCGGAGCACAGCAGTGGTCTAATGGTACTGTGCACAGAAATGCTACATAGCAGTCTGGGACATTGCTTAAAGGATACCATGTCCAATGGAAACTGTACCGGGATTGTCAGTCAGCAGAATATAGCTGGCCAGAAATCTCAGGTTGTTGCCACGGCTCAGCTTAGTTTGCTGTCTCTCGGTGTTGTATCACTGCATGGGTGTGTGGCTGGGATCTAGCTAGCTGCTGGTGAGCAGATGGAATCTTTGTTGAACTAGAAGCCAGCATAGCCTTGTTGCCAGCTTAGTGTCCAGAGACGTCATGTTATCATGGCCCAGAAAGGACAGCAGGAGTTACACACACAGTTGAGACACAGAAATATAGGCTGGGACATTCAAAGGGGCCCAAATCCCATTAACTAACTCCCTTAGGCCCCTTGCAGTTCCACCCACAGGACTTTAGAGCAGAGATCAGACTTTGTCAGATTTTCCTACAGGCCAGGCTTATCCAATCCATTAAAGAAAGAAATGGTTTCCTCTCTCGCTCGTGCACTGCGCTGCCTCACTCACCATCAGCAACGTTCAGTGTTTGAGATATACTCGGGCTCCTTCCCCTACTGTCCCAGATTGGTCTGATCTGCTGCCTCTTGCTGGGTATCTCACACACCTGCCTGCCACATGAACGGGACACAATCTTTCAGGAGCTTTCCCCAGACCAAGCTGATTCTGTCCAATATCACTAGGCACTGTTCAATAATCCCATCCCAGACTTCACAAACATGGAGGGCTTGGTGGTCCTCATGGGTTGGTGCCCTGATAGATTCTCCAGGCAAAGAGAGAAAGACAGTGTGTGCGTGTGTGAGACAGAGTGTGTATACAGGTTGTAGAGCCTTGCTTATTGTCTGTAGCTATTCCTTGCTAAGCTAACTTCAGTGCAAGCATCACAGAGATACAAACACAGTCACTATTCATAAACTCGAGATGGGGGAATGTGGTGGACCAGCAGTTATCAGTTCCATTAGAAACACTAGGCCAAATACCCCGCTCTAATTTCGTTGCAGCCCGTGGAGACGAGAGAGAGTTGAATTTGATTTGCTTTCTTAAGAAGGGAGTTGAGCAGGGAGCCTGTAAAGACATAAAGCTGTCCTGAAAGCCCTCTCCAAAATGCCACAGCCTGTCCTGTCCATGGAGGTGGCTGAACCATCCCTGTTCTGTACATGAGAGGACTTCAGGCTACAGGGTTGTCCATTGTACTCCTTTCGCCAGCACCAGGCTCACACATAAAGAATAACAGCTGAGCTCATTAGAGCAGGAGCCACAATGGAGCTCCCTAGGAATGGTCTTCTTTGCACAGAAAGCGGGGACGAGAGCCAATGGGACACACTTACTGCCAGACACTAAAGCAGGCGCGTGCTCCTGGCCTCCTCACTTCCATCCGTGCTCCTGTGACACCCTCTCCGGGATTGTTTACAGCGGGAAGGAAGATTTATTGCCAGTCTTGGCTACTGCCCCATGGGAGCTGCCTCTTCCTCTAGAAACAGCCCATCCCACACTCCTGCTGGGATTACAGCAAGGGCCTCTCTGGGGAGTGCAGAGCGAGATCGGCACTTTTAATAAACCTTGGATCCCAGGCATAGACCTGGTGCTGAAAAAATGAGCAAGGCAAAGACAGACAGCTGAGGAATCAGCTGAGTAGCCCCATGCATCCCAGGCTGGAGCTGGAAAGGCTTTTAAACTAGGGTAGGGGAGGGAGAAGAGAAGCTTTGGGAAGTCCTTCCCCACATGCACATATTTAGGGAACACTCTTAACTGGGGTAATGACCTGCTGTGACATACCTCCTGAGTGGAGCAGGACAGAACCCTAGACCAGAAAGGGGGGGAAAGACAGTTTGTTCTGGTCCAGGAATCCAGGCCTAGCCTTGAGCCCTTTCTCCTCTTCAGTTTCCTAAATGACCCACATTTGCTCTCCCACATGCCTTTGTTCTGAGTGCCTTTCATCAGCAGAGTTCACAGGACTTGACAGTATCATTACCCCTCTTCCACAGCTCAGGAAACTGAGGCAAAGTGACTCACCTGAGGTTGCAGAGCTGGGAACAGAACACGGGGTGGGGGGAGGAGGGGTGGCCTGGTTCTCACTCCAGAGCCCTTTCCACTGGGTCACGATGCCTCTCTAAACATCCCCACAGATCATAACAATCGTGAGCACAAACAAACAGACACTGGACCCACTGGTACCTGGATAGCAAGGTGTTAGGGTGGTGTATCAGTAACATAGATGTGATGGCTGCCACACTGGGAACTCAACTGAGGACCTTGAGAACTAAAAGTAGGAGTCTCTACAGGTTGAGTTAAGGAGCCTGGCTCTGTAGCTAGGGGTTGTGACTGATCTATATTCTCTGTAGAGGAGGCAGAGATGAACACACTGACCAGTGGGTTGCATGGACACGTGCTCAGGTGACTGTGCTGTATCCATCCTCAGCCATTCCCTGTATACCCAGACCCAGCAGACATCCTGTGTCCACTCACACCCACTGTGCCACTCACTCACACACGTGCACTGGGCCAACACAATTTTATTTGCATGACATGGGACACAATCGTTGCTCATGTCGAATAAAGTCTAATCGTGTGCCTGCCCAGGATATGGCTTCACAGAAACAATGTGCTTCAAAAACACCTGGCCATCAGCTGTGATTCTTCATGTCTAACTCACTGGCAGGCTGCCACTTATTGTGTGGCTGCTTCGCCACCTCCTTCACGTCTCCCGGCATCAGGCTCAAGTTTATTTCCTCGCTTTCCAAGGGGAGATTTCTGATGTCAGATAACATGAGGAAGTCTCTTTCCCAGAGCTTTTAATGGGGTGAACAGCATAGACAATGGCTTTTGGTTTCAGTCTCTCCTGAGTCATGATGAGAACAGAACTGTACCACATACGATGCACCTGCATAGTGTACCGCTACCTGCATGCTGTAACCACACCCACACCCCAGCCTGTGCCTATCTGCTCTCATTCACACATGCCCACTCACTCGGACGGAAAGGGCCAGAGCCTCCCCTGGCATGCTGAGCTCTTTCAAAAAGGCTGGCCTAGCATGCGCTGTGGAAAGCAAGGATGGTTCAGCGGCTAGAGAGCCAGCGTGGGCTGTGGGAGACCTGATCTTGAATCCCTGCTCCGCCACTGATGCCCGTGTGTTCTTGAGCATATCACCTAGAGTATGTCTACACTGGTACCGGAGGGGTCGTTCCCAGCTGGTGCAGACATTCGGATGGAGTTATTGCACTGAAAACAGCAGCGTAGTCACAGTGAAGCGAGCAGAAGCAAGGGCTAGCTGCCCCGAGGCCAATCTCATCTGAAATCCCAGGGCCATACACGCGGCTAACTCGCCCAGAGTTAGCACTGGTGTGGTGACCCTAGCTGGAAATTACACCTTTAGCTCCAGTGTAGACATACCCCTGGTCTTGATCTCAGTTCCCATCTTTACTAACACTTCCCTACTGCACAGGAGTGTAGTGGGGATAATCAGATACCAAGGCTCCCTGATACTACAATGACAGGGAGACAGAAGCCCCTTAGGTAGATACCACATACACACACCTCAGGTTGGCCCCACACACCTGGCCCTGGCTATGCTATTGCTCACTCCAGTGCAAGTCAGCTGATGCATCATTCGTGTTGGGAGCCTTTATGCGGACATGCCTCCTGCACCTTCAGCACTCTTTGATTAACCCCATCTCTGCTAGATTCATTCAGGTTTGACTGATATGGTGTTAAAGGGCTGGGGCCATGGGATCCTTCTTTTCCTCAAAATGTGGCCGTAGTCAGAAAAGTGACCCTGCAAAGGACACTGAGGGCTCCAGGTTTATTTTCCTCTCATCAGCTCAATTAACCCTCCCCCTGACAAATCTTCCTTGGGTTTCAGCTCATCACCAGAATGACCCGGGTGCAAGGACCCTACATGGGGCTGAACGAATGGCCAGCTGGGGCTAAAGGCATGGTGTGCATCTAGGGTGACCAGATGTGGTTTTATAGTGACAGTCCCAATATTTGGGGCTTTATCTTATATAGGCGCCTATAACCTCCCACCCCCTGTCCTGATTTTTCACACTTGCTGTCTGGTCACCCTATGTGCGTCTGCCTCTCAGCCATTCACTAATCCCCTGGAGATTATACAGGCCAAATCCAGTGCTCCTAGCTCAGGAAAATTCCCATGGCCTTCTATGGCAGGGCTGCTTGCATAAGGACTGCAGGATCAGGCCGAAAGGAACCACCTAAGGCAAAAACCAGGAAAGATCTCTTCCTTAACTTTCTATTAAACTACAGAGCCTCTCCTTCCCTGGCTCAAACCCCAGGGGACACTACTGAGGTTTGTTCAACAGGTGTCTTTCAGAGGTGGCCAGCTGAACGGTACATTTTATCCCCTGGAGTGAGGCCACTTACGGAGTGAGAGAGGCAGGCCTGGATGTGCCAGAGGAAAGAGCAGCTCTTCCAAAAGGCTGTGGGAGCACGGCACTGTACAGGGGTCCTGGGGACTCATCCGAAGAGCCTCCCATCAAATCCAGGCTGCAGTTACAGAGCCATTCCAGCTGACAGCCTCTGAGAAGAAGCAGAGAATAGTGCAGGAACCCCCTACTGCTCATTAAAATGTTTTCTCTGCCAGAGTCCCCCATGCCTGTTTGTTCTATTTTATTCCAATTAGAGCAGGAGACCAGGGGAGGGCAGGGAGTAGGCTTCCTTTGGATTAAAAGAAAATACTGCAAAGCTTTGATGTATCAGGTGGGGGAGGCAGGCGCCCTTGGCTGAGGCAGGGAGCAGCTTCAGGAACGTAAGGCCCAGTAACCTCGGCCCAGGGCACTGGCTGGCATCAGTGAATCCATCTAACTGGGTCACTGAGCAAAGCAGCAGGTGACTCCTGTGGCAGGATGGCCCCAGCTTTAGGGTTAGGCCAAACTGAGGAGCCCTGCAAACTAAGGGCCTTGATCTGAGAGCTGCAGCACACCCACACCAACTCGCTCTGGGGCCAAGGAGGTCTTAGCTTAGTGCAGATTAACTTTAGGCAGGAGAAATCCCTTTGAAATATATTTGTAGGAGAGTTTTCAGTGAGTTGAATGCTAGCTCTAGAAACTGGCTTCTTGATAGCCCTGGATAGTGCCATATCCATGCCGCAAGGCAAGCAGCCCCCTCCACCGCCCCACTTGTGAGCAGCTGAAACTGCGAGCAAAGGGCCCTTTGTGAGGTCAGGCCATGACCACTAGGAACCTGACAGACCACACACGTTTCACAGAGGCCACTGAACAGCCAGCAGTGCCAGTTACTTCTGGTCTCCACTGATCGTGTCCAGATTTGCTCTGGTGGCCTAGAGGCGAAAGTCCCTGTATCCAAATCCTGTGGACCAGACGTCTTCTCTTAAAACCTTCATTCTGCATGAAATGAAGGATCATGAAAAAAATGGGTGGGTAACACTTGCTAGAGTCAGGCAAGTACTTTACAAGTTACCACGCACAGCTCTGCTGCTGCCTCCAGTCCTGAGCTGCTGCCCCCTGCTATGGCAGCCCTGAGCTCCCCCTCACAGCTCTGCCTCTGCCCTCAGTCCTGACCTGGCACCCCTGCTATGCCAGCCCTGAGCTCCCCCTCACAGCTCTGCCTCTGCCCTCAGTCCTGACCTGGCACCCCCTGCTATGCCAGCCCTGAGCTCCCCTCACAGCTCTGCCTCTGCCCCTCAGTCCTGACCTGGCACCCCTGCTATGGCAGCCCTGAGCTCCCCCTCACAGCTCTGCCTCTGCCCTCAGTCCTGACCTGGCATCCCCTGCTATGCCAGCCCTGAGCTCCCCCTCACAGCTCTGCCTCTGCCCTCAGTCCTGACCTGGCACCCCTGCTATGCCAGCCCTGAGCTCCCCCTCACAGCTCTGCCTCTGCCCTCAGTCCTGACCTGGCACCCCCTGCTATGGCAGCCCTGAGCTCCCCCTCACAGCTCTGCCTCTGCCCTCAGTCCTGACCTGGCACCCCTGCTATGGCAGCCCTGAGCTCCCCCTCACAGCTCTGCCTCTTCCCCTCAGTCCTGACCTGGCACCCCCTGCTATGGCAGCCCTGAGCTCCCCCTCACAGCTCTGCCTCTTCCCCTCAGTCCTGACCTGGCACCCCCTGCTATGGCAGCCCTGAGCTCCCCCTCACAGCTCTGCCTCTGCCCTCAGTCCTGACCTGGCACCCCTGCTATGGCAGCCCTGAGCTCCCCCTCACAGCTCTGCCTCTGCCCCTCAGTCCTGACCTGGCACCCCTGCTATGGCAGCCCTGAGCTCCCCCTCACAGCTCTGCCTCTTCCCCTCAGTCCTGACCTGGCACCCCCTGCTATGCCAGCCCTGAGCTCCCCCTCACAGCTCTGCCTCTGCCCTCAGTCCTGACCTGGCACCCCTGCTATGCCAGTCCTGAGCTCCCCCTCACAGCTCTGCCTCTGCCCCTCAGTCCTGACCTGGCACCCCTGCTATGGCAGCCCTGAGCTCCCCCTCACAGCTCTGCCTCTTCCCCTCAGTCCTGACCTGGCACCCCCTGCTATGGCAGCCCTGAGCTCCCCCTCACAGCTCTGCCTCTGCCCTCAGTCCTGACCTGGCACCCCCTGCTATGGCAGCCCTGAGCTCCCCCTCACAGCTCTGCCTCTGCCCCTCAGTCCTGACCTGGCACCCCCTGCTATGCCAGCCCTGAGCTCCCCCTCACAGCTCTGCCTCTGCCCTCAGTCCTGACCTGGCACCCCCTGCTATGCCAGCCCTGAGCTCCCCCTCACAGCTCTGCCTCTGCCCCTCAGTCCTGACCTGGCACCCCTGCTATGGCAGCCCTGAGCTCCCCCTCACAGCTATGCCTCTGCCCTCAGTCCTGACCTGGCACCCCTGCTATGCCAGCCCTGGGCTCCCCTCACAAACCCACCCTTTTCCTGCTCAATAGTAAAAGTGTGACATTGAGACCGTCACATTTATTTTCTGTTTTGACTTGAACAAGGATTTGAACCTATGTTTCCAGGTCTGAGAGGCTGGGACACTGCAGCAACACCCACTTCTCTAGGTATGGAATACATTTAAATTTCTATCCGCTAGGGCATCAAATGATCTTGAGCAGGGCTGATGTAAAAAGCACTAGCAACAGCGCATCATGCCTGGCAATGGCCATCTCTCAAACCCAGCACACCGAGGTCAGGAGCCCCCATCTGAATTTGCTGCATTAACCTACAGATTCAACTCAGAAGGTCTAATGAAGTGAGTGGTAAAGAGGGACAAACTCCATGGGACTCTGACTTCTTGTACTGTGTGAGACCATGTGTTAGACAGGTGACAAGTGTCAGTTTCTTCCCAGCGGAGAGGATTTCAGTGTAAAGAGCTCTCAGGAATGTGTGTGTGTGTGTGTGTCCTGGAATCTGCAGCGCATTAGGGATCAGTCACACTCCATGATGTGGGTGGGATAGAGGCTCTTTGATACACTACGTGGGCACTTTGCCTCCAGCACCCTCCATCAGAGGGTATCAGCACACTTCAGACATTAGGACATTTAAACCTCTTGACACCATTATGAATTAAGTCAGTAGTGTAATGAAGTAACTAGGTGCACCACTGCCTTCTGATGGATGGCTCAACTGCATGGGAAAACTCTATACTGCCATCAGTGACTCTCCTTTCTCTGCAGTGGGAGGGGCCTGGGTTCTTGGAGCCAGAGGTTGCAAGAAGTTCTGATTGATCACAGTGTGCAACATAGAGACACTGATGAAGTTCCTATATGGCCATGTGATGCACACACAAGAGGGGGCAGAGTTAAGGCTATCCACACCTTGAAAGCTCTGTTGGTTTGCAGAAAATTGGCAATAACACACAAGTGCCCTAATCTGAACACCACCAGAATGCCGTCCCGAATGTGGTAGGAGAGTCGTGGGAAGGAATCCCACTCCTCTGCCCTCTGTGTGGTGTGGAGCTCCTATGGTCCATCACAGCAGAACTGCCACTTGTGAGCCTTAAAGAGTAGACAGCAGCCCTACCTCACTCTTTTGCACCTTATGTCCTCCAGAAGGACTAAGCCAAGGGTTCCTCTGATGTCCTTTCCTCAGCCCCTCACTTACCTTTTCCTCTGAGCTGGCCGTGCATGCTTTGTGCAGTGAATGCTTCCCTGGCTGCACATTCTAAGAGCTGGGTGAAAAGTTCTGTGCCAAATGTCTCAGGCATGCAGAGTTCGCTATGCACTGGCTCCCAACTTGCTCATTCTAAACCCATTTCTCACCTGAAGACTCAAAGATACATCTCCTCTGTCAGGGCTATTTCCAGGCCAAATGCCAACTTCTTCCCACCAGTCGTTTCAGCTGTGGTGTTCTCCTCAAAAGGTTGCAGGATGATTTTTTTTTTAAATCATGGGATGAAACATGATTTATTCCTTCTCCTGGTCCTTCAGAATGACTGAATTGGCTCTCCTCAAACTGTAACCAGCAAGCGCTCCATTCATCTGCAAGGAGAGAACTTCGGTCCCAAAGGCAGAAAGTATAGGAGGTTCCAGGATGCTGAAAGAGGGGATTGGGGTGGAAAGCACGGCAGTGCTTGCTGTTGCTATAATTAACACGGAAGCCAAGAAGGCGTACTCTGGGCAGAGGCCTGAGCCTAGTGTGAGGAGCAGGGTACCAGCTGCACACATTTTCTTGCTTTTCAGAGTCAGTGGTTCATCAGAGTGGGGATTCTGGCAAACAGGCAGGAAAGCAGGACCACGTTGCTGGTTCAGCATGAGGTGTGGCTGCCACACACTTGTCCCGCATTTCTGACCCTGGGCTTTGTCTGGAGAGAAGCCCAGCCCTCTTCCTCTCAAACTGTCCAAACGCGGCCCAGCTGCCATCTGGCTTAGTTTGCCTTGTGGCTTACCCCCCACAGAGAAGACCTGCCAGGCTGGTCAAGGAAGCGGGAGCCAGGCCATTTCATGCACCGCTCTTCCAAACAGTGGGCTCTCGATGGCGAGAGATCAAGGGTTGACAGTGTGGAGATGGCAACGGTGCGAACCACCAGATAGGATCTGAACAGGTGGCATTGATAGCTAGGGATGGGTGAATCCCGAGCCACAGTCCCAGAGGCTCTCCACCCTATTGGGGCTCATGTGATACAATATTTTGTCTGGCTTAGATTTTACTCTGAGGCATCATATTCACTGGTCAAGAATCAGTCACTCAATTTGGCCTCAGGGAGGCAGTAGGTCAATCCTATGTTGTAGGTGCAGCCCAGGAGGTCCTCTCCAGTCAGTTGGGACACCTTTTCTCACTGCAGTGACTGCAATGACCACAGGTACTCAGCACCTGGAGGCTCCCTGCAGCTCTTGGGCCAGACCAGACCCACGCTTGTGGGTAGAGGGGAGGTCAGATGGTACCTCCCTATGCCAGCTTGGCCCACTACCTCCTAGCAGGATTTATCTGCCGGAGAAAGAGTGGACAGGTCCTAGAAGGTGGGGATTCGCTCCATGCAGGCAAGTCAACAAAACCCCATGGTCAACACTATCAAAGGCAGACAAGTGATCTGAAAGCATCAGCATTAACACCTCCCCTTGGCCCACTGCCAGCCAGTGAGACAAGTGCAGGCTTTGTGCATTACTCAGGCCTGAAACCAAAGTGGGGAGGGATCAACACTACAACGGCCTTGCTCAAGAATGGAAGGTTAGAGACAGAGAGAGAGAGCTGGTAAGTGCGCCAGCCACAGACAATAGTTTCCAAATTATGGGATTAACAACCACTTGTTAGAGGGAAGCCAGTTCCCTAACCTCTCCTAGGGTGGTATTAACCACCTTGGCCATCAATGGGCTCAGTCATTCCCCATTTGCGTTACAAGCTGTCAGGGGCATGGTGCCACAGATTTGAACCTCAGGGAGCAGAACTCCCAGAGACCTCTCCAGACAGACAAAGATCTGCTCCCTGGAGAGCAGCCTGCCAAGTCCTGATTCCACTGATCCTGTCCATGGAACAGATGGAAAGTTCTTTTCAGTGCAAGAGACAGTTTTGGCAGCTGGGATTTGCCGGGTTCTCAGAGAACTCGGCATAGTTCTGATAGACACAGTTCCATCCACGGAATAGGGGAAGAGAAGAAAGCCAAGGCAACGGCCCAGCATATGGAGTGAAATTGACAAAACAGCTGAACCCTGGAAGGGCTGTGAACTCTTTACATCATGACATAGATAGAATAAAAACTGAAGGAAGAGCTCACAGCCTCATGTGTCAAAACAGCCATAAAGTTCCCCTGATCTGGACAAGACCTGCTGCCCTCTGGCATTGAGTTATCGGGTGGACGGAGCTGTGTCTGCTACAGTCGTTATTACCACATACCTGGGAGCGGTGGGTTCTCCTACCTGGCAGGTATGAAAGGCAGATGGTGAAAAGCTAAAGCAGCTCAACCAAAGGAGGAGCATGGCAGGGGTGTGTGTGCTGAGAGCAGACAGAGCCTGTTCCTTCACGTTCCTGGAACTTAGCACTCTTCCGTGTTGCCACTTTTGGGAGAAATCTGCACAGGGTGATAATTGCGATAACCGCATTGAATCTTGCCAATCAGGACTGAGGGGCATAGGCAAGACTGTGTGAGGGTCGCAGTGCTGGAGTAGCCAGGGGATTACAAGTCAGGATGGAGGGGCCCTGGCAGAGAGTAGGTGTGAGGGAAGCTTGCACAGAATGTGCCTGTTATACCCTGTTAGCATTTCTCCAGTTTGAGCGCTGCTGCAGAATTCCTCCCTTCCTCCTGCTCCCTCCCTCTGTCCGCCTTCAGGACTCTGCACAGGCAGGTTCCTGACTCATCTGTATCACCCCAAACAACTGGAGGTTACGGGCCACTTTTTGTACAGTACATGCATTGGCTGTCTTGCTGTCACATGGGCTCTGGGCCCAGCCTTCACACTCCTGCCTCTTAAAGTCACTTCCACAAGGGATGAGATGTTAAGTACGCGTAAGGCTCACACGAACAGTACGTGCCATCCAGCGACCCATGCACACTCACAGCACGGAGGGCTGTTCCCCTCGCCTGGAAGCACCAGGGGAAACGCAGCAGGGTAGGGAAGTGGGGCAGGGAGGGAAAGGAACTCATTTATTTTTGTCTTTGTCATCTCATTTAGAGAAAGAGGACAGCTGCCTTGCCCTGAGCCCCTGCATTAAGCAGGGAGCAGCCACAGCTGCTGGGGAATCCATCATGCTTCACCATAGGAACTAAAACCTCCGTGGAATTCATGGAGCATAGAGAGATTTCAGCACACGTGTACATGCAGACAAGTGCACACACATCTGTTTTTACAGAGGCACAGGCATGGGCCCACAGACAGAGGTATGTGTCTCTGCACACAGATGTATGCAGAGGAGTATGTGCCCATGCATACTGGTACCACCCCTTACACATAACATGTACGTGGAGATGCAAGTAGCAGCACACTAATACACCACTCGAACGAATACACAGAGAGAGGCCCCTATCCCGATTTAGATCCAGTAAGCACAGCCCCAGAGCGACGCGCTATACAGTAGGGGGGAAGGATGGCCTGGGAATGCCTCCTGCTTATGCCCTGAGCAAGTGTGAGACAGACATAAGCTTTAGGCCACGAAAGCTTATGCTCAAATACATTTGTTATTCTCTAAAGGTGCCACAAGTGCTCCTCATTCTTTTTGTGGGACGGTGGTCATTCATGGCCCTGTCAGTCACCCTTTCTCCAGCAGGCAAGGCCTGACTCAGTGCATGATTCACTTTTGCTCACGGAACTGGGGGGGCTCTCTGGGTGTGCCTACACTGCAATTAGACACCCACGGCTGGCCCATGCCAGCTGACTTAGGCCCAGGGGCTGTTTAATTGCAGTGTAGACATTTGGGTTCAGGCTGGAGCCTGGGCTTTGGGACCCTGCAAGGTGGGAGGGTCGCAGAGTTCAGGCTGCAGCCCGAGCCACCTCAGTTAAACGCCCCGCGAGCCTTAGCCTCACTCAGCCGGCATAGGCCAGCCGCAGGTGTCTAATAGCAGCATAGACATACCATCCAAGTCCCTCTTGCAGCCCTGATGAGCTCGTCCATTCTTGCCCCATCCAGACGCTGCAGTCCATCCTCAGCACGTCCAAAATGGCCACAGGGGGCGTGGCAGCGCATCCCAATGCTCTCCATCCCTTCCAGCACGGGCTGAACCTGTCACTTCGTTAGCGCCCCCGGCTCCAGCTCCTGCTGACTCAGGAGAGCATCTGCAGGTGAAAGCAGGACTGCAGCATCAGGCCCCCCAGGAGCGTGAAGCCTGGATTTAAGCACAGGATCTGCGGCTAATCCACTCGTGCCTAGCTCTCCCACACTGCAGCGCAATGCCAGCCCAGTGCAGCGGGTATCTGGGGGAGGGGGAGTAAAAGGCACTGAGCTCTCCTATCTCAGGCAACCTAAGAGTGAGTCACCCACAACCTGATCTAGCAGGAGGCTCCTCTTCCACCACAGGGATCTTTACCACCCTGTAACGCTCACAGACTGCGTGCAACCCCCTTCTGGCTGTCTCCACTGGCTGCTCCCCTGAGCTGCACCCAGCTGTTGACCCCATCATCCTGGGCATGGCCCATCTAGCTCCAAACAGGAACGTGAGCCAGCAATCTCCTGCAAATGTTGTTTCTGGATCGTTTAGGAAACAATCAAGAACTGCTGAGCAGTGCAGCGCACATGGCAGGCCCCATTGGGCTGGGGGGATGGAGCAGGGAGCATGTTGTCATTGCTGTTGGTGCCATCATACAGCTCAGAAGGCTCAAGCGCAACATACGCTTCCATTTTGGGAGGTGATCCACAGCCTGGATCTCGCTGCCAGGATACAGGTTCCCTGAAATTCAGTCGACAGCTCCTTAGCTCAGTTTCCTCCCATAACTCCTAATTACAGCCCTTGGGAGGAATTCTATGGGGTAACCCATTTGTGGGGTTTATACCCTCCACTACAGTGGTCATCTTCCACCTGTAGATGGGTACAAATCCCTCGATCAGGGATCGGCTCTAATGGAGGCGCATTGAACGATGCTACAGGACGCACAGACAAAGTCACTGAGTCTCAGCCCTGCGATCTGTTGCTCCCAGAGTGCTGTCTGAGCTTGGCGCAATGGGAGCGGCACTTCCCCTGGTAGCCTGGGTGGCCAGTGGGATCGGGAATGCACGACTCCAGTCAATGGCTCAAAGCCAACCCAGGTCAACAGTGATTAAGTTGTAACCATCTGAAGGCTGCTTGGTTGCCTATGTGAAAAGCCTGTCCAGTTTCAGTGCAGCTCATGGTGGACTGGTATCTAGACAACAGCTGGTAGCTGCAGCCCACAGCAGCATAGCTGGGAAGCTGGCACTGTTCTACAGAGGAATCTAATTTTCAGGTTTGAAGGGCCGTGCCATAGTTGTGGGGTGGGTGGCCAGGCCGTAAACACAGGGGGAGTGCTGTAGGTCGAGACTGAGGTGCATCTGGAGAGCTGTGGGGCGGAGGGGGCAGAAGTGCTGCTGGCCGGGCGGCGGATCATTGGCACAGAGGTGAAGGAGCTGCAGGTCAAGCAAGGGGTGTGTACGGCTCATCCTGGGATCATGACTGGCTCTGCCCAGGGACACTGGTCCTTTTTTATGAGAGAGAAAATTCACCAAAACCTTGCCCCCCCTCCCCGACTCCAGAACCCACAAAGACTGGCCCGGCTCCCACTGACAGTATCCAGGTGCGTCTTCCCTGCCACAGTCCTGGCTCTGAAGCCAGACACGCAGAAGTGCCCTTGCCCGGCCGCCTGCACCCACCAGCACGCCCTGCTCCAAACAGAGTGAGAACACACTTGTCGTTCTGGACAGTTGATTACATAAAGCTGTCGGGAGTGTTTAATTTAAGCTTGGATTCATCATCTGCAGCTTGTTTCCATCCACTGGACACCCGCTTCCCCCCCAGAGTACGTATAAACTCTGCCTGGGACAAGCTCCCGCCGAGAGTATATTTGGGAAGAGGTTTATAGCTTGGGGCCGTTATCACTCGTACAGGGGAGCCCTTGCTTGGTTTCTATCCCAGGGTGGAGTGGAGGAGAACCTGCTAGGCCTGCATTGCCAGGATACTGCTGGGAGAAGGATGCCTCTGCTGGAGTCCTCATAGATATGGGCAGGGCACTGCTGCGGGAAGCAGCGCTTGCTGCGGGGCCCCTAGTCAACACGTGCTGGGGAGGGGGGGCACAGAAGCGCCCACAGCTGCATGCCCAGTTGGCTGTGTGGAGAAGCTCAAAGTGCCTCTTTGGCATGGAGTGGATGGACACTGCTGTGTGGGGAAGCCCACCAGGGAGCCGTGCTTCCAGCATAAGGACTGCCAGGGGAGGAGAGAAATCGGTGAGCCAACTTTAGTTGAAAATGATCTTTGACATTCTGTTTCCAGAACTGAAGGAGCCCCTAACAAAGCAAATGCCAAGCTGGGGGAGGACTACCCCACACAGACACCATGGAAGCTAACTTCACTGCACCCCTTAATCGCACAACCTGGAGCTGCCACAACGCCCTGCTCATGCCCCTCAGTCCTGACCTGCTGCACTAATAGTGCCACAAACATAGGCATTGCTGCTCCTGAAGGAACAGTGAAGCCTGGCATCCTGCCTCTGATGCTTCTGAGGAAGGTGCACAGCCCTGGAGCCTTGTAATTTCCCCACCTAGCTAGTGTAATGGTGGGTGCTCCTTTTATTCCTTTAAGTGCCTAGACCCTTTTTGATCCTGGGTATACTGTTTGCCTCAATAACATCCTGCAGCAGGGAGTTCCACAAGTTGCATTAAAAGACTGCTACAGTAGACACTGGGAGCAAAAAAGACAGAACAAGGGCAGTAGAGAGAAAAATGGCTTTCCTAAGCCTTTTGCACTGTAAGAAGGATTTATATCCAACAATACCAAGGCAAAGAAGCATTGGCTTGAAGCTGCCTTGAATTAAGTCCTGGGATAGTATAGAGCACTAGTTCTCAACCAGGAGTACGTGCACCCCCTGGGGGTACTCAGAGGTCTTTGAGGGGGTACATCAACTCATCTAGATATTTGCCTGGTTTTACAACGGGCTACTTAAAAAGCATGAGCGAAATCAGTACAAACTAAAATTTCATACTGACAATGGTTTGTTTATACTGCTCTATATATACACTGAAATGTAAGCACAATATTTATATTCCAATTGATTTATTTTATAATTATATGAAAATGAGAAAGTCAGCAATATTTCAGTAATAGTGTGCTGTGACACTTTTTATGTCTGATTTTGTAAGCAAGTAGTTTTCAAGTGAGGTGAAACTTTGGGGTACACAAGACAAATCAGACTCTTGAAAGGGGCACAGTAGTCTGGAGAGGTTGACAGCCACTGATATAAAGGGAACAGGGAATCCATTTTTGTAACTGTGCTTCCTTTGCCCTGTACCTTTTAGCAATGACTGCCCACCTGCTTTGGGTTAACTATCACTGGCTGTTACCTTTGCCTTTTTGCAGACTTTGGGCCATGTTCACGGCTAGCACAAGTAGGTAAAAGTCTCCTGGACTCGTATCCTTTATAGCAATAGTGAACTGGCCCTCTTGCAGGGGAGGGCAGTTGTCCTCTATTATTTGGATTTCATTTTGAGGCCTGATCCTGATCCCAGCAGGAGTTTCCCCTTGACTTCTGGAGATGCAGGATTGAACCTTGGCACAGGGTATCCACCAGCCCCTTTATTTCATCCCCTGGAGGTGGCGTGTGAAACACACCAGCTCCCCCACCCAACCCACAGGGTTGTCGTTCAGGCGCAATCCTAGGCTGTGGAGGGTCAGGGCTCTGCTCCATCTGCCCCCCCACCCCCAATCCTGCAGCCACCTAGGACCATCTTGGGGCATCAGGTCACTCAGGGCTCCCTCCCACTGCTCAGCGCTGTCCCCAGACAGGCACATTCCATTTATAGCAGCCTGCAATTACCAGCTAGCGTTTTCCCAAGGCTTCCAGCAACCAGTGAACACTGGCAGGAGTCTCAGGCCAGCCCCAGCCCTGGCCTTGTGATGAGCACTGGGTTTGCTCTGCCCAAACCCCTGGGGGGGGGATGTGGGGAGCATTCAGGCTGAGCTCCGCTGTCTCAGCTTCCTGGCCAGGATGCTGGAACATGTGCAGGTTTTAGTCCATCAGGAAAGGGCAGGGTGCACATACACCCAGCTGACAGGAGAGGCAGCTCCAGGCCGAAGAGGGGGAAATGCAAGCATCACTGTATGTAGAGGAGGATATAATATATCACATGAGAGAGAACATCCCTACAATTTACTCTGGGGTGGTGGTGGGGGGAGACTCATCAGGACAGAATGCAGTATGTGCATCTAGCTGCCACCCTCTATGCTGTTACCCAGGGCAACCTCCCTGCCTAGCGGTGCTCCAGGCATTGCCCAGGCCCAGAAGAGCCACTATGGTGGGGATACACCTGTTGCTGCTCCTGCATGGTGCTGGAACAGCACCCCCCCGCCCCCCTCACACTCCCTTTCTTCACTACTGTTGCTCATTTTATTTGTTCCCCCGAGCCTCTCTTCTTCCCCCTTGCAGAGGGGACAGGTGGCCCAAGCAGCAGCCGCTCTGGGGGGATGGCAGGAAGAAATGTGGTCATGAGGGTGGAAAATGGCTCTTTGATGCCAGCCTCTCAAAGCCCCGGCACTGAAGTGGTGAATCAAAGGAGAGAGAACAGTAAGGGTCTGGCTACACTGCAATTAAAACCCCACAGCTGGTGCAGGCCAGCTGACGCAGACTCCAGAGGCTCCAGCTAAGGGGCTGTTTAACTATGGTGTGGTCCTAGAGCCTGAACATCTACATCATCCACCCATGAATTGTGGGAGATGTCCTCTGACCTTTCTGGGTGCGTGGTGGGGAAATTGTGGGAAGGGATTGGAGGACTAGTGTCACTCAAGAAGTATTAGCCTGCATAGAATATCAGGGTTGGAAGGGACCTCAGGAGGTCATCTAGTCCAACCGCCTGCTCAAAGTGGGACCAATCCCCAATTTTTGCCCCAAATCCTTAAATGGCCCCCTCAAGGATTGAACTCACAACAGTATAGCAGGCCAATGCTCAGACCACTGAGCTATCCCTCCCCCCCCTCGACATGACACTGTGAGCATGTTAGCAGCTGTGCGGGGGTGGGGGGGAATTGTGTTCTCTCAGGCTGTACCCATCCACCCCCCAGGCAAGCCAAACCAAGTAAAAAGCACTGGAGTTAAGGGTGGGTGTATGACAGGCCCGTCTGCCCCGCTGTAGCCACTGCCTACACCAATGGGAAGGGATTCTCCTGTTGGCACAGGTAACCCACCTCCCCAAGAGGCGGCAGCTAGGGCAGGGGAAGCATGGTCTACACCAGGGATTAAGTCAGCAGAGATCAGTCTCTCAGGGATGTGGATTTTTCACCCTCCTACTGTAGACCAGGCCCCAGTACTGCAAAAATTGTCACATTGCTTGCACACATGCCAGTGCTGCTGCAATACAAGCCTATCTCTGCAGGACGCTCCCATGCACAGGGTCTGGCTGCCTTGCCATCTGGGCAAGATGCAAGAGGTACCTTTCTGAGCAGGCTTTTCAATAGCTGCAGCCTGCAGGCATTAGATTCCCCGGCTAGTGCACTCTGTGATCTTGGGATTCCTCAAGGACAGAGGTGACTATGCTGAGGGAAGGGGGACACCTGCTCCCCATCCCTTGGAAACTGTTTGGCTCTGCTGTAAAATGACTGAAATCCTATAGGGATGGGCACCTAAACATTCGGGCTATCCTAAAAACATCATTAACGATGCCACAGTGCAGCACTGTGGGCAAGTCCCTTCTCCTTGCACCTGGGTTTACTTAGCCAGCTTGAGCTCTACAGAACAGGGATTGTCTCTGCATAGTGCATAGCACAACAGGGCCCTGATCTTGGCTGAGGTCCTCAAGGTGCTATTTTAATAGCAAATGAATAATGATGAAAAAAGGAAGGAGGAGGGTCCAGGGAACTACAGGCCACTCAGCCTTACCTCAATCCCTGGAAAAATCATGGAGCAGGTCCTCAAGGGATCAATTCTGAAGCACTTAGAAGAAAGGAAAGTGATCAGGAACAGACAGCATGGATTCACCAAGGGCAAGTCATGTCTGAGTAACCTAATTGCCTTCTATGACGAGATGACTGGCTCTGTGGATGAGGGGAAAGCAGTGGATGTGTTATTCCTTAACTTTAGCAAAGCTTTTGATACAGTCTCCCACAGTATTCTTGCCAGCAAGTTAAAGAAGCATGGGCTGGATGAATGGACTATAAGGTGGATAGAAAGCGGGCTAGATCGTCGAGCTCAACGGGTAGTGATCAATGGCTCCATGTCTAGTTGGCAG
The DNA here is from genome assembly GCF_965152275.1 of Natator depressus. NCBI lineage: Eukaryota > Metazoa > Chordata > Testudines > Cheloniidae > Natator > Natator depressus. Next base: position 45,759,934 of record NC_134240.1, on the reverse strand, counting down.
CCGGTATCTAGCGGAGTGCCCCAAGGGTCAGTCCTGGGGCCGGTTTTGTTCAATATCTTCATTAATGATCTAGAGGATGGCGTGGACTGCACCCTCAGCAAGTTTTCAGATGACACTAAACTGGGAGGAGTGGTAGATACGCTGGAGGGTAGGGATAGGATACAGAGGGACCTAGATAAGTTAGAGGATTGGGCCAAAAGAAATCTGATGAGGTTCAACAAGGACAAGTGCAGAATCCTGCACTTAGGACAGAAGAATCCCATGCACCGCTACAGACTAGGGACCGAATGGTTAGGCAGCAGTTCTGCAGAAAAGGACCTAAGGGTTACAGTGGACGAGAAGCTGGATATGAGTCAACAGTGTGCCCTTGTTGCCAAGAAGGCTAATGGCATTTTGGGCTGTATAAGTAGGGGCATTGCCAGCAGATCGAGGGATGTGATTGTTCCCCTCTATTCAACATTGGTGAGGCCTCATCCGGAGTACTGTGTCCAGTTTTGGGCCCCACGCTACAAGAAGGATGTGGACAAATTGGAAAGAGTCCAGCAGAGGGCATCAGAAATGATTGGGGGACTGGAACACATGACTTATGAGGAGAGGCTGAGGGAACTGGGATTGTTTAGTCTGCGGAAAAGAAGAATGAGGGGGGATTTGATAGCTGCTTTCAGCTACCTGAAAGGGGGTTCCAAAGAGGTTGGAGCTAGACTGTTCTCAGTGGTAGCAGATGACAGAACAAGGAGTAATGGTCTCAAGTTGCAGTGGGGGAGGTTTAGGTTGGATATTAGGAAAAACTTTTTCACTAGGAGGGTGGTGAAGCACTGGAATGGGTTACCTAGGGAGGTGGTGGAATCTCCTTCCTTAGAGGTTTTCAAGGTCAGGCTTGACAAATCCCCTGGCTGGGATGATTTAGTTGGGGATTGGTCCTGCTTTGAGCAGGGGGTTGGACTAGATGACCTCCTGATGTCCCTTCCAACCCTGATATTCTATGCTTATTAAGCAATGATTCTGCCACTGACTTGCTGTGTGGGCTTGGGATTCTTTGTGCCTTTCCATACTGATTGTACCCCCCCATCAGTCCAATGAGCCTGACCCTCAGGTTTAAAGCCCTCTTTACAAGGAGTTCCGTAGTTCAGAATGCTCCTGGTTGGGTGGGGCTGTGAATAGGAATGGGAGGGTGGGATTTCAGCCCCACTCCTACAGGGATCAGCTGTTGGAGAATTGATGGAGCTGGAGAACTGATTCCCTTTAGATATTGCCTGACAGCTTGCCGACAGGGGGGATTTGTGCTGCTCTTCCCACACCGATGCAACACCACACGTGCAAGTGGTTTTTACAAAGGTGCAGCATGCCTGCGCTGGGGTTTGTCCCACGACTCCTCTACTGGTGCCAGAGTTTCTATTGCCACTGATGCAATTAATTCTCAGATGCAATTAATTCTTTGCTGGTCCAAGCCAGCAAAGCCGAGTGGATTTTTTTTTTTTTTAAGATTTTTTTTTTGAAAAAATTTTAAATTAGATTTTTTTATTTAAAATCAGACATTTTTTATTTTGTTACTTACATTATAGCATTTTTCTTTTTAAAAATAAACCTGTTTAAAAGGAAATCTGATTTTAACCCAAAATATGTTAAGGCCGAAACTTATTGGCGTTTAGTTGTAAATGCGAAACATGCTTTGATAAGAGATGTTTATGTGGCCAAAACATTTAAAGTTGTTTTGTTTAATAAAAATAAATTGTATTTGCCGTTATGTGTTTAATTCAATTCCAGTTACCATCCTAATGCAGCTCGGCCCAAATCATGAGCCAAAAGCTAATTCTGTTGTAAATAAGCAATATATCATTCACCATTTCCAAACATACTAAAAGTGTACAAGTAACAAGAATCTGAAAATAATAAGCTACAGAATTGCTTAAATAAATGTTTATAGTTATTGTGTACCCTCCGACGTAGCAAAAAGTTGTAACGTGTCTAGTGCAAAGACTCTAGTTTTAAATCAACATGTTTTAAATGATTACATCAACCAGTGAGAATGCACATTTCTTTAGGAAAAAGAAAAGGTGCGAATACAGACTAACACGGCTGTTACTCTGAAACATTTCTTTAGGAAGTAACTGAAATGCAAATGGAAAAGTTCATTATAATCAATGAGTTAAATCAAGGCTTCCCACCTGATGATTGAAATCATGATTTAAATCACTGACTTCAATCACCTTGACTTAAAACAATCTCCCAGGCAGTAATGAGAACTGCAGGAGCTCAGCACATGCAGGCCAAGAGCCCAGATTGTTCAGCCCTGCTAAATGCATGGCCAAGAGAGATGCAAAATTCCTTCCTTTCTGTTTTCAGCTGGAAGTGGCACCAGAATCTCTCCCAGCAGAACATGCTCCCTGGAGGGAGGAGCAGCTTTCCCTGCTGAGAGAGGAGCCCCCGGCCAGAGAATCCACCAGCATGCCAGCCCTAGTCTTTAGCAGGCGGCACCTCTCCACTGCCCCTGCCCTGCTGATTTGGATTCTCCTGCTGAGCATTGGGAATGGTGGTGCCTGGAAGCAAGATGTCCCTCGCCTTCGCCTCTCGTACAAAGGTAGGGGGGAGCCTGCGGCTGATCAGCCCTGCAGTCAGAGCCAGGATTTCCTTGGGGTTCATGCCCTGTTCAGAATGATCTAGAAGCAGCATCAGGTAGCCAAGCTGACTGGCAGCTAGTGAGGCCAGGGCTGGTGGGAATGGGTGGGGGGAGGAGGATCTGGACTATAGGGTTTGGGTGGGGCCAATATCAGCCCTACAATGGGGCTTCTTGCCCTGCAGTAGTTGTGGCCAGTGAGGCACCAGAACCCGACAGAGGCTGAGCTCAGCTGACTGCAGTATGGCCTGGGGGGACACCAGCATGGCCAGAGAGCTCAGAGAATGCCACCACCCCAAGGGGCTCAGGCAATGCCCGTCTATCTGCTGCTGTCAGGGATGGGGGTTGGAAAGGGAATGGCCCAGAGGGGAAGTCTCGGGCTGCCCTTGGGGCACAGGAGGGGATCTAAAAATACCCCATTTCACCCTGAGACTCAGCGTACATTGCTTTATAATGTTCCATGTACTGTGTAACGCACAGGGGCAGGGCCAGCCCTCGCCACGGGGAAACGTCACACACTGCAGGAGGCCTTGGGCAGCCTCTAGCTACACAGGCCACGCAACAAAACACGTTGTTCAATTGCATGGGGGAAAGCGTATGGACTTCAGTGTGAGGGCGGGAACAGAGTTCACCTGGGAGGAAGCATGTCTAGTGGTTAGAGCAGGTCATTGGGAATCTAGCGAGCCAGCTTCTGCCACTGACTCTGTGCGTCGCCTCAAGCGAGTCACTTAACTCAGCTTTGTGAGGCTCAGTCAACCAAGACCCAATACATGGATGCAGGGAGGCTGTATTCCCTGTCCTCTGTGGTACAGAGCTCTGTGGGGGCTCCCTGCAACCCCAACCCCAGCACTCTTATGGTGGGCCAGGGAGGAACTGGGGGATCTGCAGGCTACACAGCTCCACTGCCCAGCACCCTGCAAGGAAGGGGCGATGGCAGCCCAGAGAGGTGGCAGCAGCTATGCAGCAGTCATTGCTGCACTACGGCCTGCGGCAAGGGTTCCTACTCAGTGCCCAGCCTGTTTATTCCAGCTGTGTGGGAGGGAGTGAGGATTCACCCTTCGTGCTGCCGGAGATTTAGCTCTCATCACAGCCCCAAATTCTTCTCTGTAGGGGTGAGTTCACACACCACAGCGTCAGCCCTCGGCCTCTCTGCTGAGGCTCCCAGCGCAGCGGCAGGTTTGTGAAATGGGCACACATCCACAAGGAACTGGACTGAAACCCTCAGCTGGTCTCACAAAGGGGCCACCAGACAGGCATCATGCTGAGTTCCTTTTAGGGACAAAGGGATTGCCAGACCGGCTCACTCCCGAGGTCCATCTAGCCCAGCGAACTGGAGGCCAGCACCAGATGCTGCAGAGAAAGGTGCAAGAATCTGGTGCTTGGTAGTGAGAGCTTGGCTCAAACCATGGGGGCTAATATCACTTCCAGAAGTTTTGCTCTCATCAGTTATGTTAACTAGCTAGCCTCGTTATCCATATAGACAGTTCTTAACTTCCTGGGGCAAGACAAGCTGATTGTACATTGGGGGAAAGCTTGGGTCAGTTTTGGATTTCCCACCTTTCCATTTCATTGACAGTCCCCTTGTTCACATGTCATGAGGCAGAACAGAAGTTCCCAGTCTCCCTTCTCTATCCCTGTCAAGGTTCCTTCCCCACTCTGAACTCTAGGGTACAGATGTGGGGACCTGCATGAAAGACCCCCTAAGCTTATTCTTACCAGCTTAGGTTAAAAACTTCCCCAAGGTACAAACTTTGCCTTGTCCTTGAACCCTATGCTGCCACCACCAAGCCTTTTAAACAAAGAACAGGGAAAGAGCCCACTTGGAGACATCTTCCCCCCAAATATCCCCCCCAAGCCCTACACCCCCTTTCCTGGGGAAGGCTTGATAAAAATCCTCACCAATTTGTACAGGTGAACACAGACACAAACCCTTGGATCTTAAGAACAATGAAAAATCAATCAGGTTCTTAAAAGAAGAATTTTAATTAAGGAAAAGGTAAGAGAATCACCTCTGTAAAGTCAGGATGGTAAATACCTTACAGGGTAGTCAGATTCAAAACATAGAGAATCCCTCTAGGCAAAAAAACCTTAAGTTACAACAAGACACAAAAACAGGAATATACGTTCCATTCAGCACAGCTATTTTACCAGCCATTAAACAAAAGGAAATCTAACTCATTTCTAGCTAGCTTACTTACTAACAGAAGTTCTGAGACTGCATTCCTGATCTGTTCCCAACAAAAGCATCACGCAGACAGACAGACCCTTTGTTTCCCCCCACCTCCCGATTTGAAAGTATCTTGTCTCCTCATTGGTCATTTTGGTCAGGTGCCAGCGAGGTTACCTTAGCTTCTTAACCCTTTACAGGTAACAGGATGTTGCCTCTGGCCACAAGGGATTTTATAGCACTGCATACAGAAAGGTGGTTACCCTTCCCTTTATATTTATGACAATCCCATTCATGGTTTTATAGCCTTTCATAGACACGTAGGGCTGGAAGGGACCTTGAGAGGTCCTGCACTGTGGCAGGAGCAAGCAAACCTTTATCACATCCCCTCCTATTCATCTCCTTTCTAAGGGGACAATCCCAATCTTTTCAGTCTCTTCTGAGGAGAGCCATTCCAGGCCCCTCCCTGAACCCCTGCTAATTCTGCAACTGGACCACATCTGCCCTTGACCTTCTTTCAGCTAGTGACATAAAGATGATGATTTGTCTAGTTATTTATACTGCACTCATCACCGGGGTATGCAAGCACCCATCCTAATGGTGCGATATTTCGATGCCACAGCTACTGACAACACTCTTACGTTCATGTACCACATAGCCCCTTTCAGCCAAAAGGATTCTGAAGCATTTTACAGACTCTGTGGAGGGCTCCAAGGCCCAGCAATGATATGCAGCCACCTCTGGTATAGAATGCACTAGCTCGTGAACAGCACACAGCAAAACTACACAACAGCTTAGAGGATGGGGGAGTGAAGACTAATCTGCATAGCTTACTCATGAGTTGGGATCCAGACAGGCTGCTGGAATTCAGCATTCCTGCTCTCAGGAAAACCAGCATGGGCTTGTAAGGCAGAGGCCCAACTCACCAGCCAGTGCCTCCGAGACCTTGCAGCCTTCACTGCCTTTCAGTCCCTTTTCTTCAGGACTTGGCTTCTGCTTTTTCCAAGTAAAACAGTTTAACCTCAGCTCCACATGTAAATCAGGACCTTCCCCTGACCCAGGGTCTCCTGTTGGCCGCTCTTCCACACCCCAGGCCTTTTGCCTGGGAATTAAGGCAAGCTGCTCTACTCCCTTCTGCTGGAGATGGCTTTTCACCCTCAGGCCGCCCTTTATACTCCCGCAGGCCTGGCTCTGAGTCACAATCTTCTCCTACGTGACCCCCTTCAGCTGGGAAAGTGGGCTGAGCTCCCACCCCCTTAAAGGCCAGCTCAGCCTGAGACAGGGCTCTTTAATGACAAAGGGGTCGGGACGCTCTCTGATTTTCATCCAGCAGCATCATAGCACACCCTAGCTCCATGCTGGGCCATTGGATCAGTGCAGACACAGATGAGCACCACTTACTGAACTGCCCCACCAGCAATGCTACCATAGCCAGGCTTCCTTGGAGGCCTCCCATCCAAACTCCAGCCAGGCACAAGCCTGCTTAGTTCACACTAGCTGAGGACAGTGGTTCTGCTGCAGGAAGAACTCGGATGACGGTGGTGGCCTCAGGGCAGAGGTGAGGACCACGGGTGGCACGTCAGGGCAGGGCAGGGATGACACCTGTGACCATAGGTCTCCTCTCATTCCCAGAGAAGAGAGCCAGTTGCTTGGCTGTCTAATTGAGGTGCAAGGGGGACTTAGACTGGATGCTCATCAAACACAGAGCTCCCCAAAACTCTGTCTCCTGGACGCCAAGCCTGAGGTAATGGCCCACTGGCTGTGGTCTAGGGGTGATGCACTCTCAGTACAGAACTGACTGGGCAGAGACTGGCACTCAAGCCGGGAGATGCCTTGGGGGTTTGCGGGGAGCCACCAGAACTCAGGCTTGAAACCAAGGACCACAAGGGAGTGGGGGGAGAAGTTGGCCCTGGTCAGGGCTGCCTGCACACACTGTCTGCCATGCAGCATCCGGTGAGGAAGCACAATGCTCCAGAGCAGGTCACCGCTGGGCGATTGCCAGCATCGATAACACGTCTCAGAAATACAATGGCTAGATCTTCCTTTCCTTGGCCAGGCGGGAGCAGAGATTGTTTGGAGGAGAGGACCGAGGAGGGCTTCCTTCTTCAAAGCCAGAGCGGCCCTCGTGCTGTGGGCAGAGCTGGGAGAGGAAGCTCCCAGCCTCAAGCCGGCTTGGGGACAACGCAGACAATGGCAGGAGGTGTGACTCACAGACCACACGTAGCAGGGTCAAGGCCACAACGGCCTGACAAGTCTAGGTTTCAAAAACCCCAGAGGAAAGAAACCTCCCAGACTCCCTCCGCCCCAGAGCCTCTTGGGAGCCGAGCTATCGTCAGAGCCCCGCATGGGGGAGGGGCGTGGGCTGAATGGGGGTGGGGAGAAACACAGACAGGCTTTCGGAAAGGAAATGACAGACCTAAGGCAGGGAGAGCAAAGGAAGGATGGTGCACAGGGGAACACGGCGCAGAACAATAAGGCTAAGCAGCAATATGACCCCTCACACCACAATAACGCCATCGGACGGCTTATAATAGAATGCCGGCCTTCCTGAAAAAATCCACGCAACTGCTCCTGTGACAGACGTGGGAGGGCCTGAACTAGGGACCTCCAGAGCTGAAAACATGAGCTGCTTGAACTCTGGGGCTGCATGCAACACCTCGTATCCCATTGATAGTCACAGAGGGGGACCTGTACCACATGCACATCAGTAAGTTACATTACTGGACGGGAAGCACTACCAGCCTCTTGGTGTTTGGCCTGCGCTGATCGGCATTCAGAAAGTGAATGCTACTTCAATCTGCTTCAGACAGGCCAGCGTTGAAGCCAGCTGAAATCCTGGACTGGGCTGTGTCTTTCTATCTGGGATGGTGTCGTTACTCTGGGCTTACATATCAGCAATGCGGTTACACCTTAACGCTGCGTGATCTGCTCTTAACGTAGAGGGCTGAACGTTCCAGGCGACTGGACGCGGGCTACAGAGCCCTTTGCCTGCAGGTCACTGGTTCACAGATTGTTAGGGGCTGGACGTTGTTACCATTGGCTGGTTGGTTGGTGGTGTAGGCACACAGTGTGTTCATGGGCCTCATTCCTGTTCCCAGCAGGCAGTTATCTGTATCACACACCACTAAGTGGCCCCAATGGACTCCTTTCACACTGGCAGCAAAAGGCAGCAAAAGGCTTGATTCAAATCCAGACTGTCCCCATGCTTTTGGGGTGTTCGGCTCAGGGTTTCAGCGCTGGCCCGTCTGCGATGGGGAGGAGAGAGAACGCTCTCCGAGAAGAGCAACGCTTCAGGCCCGGGAGGCACTCGGATGCCCTCGTGGTGAGCACAGTTCAGAGGAAGGTTGGGCAGAGATGCTCAGCAGGCTGCAGTGGTTATGGGGGACCTGGCCAGGAATGTAAATATGCTTGGGGGGATAATGATGCCTCATCTGCAGATAAGGAGCGGGTACCTGGGCTCTCCCAGCCACACACAGTGGGGATCTCCCTGCTCCACCCCTTTCCCAGCCCCCTCAGACTTCCTGTTTAACTGATCAGTTCCCTGCCCAGGTTTGTTTCATGAGTGGGACAAACTGGGTCAGATTCCCACCCACCTCTTCATGAAGGGAATGGGACAAGCCAAGCTACAGGGAGGAGGATCTGAAACTAGAGATCATGGCGATGGAGTTAATGCTGCAAATGCGGGACAATTCATCCTGCCTGGAGGCCAGATTGAATCTTAGCCCCAAAGAACACAGCGGGCCTGAGTGAACCCCACCATGAATCCTGGCTGACCTCTCCCCTGCCCATGAGGGAGGTCAGAAGGTGAAGCAGTGCTAATGGGAGCGTCCTGGGCTCTATCGCCCTAGGGACCTCATTGCATTACTCTGGTTAATGAAGCAGGGTGGGGGAGTGTATTGGATAAACCTTTGACCTGCCCCTGCCCCTCACTCTGTTCTGTATCCTCAATGGACCTGGCCTACATTTCACTCTGGGTGAGCAGGGTCAGGGGAGGAGCCCTGCCTCCACGGAAACATCCAGCCTTTTCAGAGGCCGGTGAATGCCTTGTGGCTCTGGGTCCTGCCCAGCTCCCGCCTGGGGTCACTCACAGGGCAGTGATCATCAGCTTGGGGGAGGGCGAGTTCCCCACTCTGGCTCATTCGGACTGTGCTCACCTGCCCCGTTCCAACAAACACTGGACTCCAGATTCCCTAGGCAGATTTGAAAAGTTTTGTCCTCGGCATGGGGGTGGGGAAAGCACACAGAGGTCGCCAGGCTGCAGCCAGGTAAACGGCACTGGAGATACAGCTAGCAAGTGATGATGCCAGCCGTAAGAAAGTACACGGTGAAGAATGCCTCCCCTGGCTAGTTATAGGACACTCCCAGCAAGAATGGTTAGTGGCAAGGAACTTCCCTGGCTCGCTGCGTATGAAATGACAGGCCCAGTCATTAGCCAGGCTGAGCTGGGCTGAGCCGGGGAACTGATTTGCCATTGAACTGCCTTGACTGAAGCGCTCTCTTCGTACAGAGACTGAGAACCAGCACCTGCCTGCTGCAAATGCTGCGGCTGCTCTTGCCCTGCTGGGCTGAGCAGATGTCAGTGGAATTTCCAGCTCGCTGCAGTTGTCCTGAAGAAAAAGAGGTCCTGGCTTCCCCTGTCCCCTGGGAATGGGGCGACAGGGAAAGAGAAACAGTCTACAATCCCATGGCCTGTTTTAGCATGTCTCTCCATGCATCCCATCTCAGGCACCCGTGCCCCCACATACACAGATCCACACCTGCACAGACACATGCTGGCATGCTTGCTTCCCAGACAACCAAGTTCATCCCATCTTTGTGGATTTCAAGGTCCTGCACAGATTCTCCCAGACCTAGGACTCGCATCTCATCTCCTACGCATCCCCAGCCCCGTCACTCAGCCAGTAACGCCTGCCTCGTCTCCTCTCTTGTTTCCTTCTTCCACTCCTGTCTTCCGACCTTCCTCCAAGCCCCCTCAGCCTCGCATGACCTTGCAGTGCACTGGGCCAGCACTCTCGCCTCAGTCAGATTCCTCCAAGAGACATAGGAAAGTGATTGGTTAAGGGTTTTAAATGCCCTAAGGTGACTCTTCCCTCTGGGCCTCCCATCACTTCTTGTCTGTTTGCATCAGTCTTCTACTGAGTAACCTCTCCAGGGCAGCGGCTGCTTTGACGTTTGGGTTTTGTACAGCGTGTGGTCAGCACTTAATCAGAGCAAAACTCCATGCACATCCCTGGAACAACAGGGGGGTGGATTTGGCTGTGTCCCCCAGACTGATACATGTCTCGTTAATGCCCACGCAGCCCCCTATCCAGGCTCAGGCTAGACTGGGCAATGTTTCAGGGACGATTAGCCAAGGTGGAAGATTTCCCCCACCCCACCCCAAGCACCCCTGGAACTCAGCCAGGAAGGGGGAGCCAGACACCTGAGGCTCAGAAGTGTCCCCACAGGTGAAGATGAGGTGGTTGTGGGCAAGAGAGAGAGTACGGCCAGATGGCCTCATGTCGCTGCTCCCTATGTGCGTCCATGTCTCCTGATTGCTTTGCAGCCAGACGAGCGATTCCTGCTGTTAGCCAAGGGGGATGTTATAGCAATGGGAGAGCGAGCTGGGTTCCAGTCCAGCTCATGCCTAGGGCACTCAATCACCACTCGGTCCATCGCCTTGGCTGCCGCGTGCAAACAGACCCGGGGGGAAGAGGAGGATCGGGAGCCTGGCAGTGGCTGCCCAGTCCTGCCCCCTCGCCTGAGGGCACTCACCCTGCTAGCACTTTCTCCAAAGCAGCACCGAGTCCGTGGTCCTGTGTCCGCTGGTGGGGTGGCAGGAGGAGTGGGAGGTGGAGGAGTGGGCTTTGCGCTGGCTCCTCTGCTTCGTTCAGCCAATGTTGCTCCCAGGAATCTTGCCATCCGGGGCTTGGCCTGTCAGCAAATGGCTGCTCTAAAAGCTACTTTCTGAGCTGGACTAATCCAGGGCTTAAACTCCCCTACAGTTTCAAGGGGGAGGGGAAGAGCTTCCAGATCCCCGCTGGCTCAGCAGTCTGAAGGCATGTCTGCTGAGGGACACTGAGGCTGAGGAATGGTGCAGGATGGACCAAGCAGCAGTAGGGGGAGGTTAAGAGTGTAAGCTCCCCGGGCAGGGACTGGCTGGCTCTGTGCAGAGCAAAGCATGTGGTCAGTGCTTAGCAAATAAAGGAGAAGACAAGCAGGGGCAAAGTCCTGCCGGTGCGCAGAGAGGCTGGGGACTGGGGAATACTCTCCCTAGAGAAGCGGTGACAGCCCCATCCATTGGGACGTTAGCAGTAGAGCAGAACAGACAAAGTATTGGAACATGCCCCTGCAAACGGATTCCACAGTGCAATGGCGCCAGGAGATCACCTCCTGGGGCCTTGCCACCTCCAGTTTCTGTGCTGCTCTCACCCGCCTGTGCCAAGGGCCCTCTGACATCTCCCCCGAGCCGGCCTGGGCCAGGGCTGGGGAACGCTGCGGTTCCCCAGGAGAGAGAGGGAGATGGACTTAGAAGCTGTCGAGATTCCCCTTGACCCAGGAGGTGGGGCCCAGCTCACCTAGGGAAATGAGTCCTGCAACACCACAAACAATCACCCCGTAAATCAAGCAGCAGCCGCCGGTTTAATACAGCCTTTAATTTCAAGGCTACTTTCACCAGGGGAATGACTGAGGGCTTTTCTATAGAAACTCCACTGAGCCTCTGCTCAGGGATCCCTCCACTAGAAATGCAAAATGGACCCGTCCTGCATTCTCAGCCCGCAGTGCCCGGGGAACAGGACTGGGGAGAATTGGGGATTTGCTGCAATGGTTAAAATTCTTCCAGGCCCCATGGCGCCATTGAACTGCAAGGTCAGTGACACTCGAAGCTGAGCTGCCATGACCCTGGGTGGGCCCAACTATAGCAGCTGCTTGTCTCCTGTGGGGCCAGCCAGCTGTCCTGACCTGTGGGACACTCTGCTCTCTGGGAGGGAACAGCAGGCCAGGACTGCCAGAGGCCACACTGGTTACTGGCCAGACGTGGGCTGGGCCATCTTGCCCTGGTGTCGGGGAAAGGGCAGCTACTAGCAGTGCTTGCTGTCTCCCATGGGTGGGGGCAGGGGTAATGCTTGCTATCCCCTGGGGTAGTGCAGTCCTTCCCCAGGGCGCACGGGTATGGTGTTCATGGTAGCAAGGACTCCTCCGGGGTCGGGGTAAAGAGGACTTTCCCGGGGAGAGTGCGGGACCGGGTGGGATAGTGCTCACTATCTCCTGGGGGAGGGATGTGGTCAGGGCTCCCTCCTGTGTATGGGGGTGACAGATCCCTCCCCCTTTGCTCTGCAGACCTGCTGAGATCCAACAGCTCCCGCCTGTTGCTGGGCTCAGGGGATGGGTTGGCCTTCCAGTCCTTCCTGGTGGATGAGACCAGGGCGTGGCTGATGGTGGGAGCCAAAAACCACATCTTCCTGCTGCATCTGGACAGGCCAAATGAGGAGCCTCAGAAGGTCAGTGCCGGGTGGGCATGGAAACGCGGTCCCAAGGCAGCCTGGCTTAACCCTTCCCAGCAGCCTGGGGAGCCGGGAGCACAGCTCTGTGTGCCGGAGGGGGCACCGGTACTGCAAAGTCAGCGACCAAAGGCCTGTTATACGCTGCCATTACGGGGGGGCATTACACCCAAGAGCATGCAAGCCCTGGTGCACACTGCAGCCCTCAGGGTGGCATTTGCTCATTCACATTGCCCCACGGAGTGGCACCGCTGGCTGGCTGGGCTATGATTGTATGTACTGACATGCACCTGCCCTTGCTTAGCACACGTCAGGGAAGCAGGATGGAGCATGGCGCGCTCTTGGGGAGCAGCTCCAGCCCCTTTGCGCAGCCCCATTGGTGCAGGACCACGGAGGAGGAGGAGAGGAGGCTGGAGTAACACTCCCAGGCCGGTGCTTTCTCTTGCAGGTTTTCTGGCCAGCCCGCAAGGAGCAGGTGGAGCGCTGCCGGCTCGCTGGGAAGAACGCAGAGGTAAAGCAGGACCCCAACATCCTTTGTTCAAAGCTCAGTGAGCCAAGGCCCAGGCAGGAATCTGCCTGACCCACGTGAGTCCACCCTGCCGAGAGCAGGAGGCTCATGGATCTGTAGCCAGTGGGAGCTCAGGCTGCCGGCACAGCTCCCTTCGACCCAATGTAACCTTTAACAATGGGGACAGTAAGCATACAGCTTTGGTCGGGGCCACCAGGCCACTGGCCTTGTCCCCAGGGCTAGTGTTAGCCAGACATTGCCCACTCTTCTGGGCATCAGCAGACCTATGGAGAAGTGTACAGCAAATGGCGCCAGGGTGTTCCCGTGCCCTGGGGTGGGGATATGCTGGAGACCAGTGTTAGAAGAGGTGAGGGGGCTCCAGGGGGAGGATCTGGAGCACAAAGGCCCAGGGCAATGGTGCTGGTGTTTGAAGGAACCTTTTCTTCCCGAGCAGACAGAATGCGCCAATTTCATCCGGCTTCTCCAGCCGTTCAACAGGAGCCACGTGTTTGCCTGCGGGACTGGCTCGTACCAGCCCATCTGCGCCTTCGTCCAGCTCGGATCCAGGGCACAGGTGAGAGAGACCCTGGAGGGTGAATTTGCCTGGGCCAAGGGCAGTGAGAAGATCCCAGGGTGTGCCTTCATCCCCACTGGGCTCCATGATGAATCCCAGGGTACCCACTCTCTCCTCTCTGGTGGGGCATGAGGAATTGCAGGGGAGGGGTGCACAATCTCCTAGGTGGTGCAAGAGGGACCCCAGAACCTGCCCGTGCCAAGCTCTGCACCTAGCGCAAGGAACCTGGTAGCATGTTTTGTGCAGGTGGCATGAAGGACCTCAGGAGGGGGGCAGCGTAGGGGGCCTAGGAGAGGGTGCTCACTCCCCTTTCTCCCCCAGCAGCAGGAGGGAGGCATTCCTGCAGCGGGACCCTGGGGAACACGCATCCCTCGTAAGGGTCAATCCTCTCCAGACATCAGCTGCTCCCAGGCCAACAGCAGCTGAGCGACCCAGGCCAGGCCCTTAGTCTCTCACCAGATGAGCTTAACCCGGCCAGCTTGGGTTGGTGCCCAGCAGCATCCCTGCCTGGTCATACCCCCAAGACCTTCCATGTATTATGAGCTCTTAGGGAACAGGGACCATGTCTGCTTCTGCCCCCGGCCCCGTGAACACACCCATCCGATCCATACTAAGTGCTGCTAATTTGGCAGTGGCCGGCCAAGCGGGCCCAACGTGGCTCAGACCCCAGCATACAAGCATGTGCATCTGACACAATGTGGACTTTGAAATCTGGCAGGACTGCCCCAAAGCCGCTCAGATCAGTTCACTCCCAGCCTCTGCCTGGGCCAAAATCTCCCCTTTAACCCCTGCAGGAGCCGGGGGGCTCCCCTATACAGCTGGTGGCCAACTCTGTGGAATCTGGGAGAGGCAAGTGTCCATTCAGCCCCCACGAACCTTTCACTGGACTACTCATAGGTAAGAGGAATGGGGGGGGGCAGGAAGAGGGGCCTAGATACTGTGGTGATGGGCGCATTAGAAATGAAGAAGGGTTAGACAATCAGCTCCATCCCCTGCCAATGATTCCTAACCCACATCCCGCATTCAGCTGTGGTTTCTGCCAGAGTGGAACCTGCAAGCTCCCTTTCACGGGGGAGCTCAGCCAGATGCCCAGGCAGGTGTGAAAGGCCAAGGCAGGATGTTAGTGCTGACAGGGACTAGGCAAGGAGTGACTGGCTGCACAGCGTCATCACAGCCGAGCTTCTTACCTGGCACGGCTGATCTGGGGCTGGAACTACAAGCTGCCCAAGCTTGTGACTAGCTAGATCTAAGAGTGGAAGGCCCATCTGTCCGACAGCAGTCGAAGGCTGCCAATCTTGGTTCTGGAGCGTGATAGAGGCACTAGATTGTACAGGAGGAGGCTGTAATAAGACCCTCTCCTGGCCCAGGGTGGTAGGTAAGGAAATTGGCATTCCCTGCCGAGCGATGAAGGGAATTGGTTTCATCTGCCCTGTATTTAGTTATTGCTAAGCTGTTGGTTCGTTAGGTGTTCGTTCTTGTTTTAATGCCGGAGAATTTCCAGCCCTCATTGTGTGGAGTGGAATATTTACCTGGGGTTACCGTACTCAGCCAGCCAGTCCAAGATGCTGCCCCTGGCTCCATGGCCACCCACAGTAGCTCGTCAGAGCCGGCACATGTACCTCTCCCCACGCTGGGAATTACGCCTTCAGCCGCAGCATAGTCATACCCTCAGAGCGCCTCAATCTCCCTCCCCAGCGACTGCCTTGCACAGCCTGCCTTCAATTCCCAAAGCATTCACAGGGGAAGGCGGCAGATCCGCAGCAACCTTGGCCCCCTCTGAGACCCGCTCCTGAGCAGGGAATGCACAGGCTGCCTGGAGAAAAACCTACCCTCGTTCAGGGGCTGTGATTCTAGTTTTTATTCAAGCCCCTGCAAGGAAATCTGCCGTTACCTTGTCGCGGTCAGCTCATAGCTCCTCGGGCGAGGCTGACCCATGGCACAGTGCCCCGTAACCCGGTCTGTGCCTCCTTCCCCAGGGGTGGGACTGAGGGAGGAGCTGGCTAAGTCAAAGCACCCGCTGGCTCTGCTAACACGTGCTTGCCTCTCTGAGCTCAGACGGGGAGCTGTATTCGGGCACCTCCAGCGACTTCATGGGCAGCAGCGCCGCCTTCTTCCGGACCCGAGTTCACAAGGCTGCCCAGAACTACATCCGGACAGAACAGAACCAAGATCACTGGCTAAACGGTACAATGGGGGGCTGGGATATAGCCTGGCTGGGGGGGCCGTCCTATCCGGGAACATAATGGACTTAGCACTGCTGGGGAAGAGATTTCCGGTGCTGCTGCAGGGGAGCAGGGGCTTGGTTTTCTCTCCGTGCTGCTTTAAGAGGCCCAGACCCCCTACTGTCACTTGGGCACAGGCCTCTGTTCGAGCACTTCAAACTACCCCTTCTGCTGCTGTCCCCTCCCGTGCCCCCGCCAGTCTCAGCCCTCAGGAGCTGCAGGGAGAAGGGCGGGGAGGTGCCCCCACATGGCAGAGGAAAGACCCGGGTAGAACAGGACAACTCCATGCCCAGCAGCTCCAGCTGCCTTTGGACCAAAGCCCCAGACTCACTACAGGGCACAAGCTCCCTTTGGTGAATAACTCAGCCCAGATTCACTCTGACGTTCTTCAGATCTCCGGCCCCCAAAGATGGAAGGTGCTGTTGAAACCCAGCCCTGAGTGAGATCGGCTTGTGCAACCCACTGCTCTGTGGGTGTGTGACAGGGCCCCTCTATGCCCCATCCACGGAGGGGGCAAGTCAGTTGCAGGCCCAGCTAGGGAACGTTAGCTCAAGTGGAAGCAGCTCAGACTGTTGGCCCTAGAGGCCCAATTTCTCAGCCATCACACCTGCATTGTTCAAGGGAAGTTTTGTGAGACTATCAAAAACCCACAGAGCATTTTGGATCAAACCTTAGGCCACAATGATCTTGTCAGGAAGAAAACTGAGATGGTCTGAGTGGGTAGTGCCGAATTCCAGTCCCACTGGGGAGGACAAGTGCAAAGGTGAGATACTGCCAGCATAGCTTGGTTTGAGCAACACCCTCGCCCTGCGTGACGTCTTGCTGAAATCCAGAGCACTACGCTCAGAACAAGCAATGGCTCCACGTGTGTAAGGATCTTCTCACGTGGCAGCAAAAATGAATGTGACGGGAAGCTAACGGTATTCCCACTCCCCTCCTTGGTTCCAGCATCTCCCTTCACTTTAGTAAAGCCTAGATGGGTCTGGATCAGAGCCCCAGCTCCAAAGCCCAGCAGGGAATTTCAGAGCCAGGTGCCATTGAGACCATTGCATCATTTAAAGCTGGAGCAGAGCCAAGTCTGTCAAAGGAAAAGGGGACATGGCCAGAGGGTATGGGTATGGGTATGGGTCAACCTGCCGGCATGGTGCCATTGGCTGCCTAACTTTCCCTTCTCCCAGAGCCCGTGTTCATCGGTGCCTACGTGATTCCCGACACCCACAACGCCCACGATGACAAGGTGTACGTCTTCCTCCGGGAGACGGCCCTGGAAGCCGGCCAGTGGGAGAGGCGGCGCATCCATGCCCGGGTGGCGCGCGTCTGCAAGGTCAGCTACCCCAGGATCAGGGCACGGCTGCGGAGCGCTACCAAGTGGCAGGGGAGGGGCATGGCACTGTCCTACAGGGAAACGAGGGCTTGTTTCTCTCTCCTTTTGGCAGGGCTCCTTGGGCTCAGCACTGGCCTTTGGGGAGAGGGATGGGAGTGGTTAGAGAAGGGATTGGGAGTAAGGAGACCTGGGTTTTGTTTTGCTTTGTTGCCCGCTCTGCCACTGATTGGGCAAGTCATGTCCCCTGCGTTGCTTTGTGAAGCTGAGATGCTGGGCTGGGGAGAGTGGGGTAATCGCCCATCCCGCCCTCCCTGAGCTGTGGGCATGTCAAGGTTAACAATGCCGGAGGGGGAGGTGACCTGGGGCAGGGAGCGGGCATGGAGGGTTAACACTAGAGGGAGCGGGGGGGGGCGCATCGCAAGCGTCCTCTGAGTGGTGGGTTTGTGGCTGGCAGAACGACGTCGGCGGGAAGCGCAGCCTGATCAATCGCTGGAGCACGTTCCTCAAGGCCCGGCTGGTCTGCTCCATCCCAGGCCCCCAGGCCAGCGAGACACACTTCGACCAGCTTGGTGAGTGGGGCGCGCGGGCCCGCCTAGGGCTGCCGTTCCTCAGGGCCCACGGCGGGGTCATCTGGGCTTGGCTCCTCCCAGAGGCGACCCACTGAGCCGTAGCAGGGACTCCGAGCACCTTGCATCACCACAGCAGCCCTGGCTGCCGACTGAAGGGTGCCGGCTGCTGCTTGCTCTTTCGCCAGAGCGAGTGGGGCATAGTCACTGGCGTGGGAGAGGGGAGGGGGCAAAGGTCACCTGATGAAAGCCCCTCACCCTGCTCCCTGGGCCCAGAGCTGGGTCCCTGAGAGCGTGTGCTCAGGACGCCTCACCCGCTGTCATTGCAGAGGATGTCTTCCTCCTCCGCACCCGGGACCCACAGAGCCCTCTCATCTTCGGCCTCTTCACGGTCTCCAGGTCAGTGTGAGCGGGTAGGCCGAGGGGAGAGGAGGGAAGAGCAGAGCAAAGGGAGCAGCAGGGCAGGATGCTCTCACACAAACGCAGTGAGACCGGTGGCTGGATAGCATGGAGGCTGTTACTAGCCAAGCGCCGGGGCAGGGCAGGGCAGAAGAGGGACACAAGGTCCCCGTGGGAGGATGCACAAAGTCCATGGCAAAAACAGACCCCATTGCAGAGCCTCCTAGCCAATCCCGCTCCCCTGGGACCGTGCCAGCCCCTTCCTGCCTGCCCCCATTAGCTAGCGCTGGTCTCCCGAGGATCGTAGGGCAGTGACTGGTGGGTCAGTGGTAAATGGACGTCAGCCTCTCCCGTGCAAGCAGCAGCTCTCTAGCCCTAGGCTGGGTGGCTCAGCACCAACTGTACCGATTAGTGCTGGTGGATCAAAAAATCATAGAATCTCAGGGTTGGAAAGGACCTCAGGAGGTCATCTAGTCCAACCCCCTGCTCAAAGAAGGACCAATCCCCAACTAAATCATCCCAGCCAGGGCTGTGTCAAGCCTGACCTTAAAAACCTCTAAGGATGGAGATTCCACCACCTCCCTAGGTAATGCTCTCCAGTGCTTCACCATCCTCCTAGTGAAATAGTGTTTCCTAATATCCAACCTAGACCTCCCCCACTGCAACTTGAGACCATTACTCCTTGTTCTGTCATCTGCCACCACTGAGAACAGCCGAGCTCCATCCTCTTTGGAACCCCCCTCAGGTAGTTGAAAGCTGCTATCAAACCCCTCCCCCCCCCACGCTCTTCTCTTCTGCAGACTAAATAACCCCAGTTCCCTCAGTCCCCTAATCATTTTCTTGCCCTCCGCTGGACTCTCTCCAATTTGTCCACATCCTTTCTGTAGTGGGGGGCCCAAAATTGGACGCAATACTCCAGGTGTGGCCTCACCAGTGCCGAATAGAGGAAAATAATCACTTCCCTCGATCTGCTGGCAATGCTCCTACTAATACAGCCCAAATTGCCGTTGGCCTTCTTGGCAACAAGGGCACACAGCTGACTCATATCCAGCTTCTCGTCCACTGTAATCCCCAGGTCCTTTTCTGCAGAACTGCTGCCTAGCCAGTCAGTCCCCAGCCTGTAGCGGTGCATGGGATTCTTCCTTCCTAAGTGCAGGACTCTGCACTTGTCCTTGTTGAACATCATCAGACTTATTTTGGCCCAATCCTCCAATTTGTCTAGGTCACTCTGGACCCTATCCCTACCCTCCAGCTTAACTACCTCTCCCTGCAGCTTAGTGTTCTCTCTGCAGCTTCAGAGCGCTGCTGGCAGAAGCTGGCAGGGAACGGAGGGAAGCTCAGGCAATGGACCCCACTGAAGCTGCAGAAAGGGGCTGCCCTGTCTGAGCCCTGAGTTGGTTAAACCACAGCAGTGTTGCACACAGACCAGGCCTCTCGTGCTGGCTCCCACGGTGGCCGCATTAGAGTCTGATGCTCAGGCCAGTCTGTCTCCTCTCTGGCAGCGGGATCTTCAGCGGCTCTGCCGTGTGTGTCTACTCCATGGCTGCTGTACGAGCTGCTTTCAGCGGGCCCTTTGCACACAAGGAAGGAGCTGACTACCGCTGGGTGGAGTACAAGGGCCGGATCCCCTACCCCCGCCCAGGGACAGTGAGTGTGGGACACAGGGCGGGGTGGAGGGCGGGGCTGAGAGGTTGGTGACGGCAGTGGAAGGGGTTGAGTCACTCTGTGCTTTAAATTCCCCCCTCTGTTTCCCTCTCTCCTCCAGTGCCCCAGCGAAACGTACGACCCTCTTTTCCACTCCACCAAGGACTTCCCTGATGACCTGATAAGCTTCATGCGCAACCACCAGCTGATGTGGAGCCCCGTGTACCCCCTTGGCCGGAAGCCCATCCTGGTGAGGGCCAACGTGCCCTATCGGCTCCGGCAGCTGCTGGTGGACAGGGTGGAGACGGAGTCTGGGCACTACGACATTCTCTTCCTTGGAACAGGTAGAGGCTCTGGGATCTTTACCACCAGCTCTGAATGTACCTTTTCCCCTCTCCTGCTGGACTGCCACTGGTGAGAGCGTGTCCCGCCCCTGCTGGCTCCAGTGAAAACCCCCCACTCTGCCCACACACCAGCCTGCCCCACTGAGCTGTATTAGCACCTCAGCCCCGCCCTAGCAGGGTCCTGTCCTCTCTCTGCACCAGTCTGTGGGACTCTCGGACTGAGCAGCCAGCATACCTCAGCCATGCCCTGGGGACAGTGACTCCCTGTCCTGTGGTGCTAGGGGCTGTACAGATGAACATGACTGTCCCTGCCCCCAGAGAGCTAGCTGTGTACATATCACTTGTACATACACAGGTAACCAGAAGCTGGACCCTTCAGCTTCAAAAGCACAAGGCCCACCCCAGAGCAGGTCAATTATCATATCTAGAGCAGCCACTAGAGGGCATCACTCACTTCCTACTCCATCCTCACTGGGGCCTGACCTTGAGCTCTGTAGGTGGCTATGGGGGAGTTTGCAGATGTTCAGGGCTAGCAAATACTGCAGGCGCTTGCTCCATGCCCCGTCGGCGGCCCCCAGGAGTGGGATCTGCCAGCAAGCTGTAGATAGTCACGATGCAGCCTCTTGCCAAGAAGAGAACTGGGTAAAGGCCAGGCCTTGGTGCAGTCTGGCTTCTGTCTCCCTTGCTACACTTAGCAGGTCTCTGACTCGGTCTCCTGGCACTGATGGCTCTGAGGAGACGGGACAATGAGGAGGAAGGATGAAAGGGCAGGCGGCTAGCAAAACCCACTTCTCACAGGGCTGGTCCTGGCAGGTCAGCTTTGGCTTGCTCAGAAGTCAAGTCTGATCTCTTCTCCTGCTGAATCCGAAAGGAGAAGACAAAGTACATGTGCTGGCTTGGAAAAAGTCCCCCCTGCCTGGGGAGGACACTGAATAATTATCCTTCCCTGAGCTAGTGATGATCTCCTCCCTGGCTGGAGAGAGCATTACTAGCTCAGGGAAGGAAAGAAGCTCCGTAGCAGCTGATAGCTGCGGCACCTCCCCCTCAAGCACTTCCTGAGGGGGCTCTCGCTGGGTATAGTGGGATTGTGATGGCTCCCCCGTTGCTTCCACAGACGAAGGCAAAGTGCTGAAGGTGGGGCTCACCGGCGGGAGAGGCCAGGACAGCGAGGAGATCAGCCTGGAGGAAATCAGTGTCTCTAAGGTACCCATCCCACCCCCTTTGGGTTCTCCGATTGCCCTGAGGGGCTAGACTGGCTCCTGGGGGAACTGATTCCTCTAGAGGCCTCAGCTGCAGGACCTGGGATGCTTGTGCGTGGCCACTGAAAGTGGCTGCAACAGTGCAGCTTCCTCTGCAGCTGGGGTCTGCACTGGGGGAGTGTCTGGCGGGGCCAGCAGCCTCTCCCAGCCTGGCTGCTGTGGCTGAGAGCTGCTCCTCCCTCAGGGCCAGCCAGGCCCTTGCTCTTTCCTGTCCCAGCCCTCAGTTGCAGCAGCCATGGGCAGAGCTCATGCAGAGCTGTGCCACAAATAGCCAAGGGTGTGGGGTGATCGCGTCCTGGAGGCTGCACCCCGGCCCCTCCACCCGGAGGCTCAGAGCCTCAGCACTGTAGTCTCAGAGGGCCTCACCCTCAGTCAGAGGCAGGGGCAGTGCTGTTACCCCCATTGCACAGACAGGAAACTGAGGCACAGGGTAGCGTCAGTGAGTTTCCCAAGATCACACAGAGCCTGGGTCAGAGCCTGGTGCTGGATCCTGACCTCTTGTCTATTTCCTGCTGGAATTTAACCCATTCAAGCACAGGGCTGATCCTAGAATAGCAGGGGCTAGGGTACGTCAGGCTGGAGGTACACTGGCAAAGCAGGGCGGACATGAGGGATCCAGCACTGGACCATCTGGGGCTGCGGTGGCTGAACTCAGCTGGGAAGTTGGGCAAAGATCTACCCAAGCTGCAGTGCGGTCCTTTCTCCTCTAGGTGCCATCTCCCATCCTGGACATGCAGTTCTCACCAAAGCGGGTAAGGCCTCATTAATGACCATTCACAAAGCCCTATGCAGGGCCCAGTCACACCATGCAAGACAAGGATGCGACTCCCAGGCTCTCCAGCCAGGAACCACACACTAATGCAGACATTCACATGCTGCAGCTGTGTGGGACAGGATTCCCCACTCCAGGGCACCAGGTGCCAGGCATGGCGCTGGCCGTTTCCAGCTGTCAGGGTCAGGCCCCCCATTGCATGGCACCAGGTGCAGTGCTGCCCAGTTCCAGCTGGGTCAGGCGCCCCATTGCATGGTGCCAGGAGTGGCATTGCCCGAGTCCATTTGTGTCAAAGTGCCCCAATTGAGTCAGGTGCCTACTCCCTGCACTAATCCATGAAGAGCTAGAATAGCTGGTTCCTTCACTAGCTAGGAACTGAGGTGTGGGTCCAGCCCTGCTCCCAGGCTGCTGCGTGCCACTCCTCCATGGAAGGGGAGCCAGGGGTGCTGACAGCCATTCTGGTTCCATGAGCAGCAGGAGCTGTTTGTGAGCAGCACCCATGGGCTTGTCCAGCTCTCCCTGTACCACTGCGAGCTCTACGGCAAAGACTGCGCTGACTGCTGCCTAGCCAGAGACCCCTACTGCACCTGGGACGGCAAGGGCTGCAGCCCCTACCGGCTGACTGAGAAGAGGTGAGCCCTGCCCTGTTCCCTTCACACAGTATCCACCGTCCCTGGCTGTTTGCATGGAGATGGGAAGGGGGAATTCAGGGCTAGTTACACACCCTGCAGTCTGGAGCCGCTCCCCAGCAGCCATGGACACCACCCACCGTACCAGACATTGCCCTGGCTTCTCACAGTCAACAATCCAGAACCGCAGCAGCCCCTGCCTGTTCTTGTCCAGGGCCTTCCAGACACCCACCTGCCGATGCCCCTCCATCCAGACCTGCAGCCTCCTGCTATTCCAGTCCTGGGCCCCACACAGCCCCACCAGTAAATCTCCATTTGACGCACGCCCTGCAGTAGGCAGCTAGCTCACTGAGCGTGTTATCTCATTGCACTCCACACAGGCGAGCACGCTGCCAGGATGCGCTGAAGGCCGACCCGGTCAGTCAGTGCCAGGACACCACAGCGGGTGAGAATCAGCCACTGTGGCACCCCTCTCCCACAGGCTGCATGCTGCCTAGCGTGGGCTGCTCTCTGCCATGGAGGAGGGAGCAGGGGGGGTGAGTCAGAAACCCCAACCAGCCTCGGGTGCCTCCAGCAGGACTGGCCATGGGTGGGGCAATCCCGCCCCATGATGGAGACATTGCACCAATGCCACATCATGGTGCATCTGCACGCTGTACCACTGCACTGCGCGGTGAGCTGAGCATTGGGGTGCCGATAGCCCCGGGGAGGGCCCCCCCCATGCTGGCAGCAACGTGCAGGAGCAGCTATCCCCAGCAGCCACGCAGGAGCGCCACCCCCAGGCTTGTACAGTCACATTGGACAACACACTTCCCCAGGAAGCGTTGCCTGCAAAACTGAACCCAGCTCAGGTCCAGGGCACAGCGTGTGAGCAAATCTAGTGACAGGCGGCCGTTGACATGGGGCTGGGGTGCGACCGAGTAATTAACCAGCAAACAGTGAGCAGAGGAAAGTATCTTGGGATGGCCAGCTCCGTTTCCATAAACGCTGTCCCCCTTCCAGTCACTCCCCAGCATGCCAGGCCGGGAAGGCCGGGATTTACATGGCTCTGCAAACAGCATGTCCTCCGCCTGTGTTCTGGGCGCTGCCAGCTGCGTGTGTGCAAAGACGAGGTACAGCAAGTCACCTCGCACGCACCCCCAGGCCCCTTTTCATGCAGCAAAAGGTGGTTGTATTGTTGCCAATTACATTTCTGCCCTCCTGCCCCAAAGTGCTCTAGCCAGCTCTAGCCACACGTGTGGTGCCGTGCTCTAGCTAGAGATGGCCCAGCCGGAACGTGGGACTCTCTCAGCAGGGGTGTGGGGCTCCTGGAGCAGGTGGGGCCAGGGCAGGGCTGCTCCAGGGGATTAGAGCAGCAAGGGTTGCGGGGCTGGTTTAGAGAGCTGGGGAAGAGGGGGTGCTGGTTCAGGGCATGGAGAGACTCGATGCACCAGGCCCCAGGGCTCTGCTCCCCCCACATGCACATGTTCTGCTCTCCCCCTTGCAGGGGTCACTGCAGCTGAGGAGAAGCTGGTATTTGGTGTGGAGAACAACTCTACCTTCCTCGAGTGCCTGGCACGCTCTCCCCAGACTGCCATTCGATGGCTCGTGCAGCGCAGCAAGGAGGCAGCCCTGGATGAGGTACTTGGGCAAGGGAAAAGCTAAATCGTGGGGAGTGGTATGGCCAGACTCCCACGCTCTGCCCCGGAGGGGGCATGGCAGTGAAGAGGCACTGCCCAGGCCTCCCTGCTCCACCCTGGTCCCTCAGAGGGGGGACACAGCTCAAGTCTCTGCTCCTCCCCAGTCCCTCAGAGGGGGTAGGGCAGCGGGGTGTGGGGGGGTGCTGCCCAGGCCTGAGCGTGGCCCAGTGCACAAGCAGCTCAGCTGGCACAGTCCCCACACGGGCAATGCCACTGTCCCCGATTGACGAGCAGAGCACGTCGCAAGCTGCAGCCCTGGCTCCCTCGCAACAACCCCTGGGTAGCATCTCAGGGCGCTCTGCTTTTGTCCCCTCCCTGTGTCTGCCGCAGGTGAGGACCGGTGACCGCTTCTCTACCCTGGAGCAAGGGCTCCTGATCCGCCAGCTGGCGAGAGAGGATGCCGGGATCTATCAGTGCCAGGCAATGGAGCGTGCCTTCTCCCGCCCCCTCACACACTACAGCCTTCGTGTCATTGGCCACGAGGCCATGGGGGCCAAACGGAGTAAGGGGGCCGAGGAGGGAGGCAGCCACCTGAGCACCGTGCCCATGCAGCTCCAGTACAAGGGCTACCCGTGGACCCTGGGGGCACCAGGCACCAGCTTGGACGAGTACTGCAATGCGCTCCGGCACCAGGAGAGGCAGCGGCAAAAGGCCTGGAACCCGAAGTGGCAGCAGCATTCCTTGGAGAGCAAGAAAGGCCGAGTGCGGAGGCATCCTAACCCCCTGAAGCCAGCCAGAGCTGGGCTGAGACTAGTCTGATCTCTGCACAGTGCCCTCTGCAGGGGGAGCAGGTCACTGAACCAGTCTCCATTAGCCGGCCACGTCTCCAGAGCCACTCTGAATGCACAGCCCTGCACACAGGTGCCAGCTCAGCTCAGCTGCTGCCAAGCTCTGCCTGCTGAGAGGCCCACAGACTCGCCATGTACTACCTCAGCCGTGACACTGCCCCTCGCCATCTCCTGGAGCAGGCCAGCGGCCAGTGCAGATGCTCTCAGACACCCCCAGACCAATGGGGCTGCTAAGTCCAGGAGGTGCTAGACCAGGGACTTTGCAGCCACGGCCTGGAGCAAACAGTCTGGTTACTAGGCCGGCTGACACAGACTGATGTGACGCGAGAACTTTAAACTATTTACATACCATGAAATATTTATTCTCTGCATTTTCCTTCTGTCATTTTCTTATTATGCCTCTTATTATTGATAAATACTGGAAATTAAACAGAAGGGAAACCCATGTTTCTTACCAGCCTCCCTTGTTATGGGGAATTGATATCCGGTCTCAGTAATACACTTCTCCCTCTGCCCTGGTGGAGCACAGAGCCCCCCGCCCCTTCGGGCAAGCACTGCAAGTCAATTAGGGAGGATGACACATGGGCTAATGGATAGGGCACAAGCTTGAGGAGGGAGGAGTTTGGAGTTCTGGTCCCAGCGCTGCTACTGACTCAGTATTTGGCGTGGGGCAAAATGGGAACAACCATAATTACCTCCCTCACTGCAATGTTTAACTAGTTATATTTTCCCCCTTCCAAGCCATCTGGTCTTGTTGGAGAAACCTTCTGCAGTGCTGCACTGCTCTTGTGAGACCGAGGCAGCTGGAATGAATCTCCTTGCAGAATGGTACCAATCCTGGGAACTCGAAAGGCAGATGTTAGTCTTGGGTACCAGAGCGGCATAGCATTAATCAGGGAGAGTTCCCGCGCTGGGATCCTCTAACCCGGGAGAAAACCAAACGACATACATGTGGGGACACTCATCCAACAGGCCATTTACCATGATGGAGGCAGCGACAGATGATGTGAGGCCATGACAAGGCCATTATACCCTGCAGGCAGGCTCCAGGCTGTCTCTTGCTGACAAAAGGATATTAAACCTGCAGCATGGTATAAAAGTGGGAACAAGCTATAACTGGCCCCATCCCAGGAGGACAACAGTTTTCTGGTATCGTGGGCTGGGACATTAATATACACAGCTTTGCTGGCCAGGCTTGGAGCCTATCTGAACTAATCTGTGCCATAAGACCTTTCTGAGCCCCTCAAGGGCAGGGCAGACAATAGTTACCCCTTCCACTCCTTTCTTCTGAGGCAGAATTTTAGGACCTTGTGAACATCCACCACATGGAGTTGGCATAGCTGAGGCTTGGGACGAAAGGCACACAGGGAATTACATTGGTTCGTGTGAAAGGCAGAGCTGAGTTGACTATCAGAATAAGATTTGAGTCTAATCCCTCAAGGAAAAGTGGAGAAAGGTTCCTTAATGGAAAGGGCCTGGAGTTTGCTAACTGGGCAGGGGAAGGACATACTGGGTTTTGGAAGGAAATATGATGTCTAGCCATCCATTTGAATGAGGCTATAGGGGCCTTGAGAATGAGCGTTAGGTTCAATTGTTCACGGTGCGGGGTTCGTCAGGAACTTGTTGATATGAAGGTGGAGGACCATGTGGCATGTCTGCCTTAGGATGAAAGGGCTCTGAGGGCCCACGCCAGAACTAATTAATTCAGAGGAAAATCAAGGTAGTTGGGACGGGGTGCAGAACAGGTCTATGCTGGAGTCCCCTCCCTGCAGCTTTGCTCTCATTGCCCTCACGCTGGGAGCAAGTACATAAGAGCATGACTGATTCACAGTAACAAAGGGAATAAATCCCTTGCAGTAAGTATTCTGCCCTCTTACTTGTACAAAATAATGGAGTGTTAATACCAAAAGTCCTCACTGCAGCCCGAGGATATTAAACATTTGCTGAAAAGAGGCGTGATTCTGTTGGGATTGTGCATACTTTGAGAACTATCCATTTTCATGTACCACCGATCAAAGTGAAATTTACCACAGCCCCAATTCAGCAAAGCACATGCTTGAAATTAAGTCCCATTGAATTCAATGGGAGTTAAGCACATGCCTATGTGCATTACTGAATCAGAGGCCTGACATCCTAAATGCACCAGGCTTTGTCTCTCTAACTCCAGAACAATCAAACTCACTAAACCTCTTCCCAGCTCCCTGGCTCCATCAGCATGTGCATGCAATAATTTGTGAACATGCAAATCCAAACCAAAGTCATTTCAGACAACAGTCACTGTTGTTTTTTTTTTGATTTTGAAGTTTATTTTACCAAAAAAAAAAAGGAGAGAGAGAGCGCCCATCGGCAGTTATACCAACTTACAATTTATTGATTTTTTAAAAAATGACATGAAACACAAGTAAAAATAAATACATCATATAAACAACAAATTGTTCAAAGTCTCTGTTCTGGGAGATCAGTGAGCACGCTCCATTAGACAGAGAGAAGAGGGAAGCACATGTGTGCAGCCGGCCAACCGACCCACCCTGCTACAGTAACTCCTCTTTCTGATCACAAAAGACAGGCCACAAACTAAGGCGGTATTAAAAACAGAAAAAACAAAATAAAAAACAAACATCAAAGGATTCGCTCACGCTCCCCTATACAAGCAAATCTACCAGAGAGTTTCTGAATGCAAGCTGGATGGCTAACAATACAAGACCCAAGACACAGTGCAGCTTTGGGCAGCTGTTAGTGGTATTGTTTCAGTACAGGGGGAATAGGGTGGAGCATATGGGGATTTCTTCCCTCCACCCTACACAGTTGGTTGATCACCCCCCACTTACAACATCCTCTCCCTTTGCAGACAGGTTTCTTTTCCTTTTCAGCTTGCAAGGAGCCATTCCCAGTGTATCCTAGTTGGACTAAATTCCCCCCACCCTCCTTTCCCCTCAAATTTGGACTACCTGATCTCACTTGAGAGAACAGAGAAGCACATTCATTGTGAATGGAGTTGCTGTATTTTACCACTTTCTCTTCACAGAATGTCCACAGACCATGATTTTCTCTAATTTAGCAATTATTTGAAGTTATTAGCAAACATTTATCTGCTTACTGGTGCAAATGCCCATGGAAAACCAACCTGAATTTGCTTGCCAGAAGTATTCAAATGTGCAAGGTGAAGGGAGCTCTTCCATCAGTATTCACACTAGTGAAATTCAATCACATGATTGTTCCCGGAGAGCAAAACACAAAGTGAATTCTTTCATTCCCAGCAAAGCTTGAGAGAAGCTCGTTTGGCAGTTTTCACCCAGCTTTGTCCCCAGACGGCAGTGGAACTGAATGTGAGATGCTCCATCCTGCAGAACTGCGTGAAAATACATTGCCCAAGACTGGACTGAGATTAGGTACATCCTAGAAAACTCACAGAAACATCACAGTTATGAGGTCACCTCTTCTCCTAATTCTGTCTTAGTGTCTTGTAGTAGTACAGAGTGGAATTTGCCCTGATATCCCTGCTGCTCCATAAACTGCCATCTAAACAGTTCAGCCTAAGTAAGTAAAATCTACTTATTATAGTTAGATACTGACTGAAAGGGGCAGCCAAAGTGCAACCCAAGGATTGCACAAGTCGCCAGGGCTTCTGTGCTCTGCCCAGGAATCTTCCTTAGTGTCCAAGTGCTTATCGGAGAGCCCCTGTTCTACTCTCAGTGTTATCTGCAGCACAAATATGAACTATAAGTTACTTTGGTCAGTCCATTTGGAGTCAGAAAATTTAACAGAGACAGCCCCATCACAGGGGATCAGGAAAGAAAAGAGAGGATCTATGTGTCAGCTAGAGAAAAGATAGGAGTCTGGAAAGGAGAGATCAGGGAAAGAGGGAAGACCGAGGGTTGTGGAACAGGAGCGAGGAGACTAGGGCCTGGTCTACACCTAAAACTTAGGTCCACCTAGCTACGTCGCTCAGGACTGTGAAAAATTTCACACTGTAGTCAGGTCGACCTAATCCCCAGTCAAGACACAGGTAGGTCAATGGAAGGATTCTTTCATCCATCTAGCTTCCCCCTCTCGGAGAGGTAGAATACCTACGGCAATGGAAAAACCCTTCCATCCGTGCAGGAAGAGCCTATACTATGGGGCTACAGCAGCGCAGCTGTGCCACTGTAGTGGCTGTAATGTAGACATACCCTAGGTAAGAAAGTGTTGTGGAACAGGATTCAAAGAGGTCTCCATTGTCAATACCACCTCTGAATTTCCAAGACATTCTTGAAGATTATATCATCATCAGATAAAGGACTTTCTGATCTTCTATGCCAAAGTCATTAAACAATTCTGATTCCTGGTCTCCGTCATTAAACAGCTCTGATCCCGGGTCTCAGTCTGCATTCTCTGCACTTCATGTACTCAGAAGCACGAGAAGCTGCACCTTCCTGGAAGATGTTGCACACCCAGTGGAACTCAGTGGTCAGCATCTGGGTGATGGGGGTTTCTTCAGCACTAACAGAAAACTAAGGGCAGAGGAAATCACCTTCACAAACCTTCCTTCACTCCAGGGGATGAGATCATCTCTCCCAAAGGTTGTGATGCCCCAAATCAATGGGGTTTCATCTTTAATCCACTAGCTAGCATTTGGGAGATGACACATGGAAACTGGGAGGGTCTGTGGGGGAGGAGGTAGTCTGGATTGAGCATTTGTCCGGATGGAGCGGGAGGGAGAGAGGGACCCACCCACCGAGTGCTGGCTGGGGTACAGGATGGGGGTTCAACCCAGGCACTTGTGGGGCTAATTAGTCTCCAGTAGTTTATGGAGGATGTGCACTCTAAGCACTGAATGTACTACGAACAGACAGGAGGAGATAGAAGTTTGCCAGGGACAGAGAAAGGTCCCTGTTTACAAGAGTCAATTTAATGCGGGAATCTGCACAATGCAAAAAGAGCATTAGTTTTCCCCTTGCTTTCTTGACTGAATACAAAAACCAGTGTTCAAAACAAGCCCAATTTTAAACCTACTTGCTTGCAGAAAGTAAATATTCCATGTGAAACAACACTGTCATCCAGTGGCTGGGGAAGTAAATTACAGGGGTCCATTTCCTATGGCTATCAGAGGATCCATCAGTCTCCAGTTCCTATGGCTACAGGGCTTGGTTAAACTAACTCTAGGTGCACCTATTCCTGTGAGCAGAAAAATTCCCATATTCCACCCACCAAAGTGAGGGTGTGCCAGAGGCCTGCCCAATTCAGTACCATCCAAAGTGCCCTCCAGAGGCCTCTGGTGCTTTCCTCATGAGACAATGAGCAAAGTCTCTGTGAAAGCTGCTGCAATTTCAGGTACAGCATCCAGAACCATATGTTAACCTACTGTTTAGAGTCAAATCTGTATGCCTCATCAGAGCAGAGAAAAGACACACAAAATGCCCCCATTACAAAGAACTAGCAGGATCATTCAGATTAAACGTGCCACCCTGGCACAAACAACGAAGGAACCATACTCCATGCCAAGGGACTCTGGTTAAAAGGTCTGCTCTAACCTAAATCAACAATTGCCTTCCACAAGTATTGTTTAGATTTCCCCCAGGTCTGAATCCTCGTTACTCTTGACAAGAAACCCCCTTGCCTAGGTCCGCTTCCCAGATCCACTAGAGCTTTCGAGAGCCTTACAGAGATACAACAGACAGCTGTGATACAATCAGCGTCACAGTATTTTGCATGAGATGGAGACACAAACTGCAAAGGGCATGACTCACAGATGCAGCACTGTCAAGTGTTTGGAGTGGACACCATCAGTTAGTTTGCTTTGTTATTGGGTGAGGGGTGGAGTGGGGGGAAGGGGGAGTTTGTTTATTTCCACGGTACATCCAAAGACAAGTTGTTCAGAAGTTTGCTCAGAACCCCTCGGTTTTCAACTCCTAGGATATGTTAAAGAAGAAAGCACTATTTCAATGTTTGTTTTTAAAATAATTTGCATAGCTAAACTGTAGATCTAAGGCTTCTATGAATGGTGTGGTTACGTCTGACAGACAAGTTCCATTAAAACAGAGAAAGACAGAGAGAAAGCCCCATAACGTCCTACTTTTGTCATGGTACACACACACACACACACACACACGCACTGCACCACCTTCCCTCGATAAAGCAGTTCCCCTTTCTTCACAGCTACCTTACACAATATGCCAGAATGCCTTGTCCCTCCCTCCTGAGCTGGTCTGAGTAGACCTCAATAACCGTACCGAAGCATCAGCCCTGGAGGTTTTCCCATCACAGGTTTGTGCCAACAGCTGTCACTGGTCCAATGGCATGGACCACTTTCCAAGGACATTCATAGTCTCTCTCG
Organism: Natator depressus; assembly: GCF_965152275.1. NCBI lineage: Eukaryota > Metazoa > Chordata > Testudines > Cheloniidae > Natator > Natator depressus. Next base: position 45,728,651 of record NC_134240.1, on the reverse strand, counting down.
TTCCCTGAGGTGGTGACACGTAGGTCCAGATCCTCAAAGGTATTTGAGATTCTAACTTCCATTGAAGTCAACAGGATTTAGGAGCCTACATCCCTTTGAGGACCTGGGCCTTTGAGCAGGCATTGAGTTTCCAAGATTACTCAGCAGTTACCAGTGCATGAGCACGCACACAGTGGACAGGATGTCAGGCCATCTAGCTCAGGTGCCCAAACTCATGCAAATGTGGCATTTCAATGCCAAGAGCATGATTTGCCTGCAGACACCAAGAGCTGAACAGTCAGTGCAATTTACTCTCTGTGCTAGAGGCACGCTCTCGCTTTTTACTCTCATGTGACACCTCTCTAGTTGGGAAGGGCTGGAGCCCAGCAACAGCACTCCACATGTCAGCCAGGGGGTCCGTTAAGCCAATAGGAGCTCAAGCCTGCTGCCATGAGATCCCCAAGCCCACTTGTCATGAGCCGAGACTCCTTATCTCTCTGAGAGATTGGTTAGCATGCTAATTTCTCAGCCGCCCAGCAAACACTGTGCCAGAGTGATCCCAACCCCAGAGGTTTCTCATTACCCCTTGTACTGCACAGACGGACACTGTAACAACTACCCCGCGCTACTGTCACACGCTCCCCCAAAGGGGTGTATATGGCACAGGCAATGCCACGTCACTGTAACAGAACCAAACAAGGGAGCTGGCTACTGGGGAACGTTCGCAGTTGGTCCTGCTTTCAGATTATGCTTTGGTCAAATGGTCATTATGTCTCGTCTCCCCCATACAGACAATCCACCAAGCAACCACTGCATTATGGAGGCCAGCAGGTTTGTTTTTCTTTTAAAAAACAAAATTAATAAAACGTGGAAAGAAACTCCCCAAACAAATAAATATTTGCCTTCATGAAATAAATTAATGTAGAGATTCTGTGAAGGGGGCAGTTGCTCCGATCACAGAGTCAATGGAGACGGGCGCTGAGTCTGCAATGGTATCCCTTTTCAACCTGTCCTGCTGGCTGGGGTTGATAGGAGTCAAACTGATCCACCTGCTCCCACCCAGGCCTCCTCCTGGAGCCTGAGGGCATACCCCTCAATAGCCTGGTGTGGAGGCCATCACTGGAAGAGAGGGAGGAACTGGGAAAGTCCCCAGGATAGCCCTCGAGCCGCTATAAGATTTAAAGGATTCTTAACCCAATCCAGGCTCGAGAAGCCAGCACCAGAACCACAGGATCAACCTATTAGGGTCACTGCCTTCAGAGGGCTTCATAGAGAAGGCCCCCTGGGGGAGCAGACTGGAGAGTCATGCCACAGCTCAGCATTCCCTCCACTCCTCATCTCATCCTCCAGCAGGGGCCTGGTACGAGCTGTCAGATTATTGTGTTTTGAATTTTTAAGAGGATGAAAAACAAATTGGTTTTCACATGGACCCCCCCCCCCACACACACCCCTTGCCCTCCCCCGGTACACACACGACATATAGCCTGCTCCGCCCCTGCCCCAATTGAAAATGCTCATCAAGACCCTCTCCTGGGGCATACTCCCACCCCGTGCCTCCTTGAGCGAGAAAAGTTCACAGATAAGGCAGTTTGTGGGAGAGGGAGCTCTTCCACACACAGAGATCAACCCAGTGTCTCCACGCCTGAGAAGGGGCACTGAATCGCAACGTCAAGGCTCCCTTTTGGACAACACAGACAGACAAACGGAAAATGCAGGAGAGAAAGCAAGGGAGGCACTCCTATGGTTTGCATTGCTGCCCCCCACCCTTGCAAGTCCGTTCAGGTTTTGTTCTCCCCACCCTCCCTCCCCAATACAACGCAGATCCTTGACATCTAAAAACGTCTCCTCCTCTAGCCCTGCTGCCATAACCCAGAGGTGAAATCCTGACTCCAGAAAGGTCCTGAAACTTTTGCCTCCTGGCTAAGCTGAGATCTAACAGGAACTGGGCCCATTATTTCCCTGTGATCTCTATTACATCGTCGTCTTTGTCTTCGTCATCATTGGAGCTGCATCCCACCTCTGAGGCCTCCTGGGATTCAAACTGAGGCACCTGGGACCGCAGGAGGCCCCCGGCTGGGTAGCCCGAATGAGGGGACATGTAGCCAGGGTAGGCAGACGCCATGCTCCTGGGAAGGCTGCTAGGCAAAACTGGGGCTGGGAAAGGAGCAAACATCCTGGGCTCAGGCAGGAGTGACTGCGTGAAGGGAAGAGAATAGCTGGGCAGCATCCCCGTCATAGAGGGGTTTAGCATGAACGAGGGGATGCTGGCGGTGGCTGAGGTAGCAGCAGAGGAGCTGGCGGTGCCGGCTGTCAGCAGAGGGTCAGTAGTCACAGGGAACACCAGCTGAGGGTCTGGTAGTAAATTGGGCAGCTGGTAGTAGGATGAGCCAGTGCCCATGTACAAGGAGTTTCCTGCTTGGGGGGGAAATGGATGGGTTAGGTTGTGGTTTAAAGAGATAGGGGGCATGGTGAACCCACCAGAGACTGGGTACCCGTGTTCGTACGACTGAACAGACGTTGGCAGGTGGCGCTTTTTCTGCTGCCGACGGGCTGGTTCCTCGGGGACAGAGGGTGAGGTCGACTTGCGCTTGTTGCCCCGTAAGTCCAGCACTGAGTGACCATCGACATTCTGGCTGGTGGCTGGCAGGGCTGAAGAAACCGACGGAGCCAAGCAATGGAGGCCCAATCGCTGCTCAGCTCCCCGGGCTGCTAAGGTGGCTGCGTTTTCTGTCCGGGCAGGATGTCCATGCACAGTGTTAGTGCTGGGGGAGTTGTGGCGAGACTCCCGGGCAGCAGCTGCCTCAGCATACTGTTGCAGCTCACTGATGATCTCCGGGCTGTCGGGGGAAATGGGCCGAGTGAGCTCCTCTGTGTTAGGGAGCTTGGGCGACGAGGCACTGTGTCTGCCATTGCTTGTGGATTCCAGAGATGGACCCTGAGAGCCTGGAGGTGACAAGGAGATGGAGTGGGTGAGACAGAGAAGCCTGGAGAAACATCCCGGCGCTGGGAAAAGGGAGGAGAGGGGGGACTGAATAGACTCGGCGTGGGATGGGATTGAGGGTGGGAGGGAAGGGGCTGCCATGGAATCAGCCAGGGAAGAGAGAAAATGTGGAATTTAAAGAAGTGAGAAGAGAGGAAGCTCTTGGGCAGGGATGTAAAGCAAGTCCCCTAAATACAGCCCTGGGGAAGACTGTGCAGTGAAACACCCACCACAGAAACCCAAACAGGGGAGAGCACTTGGGGCCTGTATCCAGTGCAAGGATCTTCAGTCCCTACCTGAGGCAGCCGTTCGACGGTCTTCACTGCCCTTCGGCTTCCCAGTGGTCCGGATAGCAAAAATCCGCCCATCGCTGGTGCGGATGTACGTCCCTGAAACAGACAGGGAGGAAGCAACTGGTCAGACACAGGAACAACTCCATGCCCAGCTGCTGGCTGCCTGCCCCAGGGAAAGGCTGCAGAACTGGCAGGCAGGGAGAGAAAAGGGCAGCAGAGAGGACACACCAGCCCCTAATCCCCAAACACTTTGATCTCTCTCTCCATGTCTGTGAGCATTACCATTGGGCAACGCTAGTGTCACAGTGCTGTGTCAGTGGCCTACAGGTCCATTACGGACAGGCCAGAAGCACCCAAACTGTGCCCACTTGAGTGCTGTGCTGGCAACATGCCAGGAGCCTGCAGCCCACAAGCCATTTACCTAAAACAGAGCAGACTGTAAAACCAGCATGCAGCAGCAACAAGGGCAGCCACGGACTGTGTTCTTGAACACTCTCAGTGCTGGAGTGCCCCTGCAGTCAGGTGCACGCTGGTTCTCTCCTTTAGAGCCTGTTTCCGGTCCGTCCCTGAAAAATCCCTCCCTCTGCTTCTCTCTGTCTCAGGGTTACACACACATGTGGCTCTCTACTGAATTGCTGCAGGACCCGAATCCCCTTCCCATGCTCCCTTTTCTCCCCCAGGGGAGTCAAACACATTTTCAGGTCACCATCTCTGCTAGTGGCAATGGCTGTGGTTCCACTTTTCCTTATGTAGTGCTGTTGGCGAATTTCAACGGCACTCAACTAGGCTCTGTTCAAATGACTGAAACATACAATCCCTGCCCCGAGGGCCCCAACTGATCACTCCTCTAGTGTTACAGCACTGCAAACAGGCCGACCCCTGGCACATCTCTTAGAAACGATGCCTGGCCAGCTGCTCCACCATTGTTGGGAGAAGGCTTGTGTAAAGAGCTAGAGCTTGCAATACTCTTGAAAGGTGACAAGACAGACTCCACTGGAAGGGAGAATGTGCCGCCGCATCTCCTTACAGTCTGACCTGGGGCTCTGTCAGTTGCAACTTCTCCATTGGCTTCAACGGTCTAGTAGGTCAAGAACTATTCATCCCCGAAACATGATAGGAGATTGTGTGTTAACATAATGATGGGCAACTCTGGAGCTTGAAATCGCTTCCATCCTCTTCAGAAGGGAAGGATGGAAGACCATTCCCTTTGGCGCACTGGCAGGAAATTACAGTATCAGTGGCCTGGTCCCCTTCATCTCCCCATCATGGTTAAACCCACAACTAAAGCCTCTGTTTTTTCTGACTCTTCAAGCTTTGACGAAGCCTGTTTATTAAATGCATCTTGCAAATGCAGAGCACTGAAAACAGGAATTTGGGGGGATTTTAGTATATCAGGGCCAGGAGATTAGCGGTTACTTATTTCCCAAGTCAGGGATTTACCTTTAGTCCCTCGGATTATGTGGATGCTCTCACCAGCACTGATTCTCGCCTGCACATCGGTGGATGTGTTTGTGCCTGGAATCACAATATCTGATGGAGAAAGCCAGCATTTGAGAAGTTACATTATGGGCTCAAAAAAGAGCGGGAGAAATCCAGGGCTAAATTCCCTCAGCATCCAGCTAGCTTCCTCAATAAATTCTGCTACAAATGAGATCAGGGTTTAATTATGAGTAACAAAGAAGGCATAGGAAGCAGAAGTGGAATCCCCTGGGACTGAGAGCTCGGGAAGGAGTGGGGGTCAGGGGAAATGAAAGGCAAGGTGCCCCAGTACACAAGCCCCATCAATTAGAACAGAACATGGGACTGGGCAGAGCACTGGAAGCCAGCATACCATACAATGCAGCCAGCATACCTGGCTTTTGAAATATGTTTGGCCTGAAAGCTGCAAAGAGATCAGGGAGCTACAATCAGTATTTGGGGGCAGATTCACTGCTCTGTTTTACTCCCTTAGCACACCTGTGGTGCAAAACCCACTGCTGGGGATTCTCCAGGTATGGAATCCATGACAGGCATAGAGGTGGCATAACTGGCTCCTATGCCTCCCTCCCTGGTAGGCAAAGGTTAGAGGGGGTAGGGAAAGGGAGTGGCTGGAGCCCACTGTACCCTGGCTGTCCCCAGCTGGTGTATGGTCCCTAGCCACTGTTGCCAGCTGGTGCAAGATAGCGCTGCTCTAACCTATGCTGGGGCCAGGACAGAGACTCAGTCAGGCACTAGAACAGCCAGAGTTACTCTCTCCTCCACGCGGCAGGGGAGCTGCTGAGCAGCTGCGGTAGAGAACAGACCGCTCCCAGCCAAGCTGCTGCAGGGGAAGCAGCACCCCTCTTACCTCCAGTCTGCACTAATGGATCTGATTCCAGCACGTCAGTTTAAACACCACAGCACATGCTTCAAGGGACACATTTCAATTCATAATCAGACACTTTCCTTCTTGACACAGTCCCCCTCAAGGGGCTCATCCAGCTTCTTAGGCCACAGATGAGACACCATAGTTGTTTGGGACACTATTCTATCCCCGAGGGATGGACTGCCTGCCTTCCATCTCTGGATCCCAGGACTCTGTCTCAACCAGCTGTGTTCTCAGGGGGACTTGGTTCCAAAGGAACGACTGACCTGTCGTGGTGACAATCTTCTGAACAAGGACACCAGCTCGCTGTAGATAGTTGATGGGGAAGTTGACAGTGGGGTTGGAACCAGATGCCGATCCCATGCCACCCAACGGGACATGCCGAGGCATCATAGGAATGGGGGTGGACTGAACAGGGCGGACACTTGCCACTGGCTTGTCCTCGCCCTTGAAGACTGGTCGCCTAGCGGGAAGAGGGAAAAGGAGAGAGTGTCAAACGGAGTTATGTTCTTTTGGAAGGAAAGTTCCAACTGTATTTGGTTCCACCATTCTCAGTCGTTCACATGGGTAATCGTGAGGCTCTGCACAGAGAAAATTGCTCCTGGAGGCAGAAAAACCCAAAATGCAAAGCCCTGAAACTCTTTGGCTCTGCTCCCAGTTTTGGAGAGAGGCAGTGGGAATCTCACTGCTCCAGGATCACAAAGAGAGAGTGAAGTCGCTAAAGTTTGATCTCTGAGTTAAAGCATAGGACTGGCCGTCAGGACTCCAGCCTCTATTCCTGACTGTCACTGACCTTGGGCAAGTCACTTCACCTCAGTGTCCCCATCTGTAAACTGGGGGTGCTTTCTCACCGATGGCAGAGACATGCAAGCAGCCAGCCAGCATCTGCACAGCACTCCCAGAGCCTCAGATTGGGCAATGCAAAGCGTTACGGGGAATTACACATGTTCCAGGTGAAGTGAAGGCAGATGTTAGACACAGTGACTCTGGCTATTAGCCAGAAAGGTGGTGTGTGGGGATAGGTCTTGACACTTTCACTACCTGTCTGGATTCTGCATCTCTCAGTTTGATACTATGCCCATTCTCTTAGCCACAGCCATTGCAATCAGTGACACCCCACTGAGAAACGCTGCATGTGCCCCCAAGGCTGCAAAGGGAGCCTTCCTCCCTAATCAGCTGTTTTCCCCACCTTCCTTGCTTCATTCCCCTTCTTCGTGGATCCGTATTTATAGCTGGCAGGGGAAGGAGAGGGGGCAACACCCAGCCTCAGTATTCCCGTTTCCTAGGAGCCGAGTGAGAACGCCGAGGGTAACAGGTTAGTCTTCATCTACCCCAGCTGTTTTTCCTGCCCCGCCTCTCCCCTCAACTGAAGTCCTCAGCAGAACAGGGAAAGAAATAAGCACCCACCAATTCCTTTGACTGAAGGCAGGGATGCTTGTCAGGCTCTGGTCACTGGCTGGGTAATACTGTGCATAGGATGGACGGGTATAGGGGACGGATGCTCGTTTCTCTTCCTCATAACTCTTCTTTGCTGCCTTCTTCTCTGCCTTGGTCAACTTGTGCTCCTTTCGGTCAATCAGCAGCGACTCATGCTGGAAAGGCTCCTGTGGTCACAGCACATAAACATATTGAGACACCAACATACCACAAGAGGGCAGTAGACAAACCCAAATGACAGAATTCCCTCCCTGTATCCCAGGCAGAATAACATGGCAATTGGCAGACTCTGGGCAGTATTCTGGGCCCTGGTCTACACTGGGGGGGAGGTCAATCTAAGTTACGCAACTTCAGCTACGTGAATAGCGTAGCTGAAGTCAACGTACTTAAATCGACTTACCGTGGTGTCTTCCCCGCGGAGAGTCCTGCTGCTGCTCCCCTGTCAACTCCGCCTGCGCCTCTCCTGGCACTGGAGTACAGGAGTAGACAGGAGAGCGTTCGGGGGTCGATTTACCACATCTAGACTAGACACGATAAATCGATCCCCGCTGGCTAGATCGCTGCCTGCTGAGCTGGCGGGTAGCGAAGACATACCCTGGGTGGACTCTGGGGGAAGAGTTCAAAACTAGTGCAATGGACACTATTATAGACAATAGACAATATGATTACTACTTATAAATAATCTGTGCACCAACTCCACAACGATCTCACCGCATAACACTCACAGGAACATGCTTATTCACAATACCCACAACACATGCAATACGACAGCACATAAATGGAGCAATTCTGTTACTGCACTAAATGCCCCATAGCAGGCTTTCCTTTTAACCATGAATCTCTGTATAGAGACAGCCAGGCAGACACAGTGCTTCATTTCTCCTCTCCTCCAACAGCCTTAACCAAACCACCCCAAACTATGTTCTTCCTAGATGCTCTACCTACTTCTGAGGGCATTCTGCACCAAAAAATTAAAAATTCTGTGTATAAACATTTTAAAATTCAGCAAAATTCTGCAAATTTTATTTGTCAAATAAATGTGGAGGCGCCAGCATGGCATTGGAGAGCACAGGCCACTGGCTGCACAGAAGTGGTAGATCACTCTGCAGCTCCCCCTGGGGGACAGACTCAGCAGTGAGGCTGCACTCAACCCTGACACAGTGCAAAAAGTGGGCCTGCCCCAGAAACACCCCAGTGTCCTGCCCCTCTGTGCCAGGTTCACCTCGGTGTGGGCAGGCAGGCTCAGCCCAGCAGGATCCAAGTGTGGGGGGGCTTAGTGTGGGGGGATCCAGGCATGGATTGAGAGGGTTCTGTGTGGGATCATTGGGTGTGGGAGGCTCAGTGGGGGATCCAAGTGCGCAGGGGATCTGGATGCACAGAGGCTTGTTGGGGGGTTCTGGATGCAACGGTAATGGGATGCTGCAGTGGGGTCCAGGTGAAGGTGGTTGGGGCTCAGCGAGGAGGGAAGAAAGGCTGGGGAGGTCTGGGTGTGGGAGAGATAGAGCTCAGCAGCAGCTGTGGGGGTCTCAGTGCGGGAGGCAGATGCTGGGGGAGTGGGGCGGCAATCCAGGTGCAGCTGGTTGGGGCTCGGTGGGGTGGGGATCTGGGTGCAGGGGGCTCCTCAGGGGGGTTCTGAGTGCAGGGGGGTGCGGCTCAGCTGAAGGGTCTGGGTATGGATACACAACAGTTGGGCAGATGGGGGAGCAGTTCCCTTTACAGTGATCCCTCCCCCTGCAGCTGAGGAGCGATGGGTGCAGGAAGCGGTGGGGGGAGGGGATCAGAGAGTTTGCAGAGATTCCTACAGCTGAGGGAGAAATCTGGGGGTGGGTCTGATCCAGCACCGGATGCTGTGCATGGGAAGAGAAAGTTCCATCCTCCCCAGCCCATCCGGGACTAGCAGCTGAGCCTGGCGCAGGGTAGGAGCCACCAGCCGGGTCTTCCCCAGTCCCGTCCCCTGCCCTACAGGTGATTTACCTCTGCTGGCTGCCGTGGGCACCCGAAAAATACTGCTTGGGAGGGTCGCATGACCGCTCTTGTGGCTTCCCTTTGCTTTCACATCAGAAAGTCATTTTTTCTTCAGGGAAGCAAAGAAATCTGCGCATAATTCAGTGCATAATTCCCCCAGGAGTATCTACCAAAGGCCTAAGGAAATCTGCACATGAACTTCAGGTCTTGGGTTTGACAATGGAACAACAGTTTTCTTGATACCTGACACTGATCATGGACTTGTCTCAGAGACATGCACAGTCCCTTATAACTAATATTGTTTTGGAACACTCTTATCTTAACCAAGGTATCACAACACAGGCAGCTCCATTTTCTCCTGGGGTAGACCATTATTCACTGAGCTCAGTGTCATCCTTAACTGGCAATGACATCTGGAAGCAGCATTAAGAACAAAGGTACATACCTTGGTGATAAGGTGAGGGTATTTGAGACAGGCTAGCTGTAAGACAGACTCCTTGATCTTGTTTGGGTCCAATGCCAGCTGGGCAGGATCTGACTCCTCTTCTACGAAGTGCAGCAGATTCTCCACCTCCCTCCGGGTGAAGTTCAGCACTGGATTCAGATCATCCACAACACGATCTGGAGAATGGAGGGAATGCATCATTCAGAGAAAGGAGGAAACAGTTTACTGCTCTCTGCTGTACTTGTTACATTCCTGCTTATAGATTTCCCAGCTCTTAATCTGTGCCTTCCACAGCACCCTGCTGTGAATATCTGCAGAGGGACAGGGATCATTCCACTGCAGTTTTGAGACATGACCATGCAGGTATTTGAATATTGACACAAATCAGGCTAGGGAATGCTTTGCTCTCCATATATTACAACAAGGTGATGTGGGCCATTAACATCCTGGCATACACAAACGTGGAAGCTGAAGATACTGTACATACAATATGGTTGAAGAAGTTCCCCATCTCACCCTTGCACATCAGAAGGCTGAAAATATTATGTGGACACTGTGATAAAAAGGCAGCTGCAAGGCGAACATCAGTAACTGACGAGCCAGAACCACTGAGAAAGGCTCAAAAGTTTATAGTGACTAACCAGTGACTCAGGTTTCTAGGAACTACAACCACCAGATTCTGTTAAACTATTTGAAAGTTCGGGATAACATCTGAGATCCCCATTCTCACCTCCATAACTCAAAAGAAGCTGTACTATTTCCCTGGACTTGATTTTTGTGTATGTGTCAAGATGGGAACAAGTGTGTGTGTGGGAGGAGGAGAGAGGGGAGGAGGAGGAGAAGAGGACTCTAGGACCTGGGTGCTAGACAGCACACAGAGTCAGAGCACTGAAGTATCCCCTCTGCACCTGGAGTTAAATTCTGAAACAACCTTTTTGGGCTCATGGTAGTCTCCCACTTGTGCATCTCTCAAAACCACCACAAAATCTGGCACAATTCAGCCTCACTGGCAGTCTTGGTTCCAGACAGGTCAGAACTGCAACGATCAGTGAACCTTAGTACTTAGGTGGCAATAAGGATGTCAACCTGTTTTTTCAAAAGTAGGTATTCCCCATTGTATTGTTGAAAAAGCAGAGCCATGGAGCACTGCAGTAACCTGCCAAATCTAACAGGAGGCACCAGCAGAGCTGGAGACAGAACTTAAATCTCCTAACTCCCAGCCTCCTACTATAAGCAACAGACTATCCAGCCTCTCTGCTGCTTCTGTTCTTGCAGGAGGTGCTACAGGTCAGAACTGAGGTGTGCTGGCAGCTAAGGAGCTGAAGGGGTGAAGCACAGGGAGTGTGTGTTGCACTATGCTGGCTCAAACCGGTACTGCTGAATCCTTCATTTTTACTAGATCTATACTCACTCTTAAATTATAAAAATATCAGAACAACTCCCCAGTCATAAATGCCTTTTTAGTGTCATTTCTTCTAGCAGCAGTTTGTGTCTAACGTTAGACAGACGGACACATCACCAAAGTCATACAGACTCCGTCCATGGACTACAGAGTATAAGGAAAGTAAGCAGGATGACGTATTGGCAAAAGTGTTCAAGCCTACCTGACATCCCCTGCTTGGAGACCTGGCGGTCATAGATTTTCTTCTCCAGGGTGTAATCTGAAACCAGTCGGTAAATGTGGCACGGCTTCCTTTGTCCGTAGCGGTACACCCGGCACACTGCTTGTGCGTCATGGCACGGGTTCCAAGAAGCATCAAACACCACCACTCTGTTTGCTCCAATCAGGTTGACACCCAAACACCCAGCTCTTAAACAAAACAAAAATTAAGTTTCAAAATCATTTTTCTTCCCAGTCTTCAATACCTTTATACTTTAAGGAGTTACCATCCTGTATGGTCTTAAGCAAATCTTGCAAACAGAGCAAGTGCAATAGATTCTGTGGTCTGAACAGCCTCCATCACATCTATGAAACCCACTCTTTCACCCCACCTCACCCCTCCGTTCCAGGCAGGTGGCCAACTCACCGTGTGGACAAAAGGAAGAGCCAAACAGAGCTGTTGCTGGGGTCATTGAACTGGTTAATCAATCGTTCCCTTTCTGAGGCAGAAGTGCTGCCATCCAGTCCTGGTAAGAAAATCAGAGAGGTGTTTAAAAACCCTTTGTATTGTGGAATCCATCAAAACGAAACAGTTCCCGTCTGGCTCTTAGAATACCTGCACTGTGAAGAATGCCATTACCCTGCAGACTCCGTACAGATCCAGCTAGGGAAATGCTTCTGAGCCATTTCAGGCAATTGAACCAGCTTACTACAACAAGCCCTCAGCTGTCCCAGCCAATGCCCACATCCCCCCAGTCAAACATACACAGTGTAGTCAGCCAGGGAGCTCGGGCTGTGTCTAGCTGCAATATCACATGAGTGTAAAACAGGAGTCTAGCATAGCCCAAGTTCCACAGTGGGCTACAATGCATACAGCTAAACCAAAGATGAGCAGTTCTACTGCACTGGGATCCTGCACAGAGGCTCATCATTCAGGTAAGAAGTCTGCAGTACCAGTCACAAAAGCCTGAAATACCAGTATTGGTAACAGGCACCAGTATAAAGTAGATCCAATACGACCACTGAGCTGGGATAGCACAAAAACAACGCAAGCCGCTGGCAAAACCCCACTGGACCCAACATGAGCGTATGCAGAGGAATCGGAGAAAAAGAGTGCAGATGGACAGAGCATGCTTGTGATCATGGGTAGAACTCACTCATGATGAAGAGATGCTGCCACCCACACCTTGAGTCAAAAGAGGAATTAGAGCAGTTTATAGACACCTAGCATGCTTGCCAGGAGCTCCCAGGGACACCATGTCCATCCAGCTACCCTAAACACTCCTGTTGTCCTAGCACAAAAGTCAGCTACTGAAGGGGACAAAGACTAGAACAGGAGGGAAAACTCACGATCACCAAAACAAGCAGTAAAGATTCTAGAATTAGAAAGTGTCCAAGTGGTGGAAAGGAAGAATGAAGATTTTTTTAAAAGTTTTAAGAAGTGATAGTTAAGCTATTCAGAGAGCCATTAAAAAGAAAAGGGGGAACTGGGAAATTATCAGTCAGTCCTGATCAAAACTAAAAACATGCACCCAAGACAACTCAAACAAATCAATCTGAAAATGGCTAAGGAAGAAAACAGATCTGCACGCCCATGGAAAAGCACAGGTAAGTGTGGCGAGAAACTGGAGGAAATCATTGCAACATCAAGAGGTTAGCCCAGCCGCAGAGGATCAAATAGGGTCCCAGATGAAGGAAGGAGGACGGTCTGTACTCACTGTAATAGTTGAGATTTCGGACCCAGTTATGAATGCCTTGCACATCTGAGCCTGGAGGATTGGGCATTGGTCTCTTGGCCAAGAACTCCTCAATGACAGACAATGTGGACAGACTCTGGCTGCAAAAACAAGGTCTCTGCTCAGGAAAGCCCCTAACAGTATAACTAGAACAGCAAACTCCATCTTCCCCTGCTAGCAGTCTGAGGGTGCCACGGGACACCCCCTTACCACTGACAGCTATATGGATGAAGAGATTACAAAACCAATGGACAACAAAAAAGATTAAACCAAACAATGGGGAAAGACCAAATAACACTGCATAGCAGTGGGCAGCTGTCATAGGGGAAGCACCATCAGTCTCATTCTACTACTGTCTAATCTCAAAACACACCACTGCTCAGGGCTCAGAGGAGCAGCCATTGATACTTCCTCTTACCTGAAGACCAAGATCTTGTCTCCGTGCTTCACACTTTCCTCAATCAGATGGAACAGTAACACCATCTTGGGTGAGTTCTCCAAAACTCCCGTCTGGTAATCACACAGGATGTCCTTGGCCTACCCAGAAACAAGAGCCTCGGTTACATGGGGAGGTACTCAGTTAGTTCCATAAAACGTACTTTCCATAAGAGGCTTCAGGCTCATGAACAAAATGTAATAAACCCAATGTGACCCTATACAAAGAGCCAAATCTCCACATAGCCCTCCCAAGTTCCAGACACACACATCCCCATACTGAGAATAACTGGCCATCACCCTGTCATTTAAGTCTGGGGACTGTTAGCTTGAGCGTGAAAACTTCTGTGGCAATTCACAAGAAACAGCAGTCTCCATGTGCCCTTATAGGACTTTGGTCTACAAAGTCAATGCCCTGAATTGCATCTGGAAGTGAACAGGAAACCAGTGCAACTGCTGGAGAACTAGTATAAAAGGTGAAGACAGCCAGTGGAATCCAGCTGATGCATTCTGCCAGCTGTAGCTTCCAAGTGATCTTCAAGGGTAGCCCCTTGTGGAGCACGTTTCAACAATTCAGTCTCAAGGTGACAGAGGAATAAATTACTGTGGCACAGTCTGGATCCAAGAAGAGAGGCCTCAGGCATCCAGCCAGGTCCAGATGAAAGGGGTGTTTTGGCCACCTCTGAATCCCAAAGCCACAGAGGATCCAGGAGTTTCAAACTGCAGATTTCTTGGACAATAAGTGGACAAAAAGTCTTGAGTACAGGAACAGGAATCACTTCTGCTATATCCTCAAGATGCTCCACTAGCATCACCATTGCCTTATTCTGCTTAAGTTTCAGCCATCTCACTCTCATTCAAGTTCTGATCTCAGCTATGCTGGTGAAAAAACACAGACACTGCACCATCCGGGTCTGATGAAAACAAGGTGTAAAGCACAGTGCCAGCTGTACAGTGGTCTCATAATTCCCATTAGAAGCTTTTTATATGCACTGATCAAGACAGAGAGCAAGACAAAGCTTCATAGCAGAGATCATAGACTCATAGGACTGGAAGGGACCTCGAGAGGTCATCTAGTCCAGTCCCCTGCACTCCAGGCAGGACTAAGTATTATCTAGACCATCCCTGACAGGTGTTTGTCTAACCTGCTCTTAAAAATCTCCAATGATGGAGATTCCACAGCTTCCCTAGGCAATTTATTCCACTGTTTAACCACCCTGACAGTTAGGAAGTTTTTCCTAAATGTCCAACCTTAACCTCCCTTGCTGCAATTTAAGCCCATTGCTTCTTGTCCTAGCCTCAGAGGTTAAGGATAACAATTTTTCTCCCTCCTGGTTGTAACAACCTTTTATGTACTTGAAAACTGCTATCATGTCCCCTCTCAGTCTTCTCTTTTCCAGACTAAACAAACCCAATTTTTTCAATCTTCCCTCATAGGTCACATTTTCTAGCCTTTTAATCATTTTTGTTGCTCTTCTCTGGATTTTCTCCAATTTGTCCATATCTTTCCTGAAATGTGGTGCCCGGAACTGGACACAATACTCCAGTTGAGGCCTAATCAGTGCAGAGTAGAGCCGAAGAATTACTTCTCGTGTCTTGCTTACAACACTCCTGCTAATACATCCCAGAATGACGTTCACTTTTTTTGCAACAGTGTTACACTGTTGACTCATATTTAGCTTGTGGTCCACTATGACCCCCAGATCCCTTTCTGCACTACTCCTTCCTCAGCAGTCATTTACCACTTTGTATGTGTGCAATTGATTGTTCCTTCCTAAATGGAGTACTTTGCATTTGTCCTTATTGAATATCATCCTACTTACTTCAGACCACTTCTCCAGTTTGTACAGATCATTTTGAATTATAATCCTATCTTCCAAAGCACGTTGTGGCAGGTGAGAAAGTCTCAGAACTAAAAGCAGGATCCCTGCTACACAAGGGTTTTTTCCACTGCTGTTCCCCAATTTATAACCAGCGCACTGCCCCGACAAAAGGGTCATGGGTCTTTGACCAATTAAGCATTCAGCCCATGTTTGTTGAAAAAAAAAAAAAAAAAAGCCATGAGACTCCTAGCTCTGAGGTTGGTACTCACCCACTCATAAGTAACGACTTGATTTGCTCTCTCCTGAAAGGGGTTGAAGCCAATGCCTTGAAGGAACTTGCTGTTGGTAGCTTCTCCAACTGGTGATGCCAAAGCATTAGTCTCTGTTTTGACTTTTATTCCCTGTGGCTGACAGCGAGAATTAGTTCCAGCTGTGCCAAGGTCATCCACATCCAGGTCCTGCTCATTTGCCAGATTCTCTTTTTGCAGCGCTTCATACAGCACATCTGGGTGATTCCAGATCTGAGAGATGAAGAAAAGGCAAAAGGTAACACTGCACTAGCACAAACCCAACCAAGGCACTTGTGGATTTACAGCACCTCACACGCAGTCAAATGCTAATGCCCCTGCAGAAACGCACCAGCGATTTGTTAATCTAATTATTCCCCTCCAAATTCAGCTGAAAGGGAGTTTGTAAAGTGTCACAAATTAAGCAGATCTCACCGCATTAGAACATTTAATGTCAGGGACTCTGCCTGTTTAGTCCGAAGTCCTCTGTAGTTGACTTGCGTGGACACGCTGAAACTTTGCCTGCTATAGAAGCTAGGCAGATTCCAGTCATCAAGTAAAAAGGAAAGTGCGATTCTGTCACAGCACAAGGTATACACTGTTTCAACCCACGACATGTTACCAATTTTAATTATCTTAAAGCTCCTCTGTTTGGTGACTGATGAATGAACACACACAAGGCACACACTCTGGGAAATGAAGGATTTTCTTGCGGTTAAAGGCTGGGACTTGGATCAGCTGGGTTCAGTTCCTGTCTCTGCCACAGACTTTTTGCATGAATTTGGGCAGGTCAATTAAACACTCTGTGACTCAGTTCCCCATCTTTAATGTGGGAATAATGATACTATCAGGACACCACTTTACATCATGCACAGGAACATGCACACTAATGCTTAAGATGCACCAAGATACTGCACTTGTACTATATCTACATCATTCTTCTTGCCAATATTTGGACATAGACTCCTACCCTTTCCCTGTATACTGCAGGAGAAGCTATTCTCTTGCCAATACCCACCTTACAGCAGACGCAGAAAGCCTTGAGCGGGTTCAATCCCAGCCAGCCACTGTTGCCTGCATCCCGGAACCGGTTCATGAACTCTGTGTAGAGAGCCCGTTGGATTTTTGACAGACGTACCAGGATGACATGTTCTTCTTTATAGGGAAGCTGAGCCTTTAGTACGTTATGGCCTCTCCTACAGAAGCAATCAAGAGAGGAAGATCAGAAGAGAGAAAGAACATTCAGGGCTAGTGTCATAAATATAAAGGGAAGGGTAAACCCCTTTGAAATCCGTCCTGGCCAGAGGAAAAACTCCTCTCACCTGTAAAGGGTTAAGAAGCTAAAGGTAACCTCGCTGGCACCTGACCAAAATGACCAATGAGGAGACAAGATACTTTCAAAAGCTAGGAGGAGGGAGAGAAACAAAGGGTCTGTGTGTCTGTCTTTTATGCTGCTTTGCCAGGGATAGACCAGGAATGGAGTCTTAGAACTTTTAGTAAGTAATCTAGCTAGGTACGTGTTAGATTATGATTTCTTTAAATGGCTGAGAAAAGAATTGTGCTGAATAGAATAACTATTTCTGTCTGTGTATCTTTTTTGTAACTTAAGTTTTTGCCTAGAGGGATTCTCTATGTTTTGAATCTAATTACCCTGTAAGGTATCTACTATCCTGATTTTACAGAGGGGATTTCTTTACTTCTATTTACTCCTATTTCTATTAAAAGTCTTCTTGTAAGAAAACTGAATGCTTTTTCATTGTTCTCAGATCCAAGGGTTTGGCTCTGTGGTCACCTATGCAAATTGGTGAGGCTCTTTATCCAACATTTCCCAAGAAAGGGCGGGGGGCTGCAAGTGTTGGGAGGATTGTTCATTGTTCTTAAGATCCAAGGGTCTGGGTCTGTAGTCACCTAGGCAAATTGGTGAGGCTTTTTACCAAATCTTGTCCAGGAAGTGGGGTGCAAGGTTTTGGGAAGTATTTGGGGGGAAAGACGTTTCCAAACAGCTCTTCCCCAGTAACCAGTCTTTGTTTGGTGGTGGTAGCGGCCAATCCAAGGACAAAGGGTGGAATATTTTGTACCTTGGGGAAGTTTTGACCTAAGCTGGTAAAGATAAGCTTAGGAGGTTTTTCATGCAGGTCCCCACATCTGTACCCTAGCGTTCAGAGTGGGGAAGGAACCTTGACAGCTAGCATCTCAGGGGCTGCCTTCAGGGTAAGATATCTGATGACAGCAAAGAGAAGGAACTCTAGTTGTGAGTGTTTCTATTGCAGGACACTCAGAAGACATTACAACTGAAGCCAAATAAAAAGTACAGTATGCTCTATTACCAAAACAGCAAACATTATAATACCCCAGGATAGTGTTTAGAAAGGGGATGAAGGTCTTGCTAACCGTGGTGCTAAATCAGGAAGGATCCACTTGTGGCCAAAACACTGCACTGGAAATTAAGAGACCTGGTGTCTATTTCTGTCTTTGCCAATGACTTGCTCAGGCCATGTCACTTACTCCTTCTGTGCCTCTGGGTCCTCATCTGTAAAACGGGGAGGATTTCTAGTCCCTCCTCTCCTCCGTAAGAGTACTGTGATGCTTACATTGTTTGGGGTTTGTAAAATGCTTTCAGATCCTTGGATGGAAGATGATACAGAAATGCATCTACCAAACACCTACTAATACTTCTAAAGGAAGTTAGGGAGCACTGTGCTGCCCTCCAATTGCACGTGCTCCCCTCTACCAGTCCCACAGGACGGTACTGGCAGGGTACTGTAACGTTACACCTGCCACTAAGTCAGGGAGAAGCCCCCAAAGATCACTTCTTAACTGACAGGCTAAATTAGACAAAGTGCTTTTGAGAGAAACATGCAGGTGCTAACTCTGGGGTCCCCTCTAAGATTTCTCCTATATGTCTACAATCTCCCTAAAGGACAACAGGGAATCCAGGGTAAAAATCAAGCTCAGGAAGACAACAGGAATCGCTGTAATGAATACACTCCTCAATCGATGTGGCTAAACTATGATCAAGGAGCTGACTGCACAGACTACGTTACTGAACACTTGACGTGGACTCACCTTTGCACAAACCCCTCCAGCAGACTATGCAGGACATGACTGCGGTACCTCATGAGACGGACGTCCTGCGGCGTACTGTCAATACACTGCCCGTTCAGGATGGGGCGTTCAAACATGTTGCTGAACTCCTGCCGGGTACCCAAGAAGTCAGGACGGACGAAGTCTACCATGCACCAGTACTCAATCAGGTTGTTCTGGAGCGGGTAGCCCGTCAGTACCACCCGTCGCCTGGAGCGGATGTTCTTCAGGGCCTGAGATGTGCTGGCATGGCAGTTCTTTATCCGGTGTCCCTCATCACAGATAACTACATCCGGGCCAGGGCGGGATAAAGCCTTCTCGATCCCTGAGGGAAAGGAACATTGAGTTACTTGGTCAGCTGATGTTCCTGCTTCACGTAGCTCTACAGAAGGAAACATGAGTAATTATGAAAGTTGAAAAAAAATACTAGTTGTTTGCAGTGTTACTGCAGCTGTGTTGGTCCCAGGATATGAGAGAGACAAGGTGGGTGAGGTAATATCTTTTGCTAGCCCAGCTTCTGTTGGTGAGAGAGACAACCTTGAAAGCTTACACAGAGCTCTTCTTCAGACCTGAAGGATATTAGAAAGTGGGATAGAGACTGAGGAAGAGCTCTGTGTGAGCTCAAAAGCTTCTCTCTCTCACCAACAGAAGCGACACACAAATAAGCTGTTAGCAAATATAGTGACTGTGTTAAAGATAACCACTTCTGACGTTGGTGCCTATGTACAATAAACTAACTATTCTCTGCTGCCAAGTGACCACTTGCCCATGGAGCCAGCCGGCATTAGTAGAATCTCCCAGCTGCAATTCTGTAGACAGGATGGTATTTCCTAGCAAGACTCGCCTCCCACCTTTCAGAAGCTCTTGCTGCCGGTCCTCCTCATCTAAGTCGATAATGACAGGGCCAGTTTGTTTCTTTGTTTTCTTCTTCCTGCCAGTAGCAAAGGACTTCTTCAGTGAGAGGAGACGGTACATCTCATAGCCCATCAGCAGCACCCCGCCATCCGTCACCCAGTCAGTCACCACCTTTGCACGGGCAGCCGTTGTCCTAAAAAAACCCAAATGCACAAAAAATGAGACCTCTTCCTTGAATACACCTGAACTTGCTGAAACGGATGCCTGCTAAAGGAAAGGACCTTTTCAAATGACTTAAAACATATGCTGGCATCAGACCAAACCAGCAGACAAGCGCAATGAAGCCCTTTTACATGAAGATCTGGGAGAAGCTTCCAGCATACTGAGGGTAACATGGCAGAGAAAGGTGAACCATTATAGGATGTTAGTGGATGCATGAAGAAGTTTGCTTTATATGAACCTAAATCAGATTTCACAGAGCAATGGAATCCTCTTATGGGAAGTGTTAGGAAAGAGACCTATCCAAAGCACACGTTTGCATAAGGTTCTGATGTACGTGGCTATCTTACTCTACTACTTACAGCACACACCTATCCATCAATCTGAGAGTTAGCCGAATTATTTTCTTTCCCTCCCACCAATATTAAGGACAGGCTCAGATATGAAGCGGTCCACTCCACCTTTCCCATACACCAGAGCACGGTAATCCCCAATCCAATATGAGATGCACATAAGAGGCTCTACATAATATCAATTGACTAGGAAGTATATTCCTCTCGTGAGGTGAGGACCTCAGCGGCCAAGTGTGTGTAAATGCCAGATGAACTACGAGTGCCCTGAGATGAATATAAATCTCACCAGATTGCACGAGACAACATGACAAAGAGTCAAGCAGAGCTGCAGCAGCCAAGAATACACACTGTGTAAGATGAAAAGGACAATACTCTGCCTTACATAATCTCTCCCTTCGGTGTAGGAATGCTAACTCATTTAGAAGCCCTCAGGCACAGCAAAACTGAGTAAAAGTTAAAATGTCTGCAAGAAAGAATCAGAGAGGAAAGTGAAAATTCCCAGAAAAGCCAAATATAAGATTCAATAGCAATCATGCATACGGGCTGAGAAATGACATGGCTGGTCTCTGAAGGGTGGAGGAAAGTACCCACCACAGACAAAACAATGCACTCCCCACTGGCCAATCCATACATAGCACAAGATCTGGCATTTGAATTTTCCCATCTCAATTCATGAAGGGAAAAGTGGAGGTGAGTTGACAACCATGATGGAAGAGAGTATAAGTAAGGAATGAGAGAAATCTAACCCCTCGTTAAAAGATGCGCCTTTTCGATGTACCGAAATCCTCACACAAGAACATATACTGCAGACATACAGAGGGAGAGAAACTAAAAGGACAGGGCATGGAATCAGATCAAATAAACAGACTGCAGCAGTGGTAAGGAGACACTGATAATACAACTCCATGAGAAGCAGATTAATTGCTCAGGAGGGGCATTCATGGCACCTACTTGTGTTCATCATTCAGGATATGGACTTTGAAGAAGCGTGGCTGAATTTCTTTTGGGTTATAGTCAGCAGGGAGGTTTTCAGGTGCGGGAAGCCACATGTTGAATTCTGCCAGCCAGTTCTGGAGAGTGTTTACCTGGGGAGGAAAAAAATGCACCCAAAGGACTGAGAAAGTAGTCCTCAGACCACAAAATTCAGTCACCCAGCATTTAGAACTCAAAGCTAAATGGGACCTGGGAATCACATCCAGCTGTCCTCAGCTAGAAAGAAAGGGCCATCATACACAATCTCAAGGATGGAGGGAATGAAAGCAGTGAAAATGGGAGTGAGGGTACCTGAGGGCTCTCTCTAAGGTATGAAGGACCAATCCATCCTCCTCCCCACAACAATAAAAAAAGCAAGTCCTAAATGGTGGACCTGACACTGCTTCACACGGGCTACTTACAGGTACAATGGCAAGGACAGTCTTTGCCTCCGTGTGCCGGAAAAGGACATCCAAGAAAGAGATGACCTGGATGGTCTTGCCCAGCCCCATGCTATGGGCCAAGATACACCCAAACCCACTGCTGCTTTTAAATCTCTCCAGGGATTCCACCAGGTTATCATACAGGAACCGGATCCCACCAATCTAGAGATAATAATGGAAGAGTTGCAAAAGAAGTAGTGGAAAACAACAAAATGGAGATGTAGCTACAGATTGACGTATATACTGTATGAGTTTATATGGCAGATAAATACACAAGGGGAAATTAGAGATTCGTTGCAGTATTTTCAGCTACAAGGACTCAATAGAATTCCTTATAAAAAACTTTCTGAAAAGATGGTCCTGATCATTCTTATGCTTGTGCAGAGCCTACAGTCTTTGGGTTGGTTTTTTGTTCTTAAATAATTTGATGAAAGAATGCTCATCCAAGCATGAGGTAGAGGGGAAAAATCTCTATCAATACAATGTCATAATATCTGGTTTTGAAACTTTTCCAGGCATCACTCTACTCTAGGTTTCAGAGTAGCAGCTGTGTTAGTCTGTATTCGCAAAAAGAAAAGGAGTACTTGTGGCACCTTAGAAACTAACAAATTTATTTGAGCATAAGCTTTCGTGAGCTACAGCTCACTTCATCGGATACATTCAGTGGAAAATATAGTGGGGAGATTTATATACACAGATACCATGAAACAATGGGTGTTATCATACACACTGTAAGGAGAGTGATCACTTAAGATGAGCTAATACCAGCAGGAGAGCCGGGGGGGCGGGGGGGAAAGGACGGGGAAGAAAACCTTTTGTAGTGATAATCAAGGTGGGCCATTTCCAGCAGTTGACAAGAACGTCTGAAGAACAGTTGGGGGGGGGGGGCGGGCGGGGGGGAATAACTAACTTAGGCTTGAATAGAGACTGGGAGTGGATGGGTCATTACACAAAGTAAAACTATTTCCCCATGGTTATCCCCCCCACTGTTCCTCAGACGTCCTGTCCCCCCCGTTCTCCTGCTGGTATTAGCTCATCTTAAGTGATCACTCTCCTTACAGTGTGTATGAGAACACCCATTGTTTCATGTTCTCTGTGTATATAAATCTCCCCACTGTATTTTCCACTGAATGCATCCGAAGAAGTGAGCGGTAGCTCACGAAAGCTTATGCTCAAATAAATTGGTTAGTCTCTAAGGTGCCACAAGTACTCCTTTTCTTTTTATGAAAATATTCGTATTTCTACATATTTTGACAACATAACAGCACAGGCTCTAGGACTAAGACGTCAAGAGCCTGCTTATCAGATAACAATAGTCAAAGAAATATGGGGCTCAGGATCTCCTTTCATTTCTCTCCATCATTTAACTGTCTGCACTGGGCACTGCCACAAATTCTGGCCACAATCTTCAGGGTGGCAGCTCTGCCAATAACATCACTAGAGCAAACCATCAACCCACATGACATCAACAGCATGGATTTCAGCTCCTGGGATAAGAAGGAGGTTTTGCTGAAGTCCTTGTGTGTTCTGAGCCTCAACTTCCTGTACCTGGTGAGGCTTTACTGCCCGTGCAAGCTGTGGAGCCAGGAAAATGTCCTCTTCATTGGGTGGATGGTTGATGTTGACAATGACCTGCCCCAGAGAATCCGACTGATTTAAGGCATCATTCACATGAGAGCCACTGCTCTCTTCAGTACCATCACCATCCTCCCCCTCGTTGGCAGAGTCGCTGCTGTCTACGATCTGGAGGGCCTCATCTTCTCCTGAACTCAATTCGATCACTTCTGTGAAAGAGCCAGAGGGGGGAGGGGGCGTTAACTTTTCACTGGACTTGTAGACAGGAGTCAAATTCTGTTAATTTTCAGCAAAGGACTCAAAAATACCAATTTCAAATGCAGATCTGAATATTCAAATACAGTTTGTAGCCAATGCTTGGCCCAAGGTGCTTCGCCTCATTTTGGAAAGGTTAATTAAGGACAATTTGGTAGTGGGACTACCAGAATCAGCACTACATTTATTTAAAAAAAACTTTAGATACATAACATCTGAAGATGGACAGCTTTGTGGGAGATCTGGCTGGAGGAAACTGCGTAAATGGGACCGTTTGGAAGATACACGGATGTGTGATAGGTTGGTTGTGAGTCTTACCATCTTTAATGCTATGTAGTATGCCTTTCGTGTCATCTTCACTGCCACTGCTGGTGCTATCCAAGCAGATCACTTCCTCAGCTAGGACCTGAGGAGGAAGCTGAGTGGCCTCTGCTGTTCTTAAAACTATTTCTTCTACACAAAAATAGTAAACAATAGTTAGCAATACTAATAATAATCAGGAAAGATACAAAACTGTTCGAAGTTAAGTCAACATTCCCTTCTACACTTGCTCCAGTCAATTAGTCCTGGGATTTTCTATAATCAACTCTTGCTGTTTAACCTACCGCTATGTCTCAGCTTAGCGGGTCATTTCATCTCCTTTTCCCCCACCTCAATGTGCTCAATGATTCTCTCTAAACAAGGTACTCATGGTTGGGAAGCTCCCCATTACAAGCCATGTGTGGAGTATATTCCTCACTGAGACTCCAAAGCCCATTTTGTTCCAAAAGCTGAGAAAAACAGGATAATCTTTTAACCATCCAGTGCCTTACAACAAGGGGGAAAAAGTTCCCTTTTCCTTACTTTGCACTACTTCCTGAGAGAAAGCACAAGTGCTTAGGGGCTAAATGGGGCCAACTTGTGGTCACCGTTTCCCGGCACTGCAATCTTGTGGTTACTCTTACGTCTTTATTTTTGTGAAAAATATTTTTAAAACGTGAAGAGAGTGTAACTAATACAATGTTGTCTCCATGGGTCTGCAGACAGCCTGGAAAAATAGCTCTGAGAGGTGTGAACTGCCTCATTCGTTTCAATCGGTGTTGACTCTGAAGCCTAGCTGTTCTAATTTAAATGTCTACATTGTCAATTATTTCACTACTGGTCAAAACATGGAAGAAAGAAGTGTGAACATTTGCACCAAATACTCAGAGTGATGTTTGGTTTTGACATGCCAAAACACAGACTTTGGTTTGAGTGTGGGGCTAGGGCAGGGGTGGGAAAACTTTTTGGCCTAAGGGCCACATCTGGGTATGGAAATTGTATGGCGGGCCATGAATGTTCATAAAATTGGGGGTTGGGGTGCAGGAGGGGGTGCGGGCTCCGGCTGGGGGTGTGGCCAGAAATGAGGAGTTCAGGTGCGGGAGGGGGCTCCGGGCTGGGACATGGGGTTAGGATGTGGGAGGGGGTGAGGGCTCTGGCTGGAGCAGCGGGCAGGGATGAAGGGCTTGGGGTGCAGGAGCGGGCTGTGGGTGGAGCAGAGGGGTTCCGAGTATGGGAAGGGACTTCAGGCTGAGGCAAGGGATTGGGGTGTGGGAAGGGGTACGGGCTCTGGACTGGGGGTGCGGGTTCCAGGGTGGGGCCGGAAATGAGGGGCTCAGGGTGCATGCAAGAGGGGGCTCTGGGCTGGGGGTTGGGGGTTCCGGCTGGGTGTGCAGGCTCTGGGATGTGGCTGGGGATGAGGGGTTTGGGGTGCAGGAGGGTGCTCTGGGCGCAGGAGGGTGCTCTGGGCTGGGACCGAGGGCGGGAAGGGGATCAGGACTGGGACAGGGGGTTGGGGCGTGGGAGGAGGTCAAGGGTGTAGGCTCCGGGCGGCGCTCACCTCACGCAACTCCCGGAAGAAGCGGCATGTCGCCCTTCTGGCTCCTATGCAGCGGTGCGGCCAGGCAGCTCTGCAATCTGCCCCGTTTGCATGCGCCGCCCCTGTAGCTCCCATAGGCCGCGGTTCCCGGCCAATGGGAGTTGCAGAGCCAGCAGTTGGGGTGGGAGCAGCGTGTGGAGCCTCCTGTCTGCCCCTATGTGCAGGAGCTGGAGAGGGGACACGCCGGCTGCTTCCCGGGAGCTGCATGGAGCCATGGCACACCTGGAGCAGGGCAAGCCCACCGACCCCGCTCCCTGGCTGAAGTGCAGGAGTGGGGCAAGCCCCCAACCCTGCTCCCCAGCGAGAGCTCGAGGGCCATATTAAAAGGTCTGATAGGCCGCATGCAGACCATGGGCTGTAGTTTGCCCACCCCTGGGCTGGGGAGAATACCACTTTCTACTCCTCTTCAGCTGCTATCCTTAAAACTTGCTTTAGTGAATGCCCCTCTCTGCTTACCTGGAAAGAACTCTAGCGGTACAGTGGGGATGGCTGCCGGATAGTCCTTTCGCTGCTGCTCCAGCCGTTTCCTTCTCTCCAACTCTTCCAGCTGGGCTGCTTTTGTCACAGCCTCAAGCTGATCCTCCCGCAGCAGCTTTCTGAGCACATGGGCAAACACAGAAAATATTATTTCATTACACCAAGAAACAGTCTATCCTAAATAACTTGGGTGGTTTCATAGCTGACCCACAAGAGGAATGACAACCTCCAGAAAGAACATAAGCTACACAGACTAAGAACATCATAGCCAAAAGCCATAGCATGACAACTACAATTTTAGGGAAGGCTGCTCGCTTTTTTAACTGCCTGTAACTGCTACTGTTGTATGAGGAAAGGGCTGGTGTTTGACAGGAGCAAAATGCTGGATGGATGGAAAAGGTGAGTGGACAAGCGTGTGTCTATGCTGAGATGCCTAGTAGCAGTAAACTTGAAAGGATCTTTCTGTGAACAACAGAGGATACGTATGTTATTTATTTCTATGGTATTAGAGTCCACGTACAGCAGCAATGGCACAGCATCAGGGAAATCTGTTAGGAGACAAAGCACCTGTCTAAAAGCCTTCAATAGCAAAAGAGGAAATAAGTACTTTCAAATCACTTTCCTGTTCTTCTGGTTCTTTCCAGGAACCATGACACCACCTGCATTCCAAATATGCTTAGGGGTTAATTTAAATACACCACTTTACAGGTAATCCCATGAGTTTTGGAAGGTTCCGTTTTTCCCCTTTCAGATTAATGTGAAAGGTGAGAGATTTGCAGCTCTGAAGACTGAATTCCTCTATCCAGAATATAGGTACAGTCTGATCAGTGGCAGTCCAAGGCTTCCCCACCCTGCGCTGCCAATTCACTCTAGCCCTCAAATGTAGGAACCTCCTCCTCCATGAGTAAGGATATATCTTGGTATCCAGGGCCCACTAAACTATTGTTCCTTGGGTTGAGGCTGCCAACAAGAGGGCTAATTAGTACTAACTGCCATGTGAACCAGACCAAGACCACTAATTCTTTTCACACAAGGGGCATCAAACCGCCATCAGCTGGTGTAAGACTCCACATTCCATTATGACTCCTCTGAGCCATCTAGTTCCCCGTAAATAAATGTTATTGCAAACTTCTTATAGCCCTACATCCTGTCACAGAATATAGGAGGGGACCTAAAAAAATCTCAAATTACTACAATGTAAAATGAAGGAGAAACTGATTTTCAACTTTTTAGTCACTGGCTGCGCCCTGAGCTTTCTTGCAAATAAACACCTAAAGTAGTGCAGGGAAAGGATTTATTTTAGGGAACTTACAATATCATCAGCTCTAACAGAGAGGAGACACACCCTGAACTCAGGTATTGATTAGAATGTAATGGTGGAACTGATTTTCATGTATTTGGTTTTAAAACCTAGATGTGAATTATTTTGCTAATTTCATATATTTGCTGCTCTGGAGCTGAACATGTTAATCTTCTGAGATCTCAAACAGTTTACTTGCCCCCCCCCCAAGTAATATGCTTTGGTTTTAACAGATTGTCTGGTTTTCTACCGAAGCTGGTGGCAAAAGCCTAGAAGCAATATAAATTCAACTGAATAGACTCCACTTTCCCCCATTAAGACTGTGGGACCCTCTGCCCTTCCCAATTCTATTGCTGCCCACCTTATGTTCCTCCTCATGTGAGAAGGTTTCTGAGCCCTCTTCTTTTTGGTGTCCTCAGAGGCCAGGCTCTTGTGCTGATTCTGCAAGAGTCGCTCTGCCCGCTCGCTCTGAGATGAGGTAGTTGAAGTAGAGCGTTGCCATTCCCCATCCTCCCCATGCTGAACATGGTCACTGCTGAACACATCTTCCTGGGGCTGGTCTGAAAAGAAATGGCAAGAACAAATTGTAAACAACCATCCCATGCTGTCAGTCAGTTTTTATACACCTGCTAACCGCAGACCGAGCTCAAAGACCAACTGGAATCATTCATCCCTCTTCTTGTTCATTTGGTTGTATGTTTCTTTGAAGGCCAAAATTATGAACTGACCTTTCTGCACTGAAGATGCTACTAAATACAGTGTTAAAGTTCTCAGGCCAGTGTCTGTCTCCTGTGAAAGAGGAGGCTGCATCACTAAAGACAGAGCCAGAGAGAGAGAAAAAAAAACAAACTCTAGGCCCTAACATGAAAACAAAGTGAACAGATTCTAACTCAGGCACAATGTTTTCTGGCCTGAGACTTTACTTCCTTCTAGTGGCCAGCATTAGTATTGATTAGGAGAGGGAGCTAAAAATAGCCCATAACCATTTATACTGCATTTGGGAACCTACAAGTCTAGATGCACCTAAAGTCAACGTGCATTAGATGCGTGCTACTAAGGGCTATAAGAACATAAGAATGGCCATATTAGGTGGTACATACTAGACCTGTGGTCCATCTAACCCAGTATCCGGTCTTCTGATAGTGGCCAGTGCCAGACACTTCAGATGGAATGAACAGAACAGGACAATTATCGAGTGATCCATCCCATTGTCCAGTGCCAGCATCAGGCAGAGATTTAGGGACACCCAGAGCATGGAGGTTGCATCCCTGATCACCTTGGCTTATAGCCATTGATAGACCTATCCTCCATTAACTTATCTAATTCTTTTTTGTACCCCATTATACATTTAGCCTTCACAGCATCTTCTGGCAATGAGTTCCACTTGGGAGGGAAGTTCCAACAAGCTTTGTAAAAGGAAAATGGTCCAGCATTCCACAAAAACTGCTGTCCAATTTTAACAGCAGAGGGATAACCTGCAACCCCATCTCAGGATCAACTCTGCTCCTCCTATACAAAGAGTTAAATCGGAGAACTACAGTGACTGGGAAAGGGTCTGCCTTTGAAATAGATAAGGGGGGGAAAAGGCTGTGACAAGAAAGAGGAAAACAGGCAATATGTCAGTGATACCAGCATCTCTGGAAACTCGTGGAGTCCCCTCTGAAAGGAGAGATGGCTGCGGTAATGACGGGTACCACAGTGTAACATGTCACGCACACAGGTGCCACTGGAGGCTGCCACACTGACACACCAATTACATTAGTCTTGCCACCGATTTCTCCCCCTCAAAGCTGGGGTCCCAAGAACAGTATTTTGCTAGCTGAGCAAAGTGAATAGCACTGCAAGCTCAGCCCAGCAGAGATTCTGTTAAGACATCTCCCATAACTATTTGCATTTGCCCCCAATCTAAATCAGAATTAATGCAGGACATCTGAACACAACACATCCTGGGCCACAGAATGCGCCGTTTTCTATGCACATCCATACCATTAAGCCCTGTCTATACCAGAAGAATGGTGATCAGCAACAGGTGCCAGCAATAGGTACAACTGACCTTGTGCTGAACAGGGAACACTGTTTTGCTGCAAATGTAGACACAGAAAAACTGATCTCAGTGTTATGAACCTTGTGGGTCTTTAGAGTCTATTACTACAACATGCCTCCCTAAACAAAACAGGCTCACAGACCATGCATTATATTCATTTACAGGGAGAAATCAGTGCTCAGAAAAGAATCCAGTTTCCTGGGCTTCTCAGATAAGAGCTCTGCCATTTGAGCTAAAGATGCAGTTTGGTCACATTACCCACAGATCTTTAACATTGCTTTGTCTTGATTCAGAATTATATAACTAGATCAAAGGATTGGATAAAATAGGGCAAAGGGAAACAGCAACAGCGGCAACGTGACCACATTCTACAGGCTGAGTCATTAACCCAGTAACTTTCCCAGAGCCAAACAAAGCCATTGGTATCCCTGCTACCATCCTACCCTGAGCCCCTGAGACCTGGGCACACTTAGAGAGGAACAAAGTCATGTTCATTTTGGAGAGGGAACCACCTCTCTTTCTGCCCCCTGGCAATTACTGATGCAGCACTGGTTCTTCCCTTTGCACTGACTCTTCTCCAGCAGAGTACCAGCAGAGGGTAGTGCAGGGCAAACACAATTCAGAATCTACACAGCAGGAGGGTGGAGCTGTCTCCAGTACATTTCCCTATCTGTCTTTCAGTCTCTTTGTATATTTACTTTTCTGCATGCATTTTCCTTCCTCTCTTCTGAATTTGCTCCAAACCATATTTAACACATTAGGTGACAAACAGCTGTGCCCAGAATTTAAAAAAAACAACCACTCTTACCCGAGCAAGAATATGAAATTCAACTCTGATAAAATGGTTTGTCCCTGTTCAAACAAAACATAACTCGTCAAGCTAGAACCTTGTTCAACCACAACCATATTTCATTTAATAGTTAAACCCAGCTGTTTGCCCTGTGTATACTATTCCTAAGATAAGGACTGCAGTATGACAACACATATGGTATATACCCATCTGGACAATAACGTCTTCTCCACATTAGGGACTTTATCAAAAAAATCTCATCGGTTCAGCTGAAGTGGTATTAGAACCAGTGGGAGCCATCGTGTAGCAAGGTTCCCATGGGTGGGTGCATTTTTACCACTATGTTAAATAAAGCTCCTTTTCAGTAGGCTTAACACACACGTAAACCACCAGAAGATACTGGAATCTTGTCTAGGCTACAACTCCCAGTGGCTCTAACACCTGTGCAGCTGAGCTGACATTGGAATCAATGGGATTTATTTCCGTTAAATTCCCTACTGTAGAGACAGTTTAAATCTTGTGCTAAACACTGATCTCCCATCAGTCTTGCACTAGTAACACTTTTGCTCTTCGTGACAGAGGGAGTGAGGGAATGTTACAGCAGCACTGCTCCAAGTACACATTCGATTGAACTGCTAATCTGACACAGCTTCAATAAGCAGCTTTTTTCACAATGTAACAATTTGTCAACAATGTTTGCACATCCACAGCTGCCTAACCATGTTTACACCACCAGTGTCCTCTGGGAAAGTCTGGGCAGTTATTCCATACTGCCTCAGCCAAGGGAGTGCCACCAGCAACATGTACAGCACTGCACACTGGATAATCCTACCCACTCAGGGTTCTGGAGGAAGGCCCACCAGCCAAACTGGCTGCACTGGCATAGTTTGGGGGTCCTAGCTAAACAACAGTGTTACAACCTGGATACAGGACAAATGTCATGTGCCAGCCCAGGCAGCTGGCAAGGATAAATCTGGTTTAGCTTCTGTGGTTACTAACCACGTATTCAATGCGCTGCATGTCAACACAAACCGTATTTAGAACCAACTAGACTGTAAACCCTTTGGGACAAGGACCATCTTTTTGTTTCATGTTTGTACAGCATCTGGCACAACGAGGTCCCAGTCTGTGACTGGGGATCCTAAGTGCTATGATGGGGCTGCATCATCCAGCGCCCCGGGGCTGGGGAAGGAAGGAGGATCTGCACGCCACCCGCCCGGTGCTCTGGCGCTGGGGAGGGGCAGTGCGCCGCTCAGTACTCCAGGGCTGGGGAGGGGCTGCACACCATGCGCCCACTTGGCATTCCAGGGCTGGGGGGGGGGGGGGGGAAGAGGCCACATGCTGCTGCCCAGCCCAGTGCTCTGGCTGGGGGGGGGGCATGTGCCGCCTGCCCGGCGCTTTGGGGTTGCGGGCATGCGTGCCACCTGCCCGGTGCTCTGGGGCTGGAGGCACTCGGGCAACCCAGGGCTGGAGGGTACTGGGAGGTGCTGGGCTTGGGGGTGGCAGAAGGGGGTCCTGAGGCAGAAGGGGTGGGCCAGGCCGGGGGCTAGCCTCCCCAAGCCGTGGTTCACCCACGGCCCATGCTGCAACCGCTGCCAGACTGCAGGTAGGCCTCGAGGACACTTCAGGTGATGGTGCTCAATGTGCTCAGGAACTCCATTTTATTCTTTTCCTGGGCATGTTTAGTCTTGACAAAAGAAGACTGAGGGGGACCTGATAACAGTCTTCAAATATATTAAGGGGCATTATAAAGGGGACGGTGATCAATTGTTCTTCATGTCCACTGAAGGAAGGACAGGTAGAAATGGGGTTAATCTGCAGGACGGGAGATTTTGGTTAGATATGAGGGAAAACTTAATAACTATGAAGATATAAAGCACTGGAACGGGCTTCCAAGGGAGGCTGCAGAATCCCCATCACTGGAGGTTTTTGAGAACAGATTGAACACCTGAGAGCAATGGTCTAGGTTTACTTGGTCTTGCCTCACTGAGCACAAGGGGCTGGACTTGATGACTTCCAGAGGTCCCTTCTAGCCCTGCATTTCCATTATTCTATGATAATCCCTGGCTCTACGTGCCCGAACAAATTAATCCACGTCTCTTAGGGAAGGAAAGAAAACAGTCCCCACCAGCTCACAGGGTCCAGAGTCTTTGAAAACCTCTGCAGTTTCTATCAGGCCAGCTAATTAGAGAGCAAAAAGACTTCGTTCTCATTTTAAAATAATCAGCCTCAGCCCCTTCAAGCAACTCAGCAGCTTTAGGTCCCTCCCACCCAGAGCAGGCTAACAAAGAGCTAATTATGTAACCATTACATAAGCTGACACACCCATCCACCCCAGCACACACATACAACCATTCTTGAAAGCTGAAAGCTAGCAGGGCCAAGAGGAATATATAAGAAATCTCCCCCCTCCCTCTTGAATAGATCATCATACTGTATAGACAGCCAGCTCTACAACCAGTATCCATCACAGTTAGCCCTTTCGCCTACGTCTGTGATCCGCTACATTTCATTCTCAGCTTTTGCTATCTTCCTCCTTTCTCTCACTTACATTCTCTTCTCTGTCCTGCATTTTTTGCTTCTCCAGGTACTCAGCTCTTTTCCAGTCACTATACTTCCCCTTTCCTATTTTCCCCACTCAAGTCTACCTTGTGGCAGGGGCAGCAGAGCCTTCCCAAAAAGGGGGGTGGAGGGAGGGACCACTACCCCCTCTGTGGCCCTGCCCCTCCTCTTCCCCCCGAGGCCCCGCCCCAGCCAAGCCAGAGAGCCTGCCCTCCCCAGCCCATGTCCCCACCCCCCGGATCCCCCACCCAGGGCAGGTGGAGGGACCCACGCTCCCCACAGCTGCCTGCGCAGCTCTTACCCCGACCCAGCTCTGGCTGGGGGTCCAGGCCTCGAAGCCGCAACCTGGCCATGGTAAGAGCCACCCAGGCAGCTGTGGGGAGCCACAGACCCTTCACCTGCCCTGTGTGGGAGGTCCAGGGGGCAGGGACGTGGGCCAGGGGCTGCTCCCCCTACTCTCCCAGGCAAATGGAGGGTCTGAAGCTCTCCACAGCTGCTCAAGCTCCCCAGCTGGTCGGGGTCTGGATGGAAGAGGAGGGGTGAGGCGGGTGGCAAAAAGTGGACAGAACAGGCCCCTCCACTTTCAGAAAGTCGGAGGGCCATGGCCCCCTGTCCCGTTTCCCTTCCTCCCCCCTGTTCCAGCAGCCCTGCCTTGTGGGGACTGAATAGAGGACTGGAGAAAACAACTTTCAATATCACTCCACTGGAGAAGTTTGCTAAAGAGCCAAGCGAGGCATCCTCTCGCCCTGTAGGAGTAGCCCAATGCAGCTCAGAAGTCTGCAGTGCATAGTAAAGTCTTTGTTGCAGAGACGCAACTTGCAGAGACTACTGCTCCCAGCAAGCAATGCTTCATCTTGACCTCAGCTGGGCAAAGTCCTCGGTAACCATTGCCTAGGGACGCTAAACTCTGATCCCTTGCAAAGCAGGCAGCACAGCAGCCTCTCTTAATAGCCTACACCTTACCCTCACTGAAGAAATGAAGACTGTATGAAAAGCAATTGTTAGAGGGAACATAACCTAATTCCCACTCACTCCTCAGATTTGTGCACAGTGTAGGCTGCTAAGCTTGTACCTTGCTATGAAGCACGAT
Organism: Natator depressus; assembly: GCF_965152275.1. Taxonomy (NCBI): domain Eukaryota; kingdom Metazoa; phylum Chordata; order Testudines; family Cheloniidae; genus Natator; species Natator depressus. The sequence goes on along the minus strand of NC_134240.1, from coordinate 45,695,411 downwards.
CACGGCTATACTCTGACGCACAAAAGTGAATCTTCCAGTCTGTACATGCTCCAGCCCCAGAGCTTTCCTTCTGATGACTGATGCTTCCTCTGGCCTGTCACACAGCACACATATCAACTCCGCTGTCCTCATTAGCACTGCTGACTTATCTAGGAGTTAACAACGCCAGGTCTCTCTTTTGTACTGGTCTCAAAAACTAGAGGCAGAGTATGTCGTATGAATATAACAAACAGTTTCACTTGTATTTCTGGTAACACATTTTTCATTTATCTAGATATTTATAAAGTGATCACTCACTGTAGTATAAAGGCAGCATCCTTGGGGCCTGCAGAGAGAGGGAACAAGGCAGCGGTGCTTTTTATAATAGGACCCCCCATCTGGCTCTGGAATGGAGGGATAATATGTTAACAGGCTCTGAAGAAGGTATCACTGAAGACTCTTCAGTTAAGGGGTGAAAGAAAGAAAAGGGAAATCTTGAAGGGAGAGAAGGAGAGTGACCTCCAAATTCCTTCAGGGTGTGAAGGAACCCAGAACTTTGGAAGTTTAAAGAAAAAAAATTCCCTTTCTTTTTCCGAGGTTTTCATAGTGCGTCAGTTGCAGATGATGTATGCTACACAAGAAAACTCATTTCTGGCCCGAAAAAATCATTCACAAGTAAAAAGAACCAATGAAACAGGAAAAAAAAAGGAGCCAGAAAGAAGCAACACAAAAATGGAGAAGGAATGAAAAGGGCCAAGAGTGCTCAGAGGCACACTGGAACATCAAAAGGCCAACTTTGGTGACAAACAATAGATCTTCTAACCCCTGGGATTATGCAAGCAGAACCAGGCCCCAGATATCCAAAAGCTCTTGTTCTGGCCAGGCCTCACTGCTGCACACATTAAAGAGATTCGAGTTACATAAACACTAAAGAGCACTTATATAAGCTTTTGTATGAAACACTTACAAACATCAACACCCCGAGCTGAAGGAGGAAAGCAGGTAGCTGTTCCAGCCAAGTCCAAGCTATGTATAACTACATCGATCCCATAACAGCCCCCTTCTTAGTCTAGGTGCTAGACAACACTACTCCCAACACACAAAATTTGAAATGCATGCCGCTGTTCAAATAACATCCTCTTCCTAATCTATGCCAAGAACCATGGTCTAATGGCTAGAGCCCAGGACTGAGAGCTGCTAGGGAACCTGCTTTCTATGTCTAGCTTTGACACAGATGTACTATCACTCTAACAGGGATGTTGTAAAGCTCAATTAAATATTCACATAGTGCTTTGAGATCCTCAGGTGGAAGGATCCAGAGAAATGCAGGGTATTATCATCCAGCATCCCTATTATAATATCTAGAATGTATCCACCTTTATAACCACTACCCTCAAAATATTAAATGGAACAGCCCTCTCATACACACACAATTCAGGCACTCCTGAATTCAGGCACATCCCAAAATCCCAGAACTGTCCTCCATCATCTAGTATTAACCCATCTGTGATTCACTCACATTTGTCCTTCCGATCATTCTCCTCCACATCCAATTTTGTTAGACAAATTAATGTCTGCATGACTCCAATACTATAAAGCCAGGAAATGTTTCAGTCTCCAGAGCCAAGAAGTTTTCAGCAAGCTGCTACTTCAGTAATTGTATGTAGGAAAGTTCGTGCCCAAATAAATTTGTTAGTCTCTAAGGTGCCACAAGGACTCCTCGTTGTTTTTGTATGTAGGAAGGCACTGAAACCTCGCTTCTGCTTAGCCCAGTTAACCAATATTCTAATAACTTAGGATATATTTTTTAAACTAGGCTGCCAAAAATTAGGTACCAAAATAAAAGTGACCTGATTTTCCACAGAGCACCTACTGATTTCAATGGAAGTTCAGAACCTCTAAAAATAAGACCATTTTCATTTAGGTGCTTAAGTATGGATTTAGGCACCCAAGTTGAAAATTTCAGCCCCAGTGAACAGAAATATTCCTCGGCTTCTCATGTGTCCTGCAAGATGGGTCAAGTCTTGAGACTATCATTTTTTTAGATCCATGTAATTTTCAGGGGCTCGGAAAATAGGATGAGTACAAAAGGTAGGGGAGCAGGCATTTTGCCTTATTCAATGATTACATAAGGATTAGTTTACTGCAGGAGGTTGGGAGTCATGGTATTAGTTTTACACTAGGATAGCCTCAGGGTAATGAGAGATAATAAAGAGGGGATTATTGCTGCCACACGGTTCCAAGGCCACCAAAAAACGGTAAAAAAAGCAACTACAGCAAATTAGACCTTTATGCTAATCTTTGCTCCCAGCCCTCACCACAGCCTCATTCAGGGCTTGTTTAGAAAAAAGGATATTTAATCTTGATCAGTGTTTAAAGAGCTGCATGAAAGATAATCCCTTCACAAAGTATCCTTCAGCGTGTGAGTGTCCCTTTGCCATCACTGATATTGTTTATGGTGGCAATGGTGCAATGGAAGAGTGGAGAAACAATAATACCTGGCACTTACAAAGCATTTTATGTCAAAGGGCTTTAACAAGCACTAATCGATCCTCACAATAGCTATGTGAAATAGTAAATATCGTGTCTACTTTACAGATAGGGAAAATGGGGCAATGAAACTGGGTAGCTTCCCTGAAGCCAGAGTCAGTATCAGAGCTGAGATGAGAACTCCTGAGTTCCTAGCCCTGGTCCTACACTCAGACCACTAGACTAGGCTTCCTTCCTTAAACATAATTTTTACTGAAAAAATTGATATGGTATTTAGAATTAAAAAAAAGCCCACAGACCTCAACTCAATTGCCACTTTCTGCTACAGTCCATAAAATGTCAGGGGAATTCTTAAGGACTTTGTTTAATTAGAAATACTTCACTTGGTGCTGTTCAGCATACTCTGAGACAGCAGCATTGAACCAATCTGACCCAGAACACAAAAGAGCTGCAAAAGTGTTCAGTGATCAGAAGAATCACATCAGTCAAAGCCTGAAGAAGCAACCATGATGTCAAGAGGAGGCACCACTATCTACCCCAGACCCATAACATTTAAGAAAGGAACAACTGGCTCAATAGGTTCCAGAAAGAAAATGGTGTTCCCACAAGCAGCACTGGCCCTGCACTGGGCTCACTGAAGGGAGATATTACAATCAGCGCTGCCATCAGAGAGAAGGGGTTTTGTGGTTTGGTTTTTTCATTAACAGTCAGTCATTTACCTTACATGATGATATACTCAGCTGAAACAGGGTGCAGACAGTGTACAGTAACACCACAAAATTTCACCACATGGTGGTACCATAAAAATTTGGAAAACTTCCAGATCCAAAAACATGTGACAAAATGGAGTGCTGACAACTGGGAACACAAATGCTGTGTGTTCAGCACATACTGGTTGATCTACCCCTAAAGAGCAGTATACTAAATTAGACCAATCAAGAGCCGTTTGAGAGAGAGAAGCACCAACTTGGGCAGAACGAGAGAGTCAGAATATCTGAGTTCTATTCCTAGCTCTGCCACTAACTCATCGTGTGATCTTGTGCAAGTTACCTAACCTCTCTGTGCCTGAGCTTTTCCCCACTATTAAATGGGGGTAAGGGTGATTCCCTACCTCACAGGGGTACTGTAAGGCTGAATTGTTTTCAAGGCACTTTGAGATCCTGAGATGGATGAGTGGCTACAGAACATAAAGTATCACTGATGAGGATTATTAAAATTTAGTAAGTACACAGTACTGATCAGGGCTTTACGCCAATACAAATAAATAAGAATGGGAAACTGTTCTAACTTAACTTTGTGAAGCATCCTAGAATTTTATTCCCCCCCCCCCCTTCCCCTGCCACACACACACACACGATGCAGGACACCCAAGTCCTGAGGATCCTCTAAATGAATCCTTCCCAAATACTTGTACCATTGCAAACATCCTTGCCATTAGAGAGGGACTGCTCCAGAACACACCAGCCAGATAGGGACTGCTGGATAACACAAGCAAAATGCTCCTTCAACCCTCAGAGTTGTCTGTGCTCTGACAGCCTGGAATCTAGGACAGAGCTCAAGCCTCAAACTCCAGTCCCTGTGTAATACACTGCTGTGCAGGACTAATCTTTCATAACTTTCACCAACTAGATCTTTCCATTTATAATTCTTGGGCTTACTCTAACCAGGAACTGCTCTCATCTCTAATCTGTAACCTCAAGTGTATCACCATTGAAACCACCTTCCCTTCTTATTTCTTCCCTATCTTCAGCTCTATTACCCTACATTGGGTTACATAAATCATGTATATGTTCCATATTCCTAGTTTATCCAAGTCATTCTGAATGTAATCCTCTTCCCATCCATGCCCTCCCTTCCAGATTTGGTTTACTCATCCTGCCTCCACAGTCACTCTTCCAGATCAAAGGCATATAAGGTGAACAAAATGGATTCTAATAAGACTTCATGAGGCTGTTTACTGGTCAGACACACACTGAACTGCTTCCTTACACTCCAAACAAGGACCACACACGTCGGGCCCTATGCACGATAGGGAACTTAAAGGCAGACCCTGAACAGTCCATTGTCTTCTTTACATGAGCTTCATGAGATAGAGCAATAGACCCCATAACCTATATCCTTCCGGTAAGGTAAGAAGAAAAGAGCTCCATCTTTGATATAGGGCCCACCTGATACTAAAACCAAAATATAGTACAGTAAGTGTGAATGGCTCAAGGAGAAGTTTCTCTTAAACATTACTTCTTCACATCAGAGACCAATTTTAGAGGCTCCATCTCAATGAGGCAAACTATATGTTGATATTCCCTAGTACATCCCCCTTAATGGGAGTGGGAAAACAAAGGAAAAAAGAGCTGAGCAGTTCTTGGCAGCCAGACACAAATTAGAGACTGCTAGGAAATAGGGAATGGTGGTAGAGAGATCATGTATTGCTTGACCAGAGGCCTGAAGTATTGCAGTTGTCAGCAAGGGTTCAACAAGGAGCAAGTGGCTTCAATATGTTAGCACCATCCTCTCTCAGCAAGTATTTTACAAGCATGTGTTCTTAGAACTCCATCAGGAACAGAGGAAAAGCAAGAAATGCATCAAAACAGGGAAAAGGACAGAGAATACTGAAAATACAACATCCTTGTTCACTAAATAACTACTCCTACAACTCAAAGAGTGGCAGAAACTAGAGCTGTGATCCCGTCAGACAGATACAAAAGATTTTATCACTTCCTTTACTAAAAACGTTAATTTTACCAACAAAACCAGTAATGCAAATAAATAAATATATACAATGCAAGGAACTTCTTTTTTAAATTTGCTCAGTCAGAATTATACAGGCATTGAAAGGCCTGAAATCTGAGCCAAATTCATCACTGTCAGACAAATGCCAAACCAAAAACAGTGCCTCGCAAAACTCTCTTGGATCCCAAGTGAGCGATTCTAGGAGGCGCTCTCCAAGTATCAGCTGCCATATCCCAACATGGAAGTATTAAAATGAATAGTGTCACCATAAAGCAGGAAACAAAAGAGAAGAAAAACCTGCATCTTACCTGGAAACTGCTGAGACTCATTCAAGAGTAACATGCTGCTCAATGTACTCTGCTGATTGAGGCAAGATCTCCGTCAGTGACCAAGTGGCTGGTTCAGCGTTTTAGAGGAGGGTCAATATGGCAACAAATTATCAGCCTCCTCAGCTATTCTAGTCTCAGGGTCCTCAGGCCAAAAGTTTCTAGTCACTCCCAACAGTTTGTATCTCTGCCAGGAGCAAAGTAAGCACTAAAGATGCTCTGCTAGTTTTGTGAATGCGTAACTGGGAAAATGCCCTGTGACAAAGTAGCCCAGGGTGGAACGCAGGCTAAGTAAAATCCTGGTTCTTTGTATTCCTGAAAATAACTTTGGTAAATAGCATTTAGTGCTCTGTTCCACAAGCCCAGTATGTGGGAATTTGTGAGCATATATCCTCCAGAACTCAGCTGTGGCTGAGCGGGGTCACTGTTCTATAACTGATTATATTTGCCTGGTTTCTAGCCTCAGTAGAAGTGTCACTATCTCCCTCCCTTGCTCAGACACTCAAACTGCACAGCCCAGCATAAGGTAGGCGCTAGATAGCTGGGAACCAATCACCAGAGCTGTTCTGTCCTGTTAGCTTGGGATCAGCATATGTGCTAAATCAGAGGCAGTAACTGCAGCCACTCCTGAGAAAGGGGAAGGTTTTAAAAGGCAGAAGAAGAGCATGTAAGTGAGGGGGGGGGAGGGGGCGTGTATGGGGGCAGGTGTCTCTTTTTTCTCTGGTGGCTTGAGCAGCAAAGTTGCACACTGCTCAGATCCGATCCCATTCACTTTGCCTGCAATCCATTTCAACTAACAGCGGCAGACCGGAATAAAACAAAACTCCTTACATAACCATTCAAACTCAACTGGGGCCCCACAGAAGGGGAATTCCAACGGGCAACAGGAAATCTACAGCCAGAGATGCACAGACTCTCAACTATACACCAGAGATTATCAGGGCAAAGGAAAAGGGGGAAATTAGAAAATAAGTAGTTTTTGGCTTTGGGAAGAGTTTTGTTATATGTGATTTTGCTAACTGCCCACATGGTGTTTGCTAACCTAAAACAGGTCACGCAGTGAAACCGGAAAAAAATCACTCAGGAACCTGTAAACTTGTTACACAACAACAGACAACAGAGTAACCTGTTTATTTTTTCCTTACATTAACATGTTTTATAGCATACCCCTAGAAGGATCTGAACACAATGAAAATGCCACTAATGAGATTTGGGGGGTTGTAAGAGACAGACCTTTAGTGTTTTCCCCAGGAATTGAAATTAGCGGGAGGTGTTTGAATATACAGGGGTGGTGAGGACCGACGAGGGTTGAGACGGCAAGGGTGAAGGTGAGCTGTATGGCACCATAATAAAAACTGAAAAATGTTTCACAATCATTTATTAGATTTAACTCATGTTTTATAATAATCCCAGAAATTAAAGTTGGCTACTCAAGCCTACTATGAAGCACGACACATACATCCTTCTTGGTTTCTTGTTGTAATATTTGCACAACTCTTTGGTGTCTTCTTGTGTGTCCGTTACTTCCAGTTCTTCATGATATGCTCATAATCAGGCAGAAGGCGACTTCTTTCAGAATACAAAATTCTATTCAATGAGGAAAAAGAACGCTCAACTGTAGCTATTGTGACTGGGAGTAGCAAGAGATGAATTCCTACTTCTTTCATCCCAGGAAACATAGCACAAAGATTGGGTCAAACCGCTAGTGATGATCAAGAAGTTGAAGTTAAATCTTCATTAGTTCATTGTATGATATTCCACTCTGTGTACAAAATTTTCTATTCTGTCGTGATCACGTAGCAGCCCCATTTCTGGTAGTGCTTCACTCCACTCAACTGTAGGTGTTTTATAAAACAGACATCTCTCATCTTCACGTAGGGAGTCAATATAAGTACTTCATTAGTCAACTTCTGGACTGAAGCCTTTGTTTCTTCCAGTACGTTTTCAATGGATATTTCTGATTGATCCAAGGATAGCTTCTATTGATGGACAGAGATCTATTACTGTTGTAGCAGATGCCTGGATGACATTGTTTAATGACCCAAGGGGTTTCAACAGCAGACTTACAAGAGAGAGAATGGCAATAGTCTTCTCTGAACTTAGTAACAAAAGTAGCCCATCAGCCTCACTACTTAGATCTGTCCTATCTTGTTGGATACTTTCCAAAGCCAGTAATAATCATTGCAGTAATTTTAAGACCACAGCCAAGAATTGCTCATGAGAAAGCCAGAAGGTTTTCCCAGGTTGGTCTAATTTGAACTTCAGTCCCAGTGTATCTTCTTTGTTTCCAAGACGTTCAGTCCTATTGGACTCTTGCTGAAAAGAAGAGTGAGTATAACAAAACCATTACATTTATAGCTTTTAATATCTTTTGAAGATTCTGCAATTCATCCTAGCGCTAGCTAGAGTAGATGGCCTCTGCAGTGTGTATAGGAGAGATTAGGGTTACACTTTTCCCTGAGCAAAGCTTGTGCTCCACCATGTCTTCCAAAGAAGTTTGCAGCTCCATCAAATGCACAAGCAGCCATCTGTTTGGGGTTCAATTTACAAGCATTTAACTCTTCTAAGATGTGACAGATGCAGCTGATGGTGTCTTCTATAACCTGAACATCTAAAATGCATCTACTGGCCTATCACGGACATCAAGATAACATACCCAATGACTTAATACTTGATGCCTATTTGCATTGGTGCAGTCACTAGCCTTATATGCACATTTTTTAAATATGGTGAGAGAGTTCTTCACTTTTTCAACTGCTGAGTCTTTCACTGTTGTACCACATGTTTCTAAAGAGTCAGCTGAGCTTTTTTTCCCCAGAAAGATAGCGAGCATTTGCCAGCCTTGTTCAAAACTAGTGTCCAACTTCAGGATTAACAAGTGACAAGGCACTTAACACTGACCTCCAGTTTGGAGTCCGTGGTATCTCTTGCTTAAAAAGAAAGTATGATGCAATAGCCATGTTGGTTCACATAAACTGTGCTGTGTCTCCAGTATTCTTAACAGCCTCATTAAGTTCTTCTAAAATTGGCTTTGACAGTGACTGGCTAATAAGGCTTTCTGCATGTTGATGCAGTCCAGAGGCACAGTGTTTTCCAGCCTTTTCATATAGTTGTCAGTATTGGCTTAGCTGGCCAGTCTGGCAAACCAACTACTCCAATTTTACTATATAAATCCATGATATGCCCACATCTTAAATACTATGTGCAGTTCTGGTCAACCCTCTCAAAAAAAAAAAAAAAAAAAAAAAAAAAAGATATATTGGAATTGGAAAAGGTGCAGAGAAGGGAAACAAAAATGAGCAGGGGTATGGAACAGCTTCCACATGAGGAGAGATTAAAAAGACTGGGACTGTTCATCTTGGAAAAGAGACAACTAAGGGAGATGTGACAGAGGCTTATAAAATCTTGACTGGTGTGGAGAAAATGAATAAGGAAGTATTATTTACCCTTTCACTTAACACAAGAACCAGGGGTCAATCAACCCAATGAAATTAATAGGCAGCAAGTTTAAAACAAACAAAACTAAGTATTTCTTCACACAACACACAGTCACCCATGGAACTTTTTGTCAGGGATGTTGTGAAGGCCAAAATTATAACAGGGTTCAAAAAAGAACTAGATAAGTTCATGGAAGTTAAGTCAATCAATTGCTATTAGTCAGGATGGACAGGGATGCAACACCATGCTCTGAGTGTCCCTAGCCTCTGTTCACCAGAAGCTGGGAGTGGATGACAGGGGATGGATCGCTCAATGATTCCCTGTTCTGTTCATTCCCTCTGATGCACGTGAAATAGTCACTGTCGAAAGACACGATACTGGGGTAGACAGACTATTGGTCTGACCCAATATGGCCATTCTTACACAAAAATTAATTATAATAAAAAAGTTTAGTACAGAAACTTCCCAAGATAATGACCTCTCGAGATAGCGATGATGTGAGATAACGACCTTGGCAAATAATGCATTTTTAAAATCTTTACCTAGTAGGAAATGTATATTTGTATAAGTTTCCCAGGCAGAAATTTAGCATTCTGGAGTGAAGTCACTAAAACACAGTCCAACAAACAAATGCTCTGGCCACTGTTGTTTGTCGGGCCACCATTCACTCTATCGCTCCATCCCCAATGGTTCTGCACCATAACCTTTTGCTGCCACCTGCCACTGTGACCTCTGCGAGCTCTCAGTGATTTCAGCTCTCAGTGGAGGAACCTTGCTGCTAGTGCAGGTTGGGTTGTTTCTTCCACAGAAACACCATCCCACAGCAGGTCTAAACACTTAGACCAGAGGATCAGTGCTTTCAGCTCTAGTGGTCACTTAACAAACCAAAAGACTCTCTATGGAGCCTAATCAGCTCTCTCTCTAAACAGGAGAGAGTCGCAGTCAAATAGCACCTGTGACTTTTAGGCAAAGCCCACACCACCAAGCAAAATACCTGTGCCCCACCCTCTCTCTCTTCACTAGGATCTGGCATCCAAACCTCCTGCTTAGGGAGTGCAGTTCAGTTGCGGGTGACCAGTGCTTAATTTGTAATGAAAGAGGTACCGGGGCTCAAGCAAGTTTGTTACTTTCATAACTGATGTGGCAAGCCCAGAGGTCACAGGGCTATGAACTGCCAAGCCTAGAGGTGCTGGGGCTCAACCCTGGCAAGCCCTTGCACAAATTAAGCACAGAGGGAGACCCCCTCATTCAGTCAGGCTAAGTAATGTTCTGCTGCACTTTACTCATACAAATAAGGATAACAACATTTCATGACTCCCTCATTTAATACTATAGTGATTTGTAACCCAACACCAGCCAAAATTGATCACTTGGGTGGCACAGCTCTGTCTGCTGGATACCTAGGCAGAGTAGGTGTGCTCAAGTAAATACAGTCTGGTCCTGAAGCCTTTACATCCACTCCTAGCTCATCACTAGCTGTCAGGGGAGAGCTCATTCAGACCTTGCTTACAAATCATAGTTTGAAATTATAAGGTAGGCCAATATAGCCGAAACAAATGCACCGACATTGTCATAAACAACAGCTGTATGAGGAAGCTAGTCTTTGTTCAGACATTTCAAACCCATTATGCTTTCTCAGGTACAAGTATTTTCTCATATACTGTATATGCTTTTAAAATGTGTTTTAATGTTTCAATTTCAATTCAAATTTCCAACCGACTAAACTGGCAACACTGTATGTAACTGGGGGGGGGGGGGGGGGGAGGAGAATGCTCGGGAAATCCCACTTACCTCTTCTCCCCACGCACAAGAAAGTCACTCCTCTGTACTAGCAGGGCTGTCACACCACAACAGTGGTAACAGGAGGGAACAAGTGCTTTCACGGCTATGTTTGACACCCTGTGCAGCTAATGATCATGCATGACTAACCTTGCTACAGACACCTTCTCCATGTCAGATTCCATTCACAGAGAAACTCAATCATTGTAGAAAGCAATGTGCCTGTGGGTGATGGACTGGAATGAAGCATCCACTGACTAGGGAACTCTTAAATTACTATAATACAAACAAAAACCTCATTCACTGAAAAGCTGATCATCTCAGACGTGATGTTATCACAAGAGACAACAGCAAGGCCCTTTTCTGAAAAAAGGTGGGAGTAGGAAAGTATATATATTTCTTCTCCTGTTACTCAACTACAGTTAAGCCCCTTCGCTTTCAGTTTAAACCTATTTGTACTGAAAAAAAATCCCAGGTTTTACAAAAAGTATTATTCAGTTTTTGCTGATTTTCACCCTACTTTTGTATCATTCAAATGTAAGAAAAAAAAAGTTTTATTACAAAAATATAATACATTGCATGAGATATATGTATTACGATAATACATTAGTCTATGTGTATATGCAAAGCTGACTGTTGAAGTAAGGCTTTGTATTAGTCTAGAAGATACACACAATAAACAAACAGGTACGCACATGTGCGCATCTGAATCTCATCCCCATGACATACACATTTCAAGTTGTTAGTAAATAACGGTTTAAAGATGTGATACACTAAAATGGGAAGAAAAGGAAAATCTGGATCAGAATACATTTCAGAACACAAGGAAATTTTTGCAAAAAGAAAAGGAGTACTTGTGGCACCTTAGAGACCAACAAATTTATTTGAGCAAAGTGAGCTGTAGCTCACGAAAGCTTATGCTCAAATAAATTTGTTAGTCTCTAAGGTGCCACAAGTACTCCTTTTCTTTTTGTGAATACAGACTAACACAGCTGCTAAAGGAAATATTTGGAAGTTTTCAAAAAACAAAAACAGGAGAAAAGGATGAAGTTGAATGTAAGCACTGCAAATGGTGTGGTCCCATGTTTTAGTTCTGCAGAAAATCACATTGAATTCCGTTCATCAAAGCATTAATCTACTGAATACTTTTTCCTCCTGTCCTTCCATCAATCAAAATAAACCCTGATATTTACCCAGAAAAAATAATAGTTTTTTCCCCACTGATTTTCACCTGCTTTTGTTGTTGTAGTAATAAACACTGACAAATTTCTGGGAAAAATAAAATAAAAACTGAAAACAAAGGGCCCTAGCTATAGTGAAGAAAAATACTGCGGGGACATAATTTTAAGTATTTAACTCTGTCACCTGAGTGGGGAGCACAAAAAACTAAACACTGCAGCAGTATAATGAAACAATACAACCTCTAGAAAGGTGGCATGTGAAATCAGTTTGACAAAATGTCAACTCTCTCTTACTGAACAACAACAGTCCGCAACATGAAACAACTGGCAGGCAATACTAGGAGAGGACCAGCAAGAGCAGACTGTGACTAAGAAACAGTGGCACAGATATGCGGGGGCTCCAGGAGTGAAATAGTATAATATGATGCATTTATTTAAGGACTGAAGTTCACTCAGAAGTTTGTTTCATAAACTTGGACAGTACCTACTGGCACTATGTGCAACTACAGCCATTGGTATTAGGCATCTTATTTTCAAGGGCATTAGAATTCAGTGAAGGCTTAGAAGCATCAAAATATTTTTACTGCTTTGGAGCATATCACAACTTTGAAACATATTAGGACTGTATAGTAATTAGGGCTTGCCTGTACATATCTTATTGAGAAGAAGTTATCAACTAGGTAAAAGAAGGAATTGGATGGTTCAGAGGCTACGGAATGGGACGCAGAGCCTTTCATCTCCATGTAACTGGTTCAAATCCAGCCCAGTCTCGTACTTCCTCCAGGAAAAACTTGCAAGGGACAAATATCTTAGGAAAATCAAACATGAGGCCGAGACATCTGCAGCAGGCCTTACAATACACGAATTGGTATTGTACATAATGGGGTTGGTACAAGTGATCCAAGCATGAGCAGAAAGTCTGAGCAAACACATTTACGAAACTAGGAAGTAAGATTTAAAGGCAGGCATCTGAGTGACAAGAGGGCCGTTTCCACAACATGTTTGTTATAAGGATGCAACATCAGGAAAATGAAAGACTAGTGCATCAAAGAAATAGGATGACCTACGTCTTTCCTTTTCCATGGTTCAATAAACAGCACATTCTCTTCTGTGTCTTACAATGGAGAATGGAAGAGAACTTTTCCATACAAGGCAAAGATCCAGTGTTGTCATCATCATTTACCATAACAAATATGCACCACATACCATCAGCACACCCAAGTAGAGTTCTTGTGCCAGAAACTGTCAGTTCATAAAATGATCTCTTCATGGGAGGTAATTTATTATAGATAAGCCCATTTATGGAATATCCTTTTGTGAGGCCAGTCTTATCAGAGTAACTAGAAAATTGCTCCTCCACTAATTTCTTTGGATCCAATGTTTTTGTTATATCTCAGCTGTATTACACAGACACACAGTAAGAAAGATCTCCACGACTGGACAATGGCCATGCTACATATTCTCTGCCTCCTTTTCTTTCCTACCACTTCTTACATGCTGTTCACCTTCCAATAAGAACATAAAAGCAGTCATATTAGGTAAGACTAATGGTCCATCTATCCCAGTATCCTGCCTTCTGATAGAACACAAGAGCTGCAGAAGAACAACAGCTACTCTCTGCAAGCCAGACCATTCCTTCTCTTTCCCATCTTAACTACTCTGTGCCATCTGTGCTGCTCCTCCTCATTCCTACAGCTGTCTCGCATGCTGCTGAATTTCTAACAGCTGCTCTCTGCACACCCCATTGCTCATCAACAAGTTGAGGCTGTCTACAAATCTGGATTGCTTGTAAGTCACTGAGGAGAATGGAAGGAGGACATATCAATTAGCATCTAGTACTAGCACAAACAATATTCTATGTGCTAGTACTAGATAATTGGTATGTCCTCCTTCCATTCCCTTGTTCATGGGCAATAAGTAACTTGTATTAAAAAAAGGGATTTTATCTAATATGGAAGTATAAAGCCTGAAGTTGCATTTTTATGTCGATTTTCAGTGTTACTTGTATATGTTTCCTGTCTCTTTCTATTTCATCTCTGAATCTGTGTTTTTTCTATTAAAGAACCTTTTGGTTTATTTTTACCCAAGCAGGTTTCTGGTGTGCAAAACTGTGTGAAGTGTGTATCCCAAAGAAAGCTGGTAACTGGGGGACTGGTTTCACACCTTTGGGGGTGACAAACCAGTGGGGAACAGTCAAAGTACTGGTAATTAAAACTCAGGGAGGATGAATTTGGGGATATTCAGGATGGGGGGGGGAGGGAAGGGGGTCCTGGTGTCACCTTGCAAGGAGTAACTAGCCTGATAAAAGCCAGGGTGAGACCTTGTGCTTGTGGGGTGGCTACTGGTGTCGGGGATCTGAACCACCATGAAGGCCCCCAAGGTCACAGGGCAGTTAATGACAAAACCCCTTACTGGTCTGGGTGGTCCCCAAAACATCACATCCTCTCCGTTACTTCATCACCATCATGGAAAAAAACACGAGAACATAGAATCATAGAATATTAGGGTTGGAAGAGACCTCAGGAGGTCATCTAGTCCAATCTCCTGCTCAAAGCAGGACCAACACTGACTAAATCATCCCAGCCAAGGCTTTGTCAAGCTGGGCCTTAAAAACCTCTAAGGAAGGAGATTCCACCACCTCCCTAGGTAACCCATTCCAGTGCTTCACTACCCTCGTAGTGAAATAGTGTTGCCTAATATCCAACCTAGATCTCCCCCACTGCAACTTGAGACCATTGCTTCTTGTTCTGTTATCTGCCACCACTGAGAACAGCTGAGCTCCATCCTCTTTGGAACTCCCCTTCAGGTAGTAGAAGGCCGCTATCAAATCCCCCCTCACTCTTCTCTTCTGCAGACTAAATAACCCCAGTTCCCTCAGCCTCTCCTCGTAAGTCATGTGCCCCAGCCCCCTAATCATTTTTGTAGCCCTCCGCTGGACTCTCTCCAATTTGTCCGCATCCTTTCCATAGTGGGGAACCCAAAACTAGATGCAATACTCCATGTGTGGCCTCACCAGTGCCGAATAGAGGGGAATAATCACTTCCCTCGATCTGCTGGCAATGCTCTTACTAATACAGCCCAATATGCCGTTGCCCTTCCTGGCAACGAGGGCATACTGATGACTCAGATCCAGCTTCTCGTCCACTGTAATCCCCAGGTCCTTTTCTGCAGAACTGCTGTTTAGCCAGTCGGTCCATCAGTCTGTGCATGGGTCTGTTTAGCCAGTCAGTCCACCAGTCTGTGCGGTGCATGGGATTCTCTCTTCCTAAGTGCAGGACTCTGCACTTGTCCTTGTTGAACCTCATCAGATTTCTTTTGGCCCAATCCTCCAATTTGTCTAGGTCACTCTGGACCCTATCCCTACCCTCCAGCTTATCTACCTCTCCCCCCAGTTTAATGTCATCTGCAAACATGCTGAGGGTGCAATCCATCCCATCATCCAGATCATTGATAAAGATGTTGAACAAAACCGGCCCCAGGACCAACTCCTGGGGCACTCCGCTTGATACCAGCTAACTTCAAGCCGTTGATCACTACCCGTTGAGCCCGACAATCTAGCCAACTTTCTATCCACCTTATAGTCCATTCATCCAATCCATACTTTTTTAACTTGCTTGCAAGAATATTGTGGGAGACCTTATCAAAAGCTTTGCTAAAGTCAAGATATATCACATCCACTGCTTTCCCCATATCCACAGAGCCAGTTATCTCATCATAGAAGGCAATCACGTTGGTCCGGCATGACTTGCCCTTGGTGAATCCATGTTGCCTCCCCCCATTCAGTAAGGGTCCCACACTTTCCCTGACCACCTTCTTGTTGCTAACATACTTGTAGAAACCTTTCTTGTTACCTTTCACATCCCTTGCTAGCTGCAACTCCAATTGTGTCTTGGCCTTCCTGATTACACCCCTGCATGCTCTAACAATATTTTTATACTCCTCCCTAGTCATCTGTCCAAATTTCCACTTCTTGTAAGCTTCCTTTTTGAGTTTAAGCTCACTGACTATTTCACTGTTAAGCCAAGCTGGTTGCCTGCCGCTATTCTTTCTGCACTTCGAGATGGTTTGTTCCTGCGCCCTCAATCAGGCTTCTTTAAAATACAGCCAGCTCTCCTGGACTCCTTGCCCCCGCATATTAGCCTCCCAGGGGATCCTGCCTATCAGTTCCCTAAGGGAGTCTAAGTCTGCTTTTCTGAAGTCCAGGGTCGCTATTTTGCTATTCTCCTTTCTTCCTTTTGTGAGGATCCTGAATTCAACCATCTCATGGTCACTGCTGCCTAGGTATCCCATAGAAGTATCCCACGCCCCCACATGGGGGGATGGATGGTTTAGATGCTGCTAATCAATCTAGAACCTCTGAACTACAACAAATTCTACCTACAAAATATGTTTCAGCAGCAATTATATGTATTTTGGTTTTGGGGTGGTTGGGTTTTTTTTAAAACAGAATTTCATCCAAAGCCCACTGGGAGTCTTTCTACGAACTTTAATGATCTTTGGATCAGGCCACAGGTACAAATTTGATCACCTTTTTTCACTTTATATCTTTGTTCATGTAATTTTGGGATGTTTTCTTTCCCACATTAATTCACTTAGACACTCATTTATAGTATCCATGAGCAATCCAACAATTATAAACCAGAGAGTACATAATGGGAAGCAAAAACACAGTAATGGAACACATTTATCCATACCTACAATGCCTTTTGCAAGCCAGAGAGCACTATCACAACTACAAACTACATACTGTTTCAGATTTCAGCCTCATGCTTCAGAAGGAGAATTTTTAAACTATATTGAGCAAAACAACTTATTCTTAGAATAATGGCATTTAACTAAAAAGATCTTCTTCCAAACGTGCTCTTGCACCCCTGCAACATATAATATAATATAATATAATATAATAATATAAAGTAAAATAAGTACATCTTTGATTTAACCTGAGCTACCATGTTTTGGTGAAACCAGCATATTCTAGTAAAATGCCTGCTGAAATTAAAGAAAAATTAAACCAGGAGCTGATATTTAGTTTACTTCCCCCCATCCCAAGGAAGCGTTTAACTATGTTCATTATACGCTTCAGGTAAAACTATTGGGGGTGTTGTCTAAAAGATAGAGCAGAGGACTGGGAATCAAGATTCATGGATTCTGTTCCCGGCTCCATTACTGACTCAGTAGGGGGAGGGATAGCTCAGTGGTTTGAGCACTGGCCTGCTAAACCCAGGGTTGTAAGTTCAATCCTTGAGGGGGCCATTTAGGGATCTAGGGCAAAAAAAATTGGGGATTGGTCCTGCTTTGAGCAGGGGGTTGGACGAGATGACCTCATGAGGTCCCTTCCAACCCTGATATTCTATGATTCTATGAAGTCATTCCCTCCCCCCCACCTCAGTTTCCTCATCTGTACAACCGAGACAGCACCAATCTCATTGTGTTGTGAAGCTTCTTTCATTCGTGTTCCTGCAGTGTTTTTAAAGTTGCAGATGAAAGATACTATACAAGTGCAAAGAATTATTATTAAAATTGATTGTGAGCTATGGAGAGTTGATTGTGAAGGAGCACATGAAAAATAATACAAATTAGTACAGAAAGGTACTGACAACCTTTAGGCATATTTGTGGAAAAACAACACCACCAGTTTTTCTGGACAATAAGTGA
This sequence comes from Natator depressus, assembly GCF_965152275.1. Taxonomy (NCBI): domain Eukaryota; kingdom Metazoa; phylum Chordata; order Testudines; family Cheloniidae; genus Natator; species Natator depressus. The sequence continues at coordinate 45,677,833 of NC_134240.1, read as the reverse complement.
CAAACCCTGAGTCTCCTACATAGAAACAAAATAGAAAAGAGAAATAAAGAGATCTTTTTCTTCCTTCAAAGGGCAGCATTCCTTTGATCAGCTAATAAATGGTCTCTATATCTGACCTCTGCTCCCTGTACAACTGTGTTACTCCCCATGTTCAGGGAGGCTTTAGGAAACCCTGGGAAACCCTAGCGGGTAAAAGGAACATTGGAAAGAATCTGCACAGAAAACACAGACCAGTGGATGTGGGCTGCTCTGAAATTACACAGAAGGATTTTCATTTTGTATTTCTTCGTACACAATAGATCCAAAGGAAAAAAAGCCAAGTAGTAGTTACAATTTCACCTTGTTTTACTAGACCAGCAAGACCCAATAGCCCAATCAATGGGTTCGAGGGAAGGAGCGCTCTGGTGACATCACCTCCTTTTAAAGAAGTAAAGCAAGTCATTACTCCAGGTTACATAACATTTCGACTACACCAGACTTTGTACCACTCTCTCAGAAAGGAAGCTGTTGTCAGAAAGCTGGGAAGGATAGGGGGAAAGATGGAGTGGGGGAGGAAAGACCACCACTTTTGTTTGTAACTTTCCTTTATAAAAACCAATGAAGACTAGGAACGAGAGAGTTTGTGTTTTTCGAAAGGCTAAATACAGAAAGAGAGACTGACAGACTGGCCTGAAGCATTGTTAGTCTGCAATACCCTGAAGGGGGGCGGTGTTAGGGAGGGCCTTATCCTTCCTTCCCACATCACTATTCAGGCCACGCCCACTCCAGTGGAAATCTTTTAGGTAACACCAGGTAACCCAGTTCATGGGGTTAGTTAAAATGCTGGAGTCAGCCAGAAAGGCGCCCCCTCATCTTTACTTAAACCCAAAGTATCTTCCCATGTTCCTCCAAGACTTACGAAGGTATATCCTGTACACACTAAAATGCCACCTCCCTCCCTCCTTTACACCCCTGGCAGAATACGCTCGACACAAATAGAACTCAAGACATGAGTTCACAGAGAAAACTAGCAATACAGTCAACTGGCCCATGCCAGATTTACTAGAAAAGAAAAACAGAAATCAAAATGAAGTACAGTGTTCTCCTCAAAACACAGAGAAGAGATTTTCAATGTCACCACTGCAGACTTAGCAAAATGTCTATTTTCAGAGTAGCAGCTGTGTTAGTCTGTATCCGCAAAAAGAAAAGGAGTACTTGTGGCACCTTAGAGACTAACAAATTTATTTGAGCGTAAGCTTTCGTGAGCTACAGCTCACTTCGTCGGATGCATCCGACGAAGTGAGCTGTAGCTCACGAAAGCTTACGCTCAAATAAATTTGTTAGTCTCTAAGGTGCCACAAGTACTCCTTTTCTTTTTGCAAAATGTCTATATACAGGACATGGTCTTACAGGAGGTGGTGAGGTTCTACAGAACATACCCTGTACACAGACATTTTGCTGAGTCTGAAGGGCCTATTCCCTCATCCTGCATGAATTTACGATACTTTTCTCTGACAGAAATGTAAGACTCACTGTATCAAAAGGATACTGGCAGGTCCAAAATAAGGGGCAAAACCTGCAATCCTACTTACTCAAGCAAAGCTCCCATTGAAATGAATGGTGCTTTTGCCTAAATAAGAACCATAGGACTTACCCCATATTTAAAAAGCAAAAACCACACACACCTTTACCTGTATTAATAACTCTTTAGATCGTTAAAATGAAAGCATCAATATCACATATTTTCATCATTAATGCTGCTTATTAATTTATTATTTTGTATTACTGAAGCACCCAGGAGCCCTAATCACAGACCATGACCCCTCTGTGCTAGGTGCTGAAAAGACACAGAGCATTTCACTCATGTTGAATAACTGAAACAGAAAAGACAGTTTCTAGAGATTTTTACTTTCTTGTTCTCATTAAACTAGCATAGTGCTGCAGTGTCTGGGCTGCAGAGACTGATGAGGTAAGTTTAAATACAAGTAAAATATCCCTATTAAACAACTGTGGAAATACTTCTATTAATTCTAGATTATTGGAAAAACTTGTTTTTATAAAACAAATCTGAGGCCTAAATGGACCTGAGAAATGCCTTTTTCTGATACACTACATGCAGTTGAGACTCTGGGCTTGTCTACGTTGGGTCAACCACAACCAGCTGACACAATATTATACACAACAGTCCTAGTCTTCAATTAATGGTATGTCATGTTGAACAGTGTGTTAGTTACTGTGACCCAGCAGGGTTGTGTATTAATATTATCTAATTTCCCAGCGCAGAGAAGCCCACAAGGTTTAAATACATGCCAATACACAGGATGTTAACTAGCAAGTAAATCACCTGGCATGCAGAGGAAATTATTTATACGCCCAAGCTGTAATATACACCTTGCCTCACTCAGAGTTCCCCACCAGCTGACTTAGAAGTAATGCTGATGGGCTCCAAAGGGAGGTACATCCAGTTCTGGTGAGTCTTGCCCACTTGCTCAGGGTTTAGCCGATTGCCATATTTGGGGTCGGGAAGGAATTTTCCTCTAGAGCAGATTCACAGAGGCCCTGGGGGTTTTTCGCCTTCCTCTGCAGCGTGGGGAACGGGTCACTTGCTGGAGGATTCTCTGCACCTTGAAGTCTTTAAACCACGAGTTGAGGACTTCAACAGCTCAGACTTAGGTCAGGGGTTTGTTACAGGAGTGGGTGGGTGAGATTCTGTGGCCTGCGTTGTGCAGGAGGTCAGACTAGATGATCATAGTAGTCCCTTCTGACCTTAAAGTCTATGAGTCTATGAAACCACTAGAGTTTCATACCGTGTATAATCAGCCAAAATAAAAAGGAGCAATGTAGAGTCCTTTAGCAGGGAGAAAAGGGGGAGATTACATACCTAGCCTCCCACCAAAATAAATCCTCCTGCTCTGAAAATAGTATTTTGTTGGGTGAGTTATAGGCTATCGATAATGCTTTCACATTTATTTATATACGTTATTATTTACTAGCATGGATCAGTATGACGTTTGCACAGAGACACAGCAGGGCTTAAAAATACAAACCCTCCTGATCAATTTCAAAACGCTCCTGGGTTAGAGGCAAGTCCTTCCTTTTGTTTCATCCCCACCTCCATAAACAGAAGAGCCTCCTTTCCATGCCAGTTTTATTATGACAGGCTCCACTTTTTCCCTGCCTCACCCCCCAGTTTCCAGTCACACACCAAGAAGGGCCGAACTGTTCAGACTGCTTGCATCAAAGATCTGAGGCTGAATGCAAGGAGCAATAAAGTTTGTTATGCTCCTGTACTATAGCAGATGGAATCATCTAATAAAAATATAGTGTTCCCCAAGGAGCAGCTGCAGTGTCTTATGCTGCCCAGAAGGAGGAGGAAGAAAAAAAAAAAATCCATCGACCCTGGGATCTCTTTTCCCTTAACATTCACCCACACACATGAAATGCTGTTAAATCATTATTCTTAAATCTTCTGGGAAGTAGCAAAAATGATTTGCCCCCTTTCCTCTTGAAACAGCCACCCCCACTAGAACAGGGGTTCTCTGTTAGAGGTTGAAGAGATTGGAAGCCACCCATCTTTCCTCCTTGGAATCACAGTGGCAGTTTAAAGACAGTCCTTCCAGAACTAAAAGGAATTCAGCATAGGTCAAAAGTAGAAGGCAACAGACTAACATCTATCTTCCAGCACTGCAGAAAAAGTGCAAGTAAAATTATATTTTTCCCCTCACCAACAGCACCTTTTTTCAGCAATAAGGCCCTTTCTTGCCTTAGACACAAATATTCCCTGATTAAATGGGATGTTTGATGGGCTAACCATTATAGAGACAAGGCGGGTGAGGCAATATCTTTTATTGGACCAATTTTTGTTGGTGACAGAGACAAGCTTTTGATTTTACACAGAGCTCTTCTGTGTAAGATTGAAAGCTTGTCTCTCTCACCAGCAGAAGTTTGTCCAATAAAAGATATTACCACCTCACCTACCTGGTCTCTCTAATATCCTGGGATTGACATGGCTGCACCTACACTTCATATAACAATTACAGAGGCTATTGCATTCCTCCTCTATCCCTCATTTAGGATTGTACACAGACAGTAACAAGCCCAATTTATAGGATGCTATCAGATTAAGTCAGGGTCCCATGCCCACCTATCTGGGTAACTGTCACATAGAAGACTAGACTCAGCAAATTTTCACTCGTCTTCATTTTTTTATCTGAATCATGGGATTTGCCCTATCTCCCAACCCCACATATGTAACAGGGGGTTCAGCCTACAGAACCCACTGATCCCCCCTGAAGGAGCTGTCCCTTAGCAGCCCACTATTGATGGAGCCTGCCTCAAGTAAGAATGCACAGTGTATTCACAACAAAGAGAGGGAAATTTCTCAAGATAATACTACGCTGCCCCCTCCCCACTTTCCAAAAGCTGGGCTCTCTGGGTTTTGGCACAAGCACCCCTACGCTCACAGAAGCGGAGAGGAGCATGAGTTCACATTTTTGGTCTCCTTATTTGCTTTACAGATAACACATGAGGTTGACAAAACAAATTATTTTGGAAGTCTACTTAGTTTTTCTCTATTTATGTTATGTACTTCTTCCATTTCCCTCAAACTAGACAATGAAAATAGGCTAGTCAGTTTCAAGTCAATTTCACTTTCAATTTCATGCACCATCTTCACAATGCTGCAATTTAGGGGTTGCAAAATAGATGAAGAGGAATGTTTATTTAAAAAAAAAAACCCACACTTTTCCATTGGAATTTTAATAAATAAATTTTAAAATATATTGGTCTGAGGTTTATTTTTAAAAAACTTAAGTTATGGGGCAAAGTTGACCCAACTGTGTCCTTTTAATAGTGTTAGGCATTTCTTTAATAAGGATTCAAGAATATCAAAGTTCTTTACAAACCTGAATTAAGACTACAGATATGTATAGCAAAGTATCATAATGTTACAGATTAGAAAACTGAGACCTGGAAAGATTAAAGACAGGCTCAAGATCACACAGAATCAGCCACAGTCACACATCCATGAATATACTTTGAAGTCCTTATTTTCAGTCCCCTGCTCTAACCACAGGCCCCACTGCTGTAAGTTACACTTCTTCGACACAAAGTCAAACTAAAGCAGGAGTCCTATGACAGTTTCTGTTAGAGACTTAAAAATACAGAACTATATTAGATCAGAGCCAGAACCACTAGATGGACAGCATAGCTGTTCTATTATCTCATTCCACCAGTACTAAATGAAGGTTTTCCAAACCCAGGTTTTAATACAGATATATCCAGAAGCCTTGGAGAACGGCATCTGAATGCCAATACTCACAACTGCATCTGTTACAGTACTCTAGGTTTCATTTCTTATCAGTAGTTCACCCTGAACAGCAAATTTTTGAAATGTGATTAATCCATATCCTTTCTCAGATGCAGAAAACAAGTGACTCTCTGTCAATATTAATAATAGAACAGTACCACCCACAAACAAATGAAGCGGAATTCCAGCCACTGCAATCAGAAATAATCCCAGACATCCAGGAAGGGTGAAGACAGAACACCAAAGAGGGATTCATTCAATAGTTCAAACAGTCTACATTTTTCTTTGGGAAACGTTTGACGCATGAGCAGTCTCTACACTTGAAATGCTCAGCAAAACCCATAACGGAGGTTTGTTTTCTCCCCCTCTCTATTTAGATTTTATTTCCATGGGGCTCCCCAAAGCCATACGTTGAGAATTAGCAGTTCCAGTGATTATGCATGGTAAAGTGTTTGTGTGTTCTCACAACCTCAATCACTCACCATTCTCATCGAGTAAGTCTTCCTCGTCATCCCCGTCATTGTCCTCCTCCATTGCCTCTTCATCTTCCTCCTCCTCCTCTTCCATATCCTCCTGCTCCAAGTCCGGGTCCAGGTCTGGATCACTCCCTGAGATTGACTCGTCTGACATGATTCCCAGTGATGCTCCTTGTGCATTACCTGCTCATGGTCTATTGCAAGGCAGCCCTGCAGGAGCAGGAAGAAAAAATCCATTCAAGAAAAACTCAGTCATGCAGAATTTCAGATATAAAAGCCTCCCAAGTGCAACCCATGACAAGTTTGTGTGGTCCCATAACTACAGTTAATATTTATCCTGGACATCAGAATCCTCTCAGAAGAGAGAATCATGGACACAATCGTTAAAGAGGAGATGAGGAAGGCAGTAACCCGCACCCAATCTATTCACAGATCTTGCATGAGTTATTGCCAGGGCTTGAAAAATTTAGCCAATACTCAAAAATTAAGCAAAGAAGCCATAGTGAAAGATGTCTGTGCTACCGTGACAGAACCTATGCACCAAGGCCAAAACCTGCAGAATGCAAATAAAACATGCGTGCACTGCTTATTGTGTACTGTTATTCCTCTTTATTAATTATTATTATTATTATTATTTTTAATTACTAATCTCTCTTACTTTTGTAAGCTTTCTTCCCCTTGCTGGCTTCACTCCACCTATTCTTTCCTACAGCAGTGGTAATGCTGTCTACTTTCTCTGTGGATTCCTCTTCTGTGTAGGTTTCCTTTTCCCCATCCTTTTTTCTCTCCCTACAGTGTGTTCTCTACCGCCTCCTCTATATTTTCAGTCACTCTATACCACACTTCTCTTTTCTAATTTATATAATCAATCTGACCCTCTCCCTGCCACACACCCAAATCATACCCATCCACTTACATATAAGGTTTGAAAACCTGACTAGACACCCAGGGAATTAAATGTATTAGCCAAAGTATGATATAAAAGACCCCCACACTGTGCCCCTGATCTACCCCCAATGAACTTTTCACATGTGCTTCCTCCTGTGACCCAGAGTGAATAAATACGAAACAAAATTAGCTCTCAACTTCTAAAAGGAAGTCCGCACAACACAGGCAAAGTCATCTGTAGATAGCAGAGTCACTATGCTCACCAGCAATGTACCAAGATGATGGAGGCTCAGAGCTCTGGAACCAGAATCAGAGGCTCAACTGACATGTAACAACTAATCACTCAAGCCAGAACATCTTGCTTGTTATTCTTAGTACATGCAGGCCAGGAGAATCCTCTTGTGAATACTGGCATAAGAAGCTGCTGCTAAAATATTCATATTTTATATAAAAAATTATGCAAACACCTAAAAAAATCCAAGATATTACTATCCAAATGTACAACTATTAAAGACAAAGGTGACCTTTCAATTTGATTTCAGATGTTGCTGTGTGTCTGAAGCTTAGGTTCAAAATGCCAGCTGAAAAAGTCACTTCCAGGAAACAGAAAGTGGATTGAGATGATCATTTGACACCTCTTCATGGTCCAGCAATTCAGTTTCACATACAGACTTTATGTACCATGGGATTTTATACTGCAGCCTATTAATCTGAGTGCCTTCAACTTTTCACAGTGGTCTGTGTATCTTATAGGCAAAGACAACCTTCCCTTAATACAACATGAAGAAAGACTGTGACAAGGGCCCAGGATCCATTGGTTGAACCGTCCCTTTTAAAGGAAGGCAAGGAGAAGAATAAAAGCTCAGGAGGGGATAACAATACATCAGCCCAAAAAAGACAGGTTACAGCTACTTCCTGTAGGGAATGGGACACGAATGGTGGGCTGTAGAGAAACTCTCACCTAGTCCCATCTCAGTTTGTCACAGTCGGAGCCTCTGTATAGAATGAGAAAGTAAACTGGAAATAAAGACCAAGGTGATCATGAAAGCACAGGTTTGTCAGCTCAGACCACCTATTGCCCCAGCATGGATTTCATGACAGATCTTTCTGTCTGGAAGTGTCTCAGCTTTGTTTCAAGGAGAACAGTGTCATATGACAGCTGTACAGGGTTAGGGAATCTTAGTATTGGATAGGGTGGGTGGAAAGCAAAGTGTCAAAGGAGAGAAAATGAAGATAATGGTAGATAACGAATCCATCCTTGGAAAAAAGCTCAAGATGTGTTCAAACTTGACCCTTGAAAGGTCACCATTCAACATAACCAGCATGGCCCTACATGTGCCTTATCAAACATTTTACCTGTTCTTCATGCATTGTCAATCATCTGCTTTTTCCCCTAGCACCGATGCCACTGAAGATTTCAGCAGCAATGTATTTGGGAATTGAAATACATATTTTAAAAGGACATGAGTCTCTAAAACGCTTTTCCAAGCAGTTAAAATAGGCCTGTAGGCAAGCTTTCAATATCTACATAAACTTTTCATAAAATATGCAGAACTTTCATTTTCTGGTATATTATTTGTATTAACACAGTGCACTATAGGCTGGATATCCTGGAAGTTAAGAAACACCTCACAACCCTGTAAAATAAGGCCTGAAAAAATACAAATCTAACAGCTAAGTCTGTTAAAATTATTCCAGTTAAAGTAATCAGACCGAGACAAGAGTAACAGTGAGAATGTGTCAGCAAGACACGAAGGGAAAGCAAGAGAACAAAAGAAAATGAAATCAAGGTAAGACAATGGCTCAGGGCATTGGTATTGTCATACGGAGCCTTTCATCACTGGATTACAGGTTCAATTCTAGTCTTTGGCGGAAGCAACCGAAAGTTCTTACAGTTCAACAGCTGTTTAGTGGACTAAACAGGATAGGTTGGTTGTTGGAGTCCAGCAGAAGGCAGATACAACACAAATCTCAGCTGACTTAAATGGACCCACGGCAATTCACTCCAGCTAAGGATCTGTCCACAGATCCCCAGACTCACTACTATTTGCTCCATGCTCTAGGATCAGTGTTTCTCTACGACTGGTCCATAGACCGATGCTGGTCCCCGAGATCTCCCTGGCACAGTTTAGGAAGGCAGCTAGCCAGTCCCTGGTATCAAAAAGGTTGAGAAACACTGCTCTAGATCACCCACAAATGACCACAGCAGCTACTGAGAAAAAAAAAAAAAAAGAGGGAGCAAGGGAGGAAGCATAAACCAGTCTACTATAAAAAGTTTTTCTTGACAATAAGTGCTGTGCTAAATTCTGATGTTTATTTCAGAGCAGCAATTTATTTGCACCTGTAAGCAACAAAAAACATACCTTCCAACTGATGCACAGGTCTAAAAATATATTTCTATTTTGTTTTAGCTTAAATAGTCAGGTTGCCTTCAGACCTGTAATTGAGAAGCTGCTGGTGTAGCCTGTATAATTCACAGAAAGATTAGAACTGTGGTCTCACTGGATTTTTTTTTTTTGCGGGGGGGGGGAGAGAAGAGGATCACTTGGTGTATGTCTACATTGCAAGTGAAGATGTGATTGTATCATGTGTACGCACACCTGTAATAACTTTAGTCTAGCTTGCAAGGGTCACAGCAACAGTGTAGACATGATGGCATGGATTTCAGAACAGGCTATCAACCAGAGTATGTACTGGACTTGTTCTTTGCTAGCCTGTGTTGAAGTGCATGCCACCACATCTACACTGCTATTGTTACTCATGCTAGCTAGATTATAACTATTATGGGTATGCCCACCCATGAAATGGTCACACCTTCATTTGCAGTGCATCATAGAATCATAGAAATGCTGGGAAGAAAGGGATTTCAAGAGGTCACCTAGTCCATCCATGTGTGCTGAGGCAGGATCAAGCAAACCTAGACCATCCCTGATACCTTTGTCCAACCTGTTCTTAAAAACCTCCAATGACGCAGATTCCACAATCTCCCTTGGAAGCCTATTCCAGAGTTTAACCACCCTTATAGCTAGAAAGTTTTTCCTAATATCTAACCTAAATTTCCTTTCCTGCAGATTAAGCCTATTAGATCTTTGTCCTACCTTCAGTAAACATGCAGAACAATTGATCACATCCTCTTTATAAAGGCCCTTTACATATGTAAAGGTTTATTAGGTTCTCACTCCGTTTCTGTTTTTTTTTTTTTTTGATGCACAACTTATTAAGGTACTTTGAAATCAGTAGCAAGTGCATCTTAACAATCTAACAAACTATTCCACAGTTTGCGTGATATGCAGGGGTAAAACAGAAGCTTTCTAAAGGATTCCAGTGTAATAAAAATATGATAAACTCTTCTGTTCATGTTATCAGGTAGACATCCCTCCTGCCCCACCTCCACCCAAGATCTTGGCAGCTCCCCTAATAATTTTCAATTGCATAAGCTCTGCTTCTCTGGAGAGCTCCCAGCTTGCCTGAAAAAACTGGGATACACAACCTGAACACTGAACAGGCAGGTACGAATTACACAGACACCAGCCTGCCTTTATTTCTCACACAGATATGACCCAGTTCAGAGCCTTCTCGAAAGGGAATTACATAACATATCCAGATTGCATTTGCCTCTATTGTTTTACAGCAGGGTTATTCCAACCTCTCACACACATTTAATCACTGCTGGCAGGGCACTTTGCAAGAGATAAACAGATTATCTTCAACTGACCAAAGTTACTATTCATCTGGACTTTCCAGCTCTCCCACATTAAATCAATCAATCAATCTGTGAACCTCCTAGCCCTAGAATGGAAAGAAACACAAGGAGAGATGGCATCCTGGGTTGTATGCAGGGAGAACAGGAAGAGGGCCAACAGCACCAAGATATATAAACAAAGTCCTCTACATCACAGGATTATATAAAAAGCCTGTGATCCTGGACAAATTTCAAGAAATTGGGAGGCTGCTGAGTAAAGGGGGCAGGAGGCACTAGTAAGTGAGGAAACTCCAAAACATTCCATTTGCTCACACAATAAAAAGAGAGGAGCTTTCATGTTTACCACTGTTCAGAGAGTCAAAGCCTGCATCAACTGAACATCAAAATAATATCCAAGACGGCCTCTATCAGGCACCGTACCCACCCTTCAGGGAAGATAAAAGTAGTTTTTTAGGGGGGGGTGGTCTGTTGTGGGGTTGGTTTGTTTTTTAAAGGTAGAATATTTTAAAGTGTAAACTTCTTAGGGTAATGAGTGTCTCTTACTGTGTGTTAGCACAAGAGAGGCCCAATCCTGGATTAGGGATTTAGGTGCTTCCAAAGCATGAATACGTGTTTAAAGATTAGATTTTTTTTAAAAAAATCTCAACCCTTTGTACACTAAGATCCATAATTTACTGTCCTTTCCAAGATTTTCTCCACACTCCTGAGAGCGAGAAACTCACTTTTTTCTTTTTTTAAATGAGAGCAGGGATTCTTAAGTCGTCACTTGTCCTCAGGAGCTGGGCCTTTAAGTGAAGCAACAAATACCGTGACAGTTGCTGAAACTGTATGCTGTGCACATCATCTCTCTGCAATTTCCATCACAGGACTCACCCACATGTGGTCCATGTCCAAACAACTTATTTAATGAAACATGATAAATATAAACATGATACATTTAATGAAACATGGATAAAGAAAGAAAAGGTGTACTTGTGGCACCTTAGAGACTAACCAATTTATTTGAGCATAAGCTTTCGTGAGCTATAGCTCACTTCATCGGATGCATACTGTGGAAAATACAGAAGATGTTTTTATACACACAAATCATGAAAAAATGGGTGTTTATCACTACAAAAGGTTCTCTCCCCCCCCCCCCCACCCCACTCTTCTGCTGGTAATAGCTTATGTAAAGTGATCACTCTCCTTACAATGTGTATGATAATCAAGGTGGGCCATTTCCAGCACAAATCCAGGGTTTAACAAGAACGTCTAAGGAAGGGGGTGGGGGGGTGGTGGTGGTGGTGGTGGTTAGGAAAACAAAGGGGAAATAGGTTACCGTGCATAATAACTTAGCCACTCCCAGTCTCTATTCAAGCCTAAGTTAATTGTATCCAATAAAGAAAGCTTAGAGCCTGAACTATAGAAGGAACCCCGGTGTTCTCTAAAACTCACTCTTTTTAGGGCAGGATCAAATCCCGTCCACCCATTCAGAGGTGGGAAAGACTTCACTCCATAAGGGATAGCCAGAATACTAAAGCATCTGTGCTTCCCAGGGACTCTCCCTACCACATCAGATCATGCAGGGGGGATTTGGATGTGGAGCCACAACTGCGGACATCTACCATCTAAATACTTGCAGAGAGGATGTAGGTTCAACCCTGCAGCCCTGAGGCAGCACTAGCAGTTGCAATGTAAAATGGGGAAAGAAGATTCCATTCCCTGATCTCACTTGAGCCAAGACCATTATTTGGATTTATGGAAGATTTGTCCCTTAATGCCTGTTTCGTAAGAGATTTTGACTTGGTTGTTGTAATGTCTGGCTATAAACAAAGTGTCAAGAACCCTGGGAAATTCTATAGCCCAAAATATTCCAAACTACCAGTGCATGCTGGGAAGGAAAATTATAGACTGGTTTGATGCAATTTTGGAGCAAAGACATTTGTGTAAACAGAAATTAGGGTGAAAAAGGTAATTCCAATTAGAACTGAACAAATAATTTTTTGGTTCAGTTCAGTGGTTGAACCAAAAAATCTGGAAAAAATGTTTTGTTTTCAATCAAAACTGATTTTTTTCTTCAATTTCTTGTCCAAAAAAAAAAAAAAAATTAATTCAGGTCGATCTGAATTTATGTTTTCTAAATGAGACAGCTCATTTCAAAACAAAATGTCAAAATGAACCATTTTGACTTAAAAAAAATTTCCCCCTTTTTTATTCAATTAAAACTATTTTCCAAATTCAACCCAAATTCATGAATAGTTTCAGTCATCCTGAAACTGAATATTTGGGCAAGCAAAAAAATTTCACTCAGCTCTAATTCCATGGCATTTCTGCAGAAATCGTTAAGTTTCATCTTTACTATATCACTAGTCAGTTATTGTAATCAGTTGAGCGTGGAGTGTGAGGGGATTATTTTGGGCATGAATATTCCAGTTTTGGCCTTCAGGCTGTTAAAAGACTTACATTTGGCACTATATAAATAAATAGCATCCAGTACCTAATGGCATGTGCAAAACATACAAATAGATCATTAGAGAAGAAGTCATTCATTTAAAAAAAAAAAAAAAAAGGAGGACTTGTGGCACCTTAGAGACTAACAAATTTATTTGAGCATACAGCTCACTTCATCGGATGCATACAGTGGAAAATACAGTGGGGAGATTTATATACACAGAGAACATGAAACAATGGGTGTTACCATACACACTGTAAGGAGAGTGTAAGACGGACCTTTTGTAGTGATAATCAAGGTGGGCCACGTCCAGCAGTTGACAAGAACATCTGAGGAACAGCGTGGGGGGGGGGGGGGGGGAGGAGTGGGAAGGGAATAAACATGGAGAAATAGTTTTACTTTGTGTAATGACCCATCCACTACCAGTCTTTATTCAAGCCTAAATTGTCATTCATTAAAGTTGCTCATGGGGAAAAAATATATTGGTAATGTTTGTATAATTTCAAAAGTGACAACGCAATGAACATTCTGCTGTTGAATTTAAAAATGCAATAAGTACAAAATGTCAGGACTAATGGTTTTATTTAATTCTCACAGTTTACCTTACACAATATATTAACATCACCACAAATTATATATAGTCAGTCATTATATGCTGTTGTGTAAAATAAAGACAAGTATTTGTTCAAAAAAGGCACAAGCGTGTTTTCAAACAGCATTCACCTAACAGGTAGTCTGTATTTCTAAATAAAGCAAATACATGAGTCAAAATGCTTTGGCTCTATCACAAATCAATGAGATGGAACTTTTCTTTAGGAAAAATTAAAGTTGTAATATTGTATATAAAAATCCTGATTTAAATCAGATCCTTCTGCTGTACTCACAAATGGGATGGACTCAGTTTGCTGTATCAAACTACTATGAACCTAAAGCAACAGTTCTTCACCTGTGCCTTATGGATAACTGGTGGTGCACAGAGCACACGCTGGAGGTTTGTGAAGAGATGGTTGCTCACATGATGCTGGCTCTTCTTATTTCTACCAATTTAATTACATCAGAAGCAGCTAAGTGCACATTAAAACCTAACCCATCATATTAATCACTATTAACTTTCTCTGGAAGTAATTGATATACTTGCTAATACAGCAAATGGGAAAAGAAGTGGTCTGCATAATTACAAATGGGAGGGGAGGTTTCCACAACCGTCTCTCTGAAAATGTGGTCCTAACTATGAAGAAGTTGGGCAGCCCCTATCCTTAGCATTGACAGTCCTTAGGTGAGACCCATCTGCCACCACATTCACAACCGGAAACAAGCTCTATGTTAAAAGGGCATCTATACACCAAAATGGTACACTGTTGGTTGAAGAAAACAGACTGTAATAGGCTGACAGTGTGTATGTGGAACACCCTACTCCGGAAGCAGGTGTTTATTCTGCTGAGAAATGGTTTACTGGTTTATGTTACTCACAAAGGGCTTGTCTACACTGGCAAGCTTTTTCAATGAAACTAATGTCGCGCGCGGGGGGGGGGGGGGGGGGCGGGGAATCAACAAAAGCAAAGTTGCCAAAGCGTATCTACATTTGCTCCCCCTGTCGACAGATCGTGTCCACCTTTGTCGACAGTGATAGCAATGGACTGTGGGTATGTATTCCACAGTGCCTGGCAACACCATCCGTCGCTCGGTGTTGTGGGAATGCGGAAACTGAGTGCGGCACATCCTGGGATGTGCAAAATGTACCATCATGCACCGCTTTGTGTCCTGCCCCATTTTGCGCCACTTTTCCAATTGTCATTCTTTTGTAGTGCTCGCCAGCATCTGCAGTGAGAGAGGATGGATCCCACACTTCTCTCCTACGAGCTGTTAGCTGTCATGAGGACATTGCACACGGCAGCACAGTTACTCACAGAGTTACTCGCAAAGTTAGCAGAGGATGAATCGCAAGCACCCGAGTGTGATATGGACGGCAGCAACTTATCAGTGCTTTGTGGATTCACAGAGCAGCTGCATACAGTAGACCATCACTTTTGGGCTAGGGAAACAAACACTGATTGGTGGGATTGAATTGTCATGCAGGCGTGGGATGACGACCAGTGGGTACAGAACTTTAGGATGCATAAAGCAACCGTCATGGAGCTACGTGCTGAGCTGTCCTCTGACCTGTGGCGCAAGGACACCAGATTGAGAGCTGTCCTTCCGGTAGAGAAGCATCTTGCAATCGCTGTGTGGAAGATGGCGAATCCAGACTGCTACCGGGTCAGTTGCAAATCAATTTGGAGTAGGAAAGTCCACTGTTGGGGCGGTATTACTCCAAGTGTGCAGGACAATAAATCGCATCCTGCTACACAGGACCGTGAGTCTGGGAAATGTGCATGAAATAGTGGATGGCATTGCAGAGATTAGGTTTCCCTAACTGCGGTGGGATGATTGATGGCACACACATTCCAATTTTAGCCAGACCACCTTGCCTCTGAATACATCAACAGGAAGCGATACTTCTCCATGGTGTTGCAGGTGTTTGTGGATCACCAGGGGCATTTCAAGGACATCAATGAAGGCTGGTCTGGAAAGGTGCATGACGCACGCATCTTGAGGAACAGTGGCCTGTACAAAAAGCTGCAGGCGGAGACTTTCTTTCCAGACCACAAGTTCACAGTGGGGGATGTGGAAATGCCCATAGTAATCCTGGGAGATCCGGCTTACCCCTTACAGCCCTGGCTCATGAAACCTTACATAGGGCACCTGGACAGCAGCAAGGAGCGTTTTAACAAAAGGCTGAGCAGGTGCCACATCGTAGTCGAATGTGCCTTTGGCCATTTGAAAGCTCGCTGGAGGTGTTTAAATGACAGGCTATACCTTACCGAGGATAATATTCCCGTGGTCATAGCCGCATGCTGCACTTTGCATAATCTGTGCGAATCTAAGGGTGAAATGTTTGCTCAGGTGTGGTGCACTGAGGCAGAGCGCTTGGCTGCACAGTTTGAATAACCATATGCTAGGGCTGTCAGAGAAGCCCTATCAGAGGGCTGCTATTAACATCAGAGAGGCTTCGAGGCACCACTTTGACAATGAGGGGCAGTAACATGCCTGCTTTGGAGTTGCTTCCCTGTTGCATCCATGTACGATTTTGGGCCCCAAGACTCAGGCAACACAATGCTTTAGAAGCCTGTTCCTGAGAGTGAATTGATTGCTTTTGTAGAACACAGAATAAAAACGCTGTACCATTGAATACCTTAGCCTTTATTTATTGTAAAAAACGGTAAAACCTCACAACTGTGTCTAGCTCCAGCTATCATTGTGCAAGCTGTGAGAGGGGGTGGAGTGATGGGGAAACTAAGGAGTGAAGTGAAAAGGAATGTGTGGGCATAGAGGGGGGTGGGGTTGGCAAAGAATTGTGCATCCGCTGCAGGGGTGCTCAAACTCGGATCTGCTCAGTCTGCAGCTGTATCAAAAAGACTTGAGCATCTCTGTCTGATCCTCCATAATTTTTATCATCTGCTCTGTCACTTGCCTAGCAAAAGCAGCACTCTTTTCTGTCCTACCTTTTGGGTTCCCACCACTCTTTCTGTTCCCTGGTCTGTCTCTCATCGCACTGTAGAACCTCACGGAACATGTCTTCTTTGCTGCGCCTAGGTTTTTTTCTTATCTGCTGCAGCTGGTCCGCGGGGGTGCATGATGTCTGTGCTGAACAGAAGAGGGATTGTTGTGTTCCATTTTCCTAGTAGAAATCACTTTCTCTCTGAGACTCTAGGCAGGCACACAGCTCCGCGAACACCCCAATCATGGTGAGTTTCGGGAGTGGGGGGGCAAGGCAGTTGTGGGTACGGACAAAAGGTCACAGCTTGCAGGGCAGCTTTGCAGGGAACTCATTCTAAAATTATCCCACACTTTTTCACAGGCGGCCAACCTGCTGGCTGAGATATCGCTGCTGAGGGTGACCAGAGAAACCAGGGCTCAGCTGCTGAATGCTTGCGGCTTTCACCCCAGTCTATATGCAGCTCAGCTATGTGCCACTTTGGTCCCAGCTCCAGTGATTGCGAAATGGCATGGCACAGTTTCCTACAATGGGGGAACTAACAAGGCTACAATCCCTTGGAATCTGCAGCAGAGGATTAACAAGTAACTGCATCGACACCCTGCTTGACCATGCAGATTAGCTACACAGGGCAATGTCCAGCTCACTGAAAACACTACATGCCTCCCACTTTTCGATTCCCTACACAAGCCACAGCAATTTACCCGGAGTCTCATCCGCTTCCTGCTCCCTGTTGAGCACTTCTGGAGTGGAGAAAAGTTCCTGGCTGCCTGCCCCACCGGGCGACCCTGCTGGGAGCATCACATCCTCTTCTAGCTCTACTTCTTCATACACAATTTCAACCTCCGGGTTACCCCCCTTTCAGCTGCATGCGAAGTATCCACGAGGCAATCGACGATGGAGGTGGGGTCACCACTGAGGATAGCATTCATCTCCTTAGAGAAGCGGCAGGTCTTAGGTGCACCACCGGCGCGATGGTTCGCCTCCCGCGCCCTATGGTACACCTGCCTCAGCTCCTTTATCTTCGCTCTGCACTGCTGCGTATCCCGATCATAGCCCTTTTCGCACACACCTCGAGAAATTTACCCATGTGTCCCCCAATTCCTACGGGTCACTCACAGCTGCAACTGAACAGACTCCTCTCCCCATATAGTGATCAGATCAGCAGTCCAAGCAAGAGCGCGTTTCGTGCGATAGCCAGCCATGCTCACCTGGGAAGCTACCTGGGAAGCTCCTCTGGGAAGCCAGCAAGCAGGAAATGAGATTTAAAATTCCCGGGGCTGCAAGGAGGAGGGGCAGGTTGGCTGCAGGGCAGAGGAGCTCAAACCGCTGACCAGAGCGGCAGCATGGAAATTGTGGGATACATTCTGGAGGCCAATAAAAAAAAATTAAAAAACTGATGTCTACACTGGCTGTTTGTTGACAATAAAGGGAAGGGAAAATACAAAAGTCTCTCACAGGGGTGGAAGATTTTTGTCGCCAAAACTAGGCTTTTTTTCCCCCCAAAAAAAGTGACCTTGCAGTGGGTACGCTATCGCTGTTTTGTCGCCAAAAGCCAGTTTTTGGTGACAAAACTTGCAAGCGTAGACAAGCCCACAGGCAGGTGGCTCACTATCCCACGCAAAGTGGGAATGGCTCACTACAAGAATCCAGGGTGTTGTTAAGCAGTCCTGAAATAGGTGCCATTGGAACAGCTAAGCCCAGGAAGAAGTTTTGAGTTGAACCTTATGTTGCTTTATTGTAAAGTTCTGCCTATAGAAAAGGAAGCCACAGGAATGGGATGATTTGAGGCTTTATATAATAAATTTGAATTTGGGAATGCATTTGAATTTGGGAATGGAACTTGTGCCCACTATTCTGAGGAAAGAAAGCAAACTCCTACCAGACACTGTTGAAAAGAATCTGGTCTCATCCCCAACCAGTTGTAAGTTGCAAGCGTTCTCACTGCTGTTGGCCAACATGATTTGTAGGGAGCAGAGGCTAGAGAAAAAACAACATGCCATTTTTTTTAAGAAATTCAGGACCCAGCCCCTTATTATCTTTAGGTACATGGACCATTCAAAAAGACAGCATGACACCAAAGCAGCCTAAAACTGGCTCTTGCCTGGAGAGGTGAAAACAATAAGAATGTGTAAGAGGGGGTGGGGGGAAGAAAAGGAGGACAGCTAATCCTTCCGTGCTAATGTGACAGTGCTGGAACGTAGAGTTTGACAATCAGCATTACATAAAGCCCAGTTCCCACTGTGATTCTGAACAAAAAGAGCTAACGTAAGTCAACAGCAGCATCTGCAGATCATTACACAACACAGGCAGCAGCAGAAGCCTGCTAATCAATCAACTGCTGCATGCCACATAGAAACTTTTGGTGGCAGGGTGTGTACTTTCCCCCTTATGGCCCCCCATTTCATAAGGGACAGAGCCACACTACTCCAAGCAATGTTGATATTTTGTAACTTTTTTTAAAAAAATCCTCTTCTTCATAAGGTATTATAAGTACTGAAATGCTGTTTATTTGTGAATGGAACCAACACAAAGGTGCTGATATATTTTTGCTCTAAACAATGTTGTGTATTTTTTAAATATGATTTCAATTTTAGGCATGTTAAATTGGACATTAGGACAATTTAAAATGTAGGAGCTTATTTGTATTAAATTCTTCTGCAAGTCCTTCCTACCCTGTTATTCTCACCAGGGCCATCTCTACATGCTCCCGAACCTAAACTGTGGCCTAGTGTGCCATTTTGTAGTGCATCAGACTGTGAACTCTTTGGACCAGAAACCATGGGGTCAAGCTATCAATCCAGAGTAATTCCACTGACATTTTTCTGCATGGACACCACTGCAACTCAACAAAATCTGATCCCTTGCCTTATTTACTTTTTAGAATTGCCATGTATATTTTTGGCTCTTGAAATTTTGTCCTTTTAAATACAGTTCATAAGAAAAAGGTGTTAACCCTTTTCTTTGTGAGTACCAATCTCACCCAACCACTGGCAATAGGTGGACTAATTCTAACCAATAGTGGAGGACTACGGAATTAAAAAAGATTCTCCTGGGAGTTTAGGTTGTATGCATGGAAGGATGGCTTGGAATTGATTACTTGCAAGCTATGTAAAACAGAGCCAGTGCAAGGAGCGCACTCCCCATGAGCCCTAAAGGCATGAGGTAGTCTCGGGAGAAAGCCATCTTTGATCAGTAAAGAACTACAAAATTAATCTGTGGCACCAGCAGTTGGGATTTACTGGCATTGTTGCTCATCTCTTTGGCACAAGTGTCTCACAAAGAGACAAGTGCTGCCCGTAGACGATGTTTTCCCCTTTTCGTTATGGGGAAAATGCATCTTTTCTTAACCCTGGAATACCTGGTTAATTCGTCCAGAGCATTCATCATTCCCACACCCATCTCTTTTTACCACTCAGCTAGACAGACCTGATTACTGGTGATTGACTGTCACTTCCTTTCACTCATCTTTGTGCCTAACAAGGGCCAGTCATATGGCACAGAGTCATTGATAAATCATGACCAAGTTGTGGTTATTTGGTCCCTTGGGACATGTTTCTGCATTTCACTATCCAGAATGTTAAGGGGGCGGGGGTTCTGTTTTTGATGCTGCACCTTTCCACCTCCACAGCATTGACTAAAAACTAGTTCTTCCTGGCTTCAAAATTTTGAAGAAAAAAAAAATCAAAATTCCTTCTGTTTCTGGCTAAAGGAAATAAAGAAATGAGGGAATTAACAAAAAACTCCCCCTGCCACCACCTATGACTTGGCAAAGGAAACTTCTGCTCAGGCAAGAAATAGACTTCTCGGTAAGAAACGCACATGACCTTGGGTAGTTGGTCACCATCTGACCAGTTTTGAAAGAAGAAAAACCATCTCTGTCATCTTCATATTATGAGCTTTCATTTACTGTGTGGCACCTCCAAACTGGTTCAGCTGTGCCCAACGATCAGACACACAAGAATTCCCTAAGGAATTCTGCTTCCTGTGACCTTTCCATGATAGCACATGCCTCTCAGGAAGGTTAGTTCAGCTGGTTCCCAACACATGTAGTTACAGCCTGATGGCTAGTCTCTGACGTTTTTCCCACCTTTAAAAGATGAAATAAGAGAAAATATGGATCCTCCACCACCAAGCATACACACAAAGACTAAACACTTATCTGTTCTCTTAACATCCATGTCTTTACTGAAGCTTTGTTCACATGTAAAGCAATGTGGGGAGGGATAGCTCAGTGGTTTGAGCATTGGCCTGCTAAACCCAGGGTTGTGAGTTCAATCCTTGAGGGGGCCATTTGGGATCTGGGGCAAAAACTGGGGATTGGTCCTGCTTTGAGCAGGGGGTTGGACTAGATGACCTCCTGAGGACTAGATGACCTTCCGACCCTGGTATTCTATGATTCTATGATGAGACTGACATAGCTTCCAACATTTTTCTATCCTTAAAAATGAAAGTGCCATCTACTAAGGTGAAGCTTCCTTTTCCCAAGCTCTGAATCTTCCTGACTGGAGAAACACACTTACATTTTTTTTGTCAAGCTTACAAATGAAAGATCCAGCTCATTTCTGCTTATCCTACACTATATACCAGATCTAAAACATTTCTTTAGAGAATCACATGCATACCACAGAAATGGTCTAATCAGAGAAAATACGTAACAGAAACTAAGTTATAGTACCTCTCACAATGTCCCTTTAAAAATGTCAATATTGACTCTGCACACTTGAGTTCTACTTTCAGGCAGAGTTTTAAAAACAGTACAATCCAAGTTGATCAGTAGACTGACACATATTAATATTTTGAAACTATTTTAGGGGGCACCACAGAATTTTCATAGATTCCATGGCCAAAAGGGACCACTATGGTCAACTAGTCTGACCTCCTGTATAATAAAGGCTATAGAACATCCCCCCAAATAATTCCTAGAGCATACGTGGGCCCATTATCTATAGGAGCATCAGGTCCATCTGCAGATAGCTGGTTAAAATCTTTAACAGAGAAAATATCAGTATATGCTGATTTCCATAGACTTTAGGGAAGGGTGGATTTTATTTAAATCAAATTGATTTAATCATGATTTAAACCACTAATCAGGAAGACTCAATTTAATTATGGTTTTCTACATAAAAGGGCATTCTTGTTGGTTGCTATAACCTTAATACATATTCTTCACAACTCAGAGATAGATGTAGGTTTCATTTTTAGAAGGTACACACTATACATTTTTAAACAGTGATTTATCTTGAAAACTTTTCAGATTAGTTTTACAGCTATATCAGAAAATGAATGATTGTTTGGTTATTTCATTTACCAAAAGGTAATTGAAGCAGATATTTATGAAGTCATCGGGAGGTTGAACTATCTCCAATTCAACAGGTTAATCATTAATATTTGGAGGATTTTCTTGCCATTCTGTATTAGGAGGAGACCATCACCAGACAGATATTTAACTAAAACAACAACGTTAAGTATTCTGAATTTTTTTCTTCAACAGCAAACATAATATTTTAACAAAACAAGGATATGTCCCTCACGTCTCACATTTATCTCCAGACTTCTTCTCCTTGTCCAGATCTATTCCACCCCCAACAATCGTCTATTCACTGAACTTTTTGAAAGTTTGCACTTTTAGAGACAGGTAAGGGATTGACTCTGTGTACATAAATTTGCAGAGGGACAATAGGGTTGAGATCTGTTATTTCTCACCTCTATATTTTATTTATTTATTTAAAAACATTTTTGCTGTTAAGAAGCATGTTCCCTCTGGAGACACAAATCCACAGTTTGAGAACTGCAAAAATAAGCATCTCTGATGGTATCTTCCAGACTAAGCACTGAGTCCCCTTGGGTAGATAGAAAGATTAACCCAAATAATCTATACAGAAGCCTGCGGAACCCCATAAAATTGGGTCCCTAATCAATGAACTATTGGAACTCATTTACAAAACTTTTCTTGAACATAACATGAATATATGGTCTCATACTATAGAATTAGAATTTATAGTCCCTATTCCATGAGGAGATATCTTTGAGCTATAATGTGTCTTAATTAAAACCACCTTAAATGGATTTTTTTTATTCAAATCGGATTTTTTTGATAAAATGCTTTTTGAGGAAAAACACAGATTTTTTTTTTTATTTTATTTTTAAATCACGGATTTTTATCCACCCCACTTTAGGGATTTTATATGTTACTGCAGCAGATCATAATGAGTTTTATTTTCATATCAGACATAATCCAAATTTTAACTCCTAAAATGAGTTTTTCTGCTTCTGAATCTTAGAAGTCCACCGCACTATGCTCTTCCCAAGCCACTAATTTGAGTGCAGGGAGGACAGGTGGAAGAAGAACTATGCAGTAGTATGGAAGAATAGATTATAAGTGATCTTCAGTCAACAGCTTTCAAGGGACAACTTTTTTTGTTTTGTTTTGTTTTAAGTCCATTAAGTGTTTGTGAAAGGTGCTGACAGCCCTAGAGAGTTCTCTTTATCCCCAAAGTATAAAATGAGCAGTAGCTATGCAAACTTTCCCACAATACCTCATCTATGTGCCATAATCCTAAACTAGAGCGATCACACATAGTAAGAAAGTATCCCAACACACAGACTCGGACATCTGCTAAAACAAAGGTCAGGGCGGAATTTCCTGTGCCTATCCCCCTCTTCCATGAATTATTAATAACTGGACTGAGGTTGCCAAGTTATTCACCCAGTCCACCTAACATTCATCTAACTGTATGAACTTTTGGCCGTTGTTCACCTGGACTGAATTCAGAGATTTTAATAATAACCATAACTTTTCTTTTCATGGGAGCTCATATATGCTTAACAGCACTCTTCTCTATAAGTAACACCACATTCTATTTCATCCACAGTTTTCTGAGGAAAAAAAAAATCAAGATTTTCTAATGCATATTTTCTGTCTCTCTCTCACATCATAAAAGCAGATTTAAAAATAAGAATATTTCCTACAAGTAGCAGAGACAAACGTCGCCATATCTCATTCTACTCAGATGAGCAGTTTCCTGCCCACCTTTTCTTGGACATAATTTTCAAACTAAGCATTCTTGATAGACTTATTAAATCTGGTTACTATACAGAAATAAAACTGATACCACCTGTATCGCTTTCAAGAAGAAATAATCTAAGTAAGTAATAAACAAAACAGCACAACAAGTAGGGATAAAATATCAACAGGAAATAGAAATCTAAAAAGGCAGAGAATATATCCTGTATCAGTTTCACAAAATACACAGGATTAGGATTTATGCTATTATTTATAGTCAGACCAAAAAACCCCAGCTGAGAGGGAGTTTCTATTTTGCTTGATGTTGTCCACACACAGAGTAAGAGATAGCCCCTACCACAAAGGGTTTCCTACCTAAATAGTCTGCTAATGGTTTAGTAGTAATAAAATCATTCTAACAGTGAGCCAGAATGGTTCTATAGGAGCCAGTTGCCAAGTTATAGTGTTGTGCTCTGCCATGTAGGGAACCCAGTTTGGAATTCTAGTTCTGGTCTCTCCTTACCTTTGCCAGCAAAGGTACCTTGCTCAGGTCTTGGGAGACGAGGGGGTTTCTCATGCTGTTCTACAAGTGCTTCCTTTGATAGTTAAGGAATGAAACTGATGGCTTACAAAGAAAGTCCTCATCCACACTTGAAAATATGGTCACTGTGGCTACTGAAAGGGAGAGGAGGGGACAGTTCTGGGATAAGGAGAAGGGCCAAGGAATCCTCCAAACATTTCAAGGAAAAAAAAAAGAACAGCACTATTCTATGTAGTCTATGAATGTGAGCAATTGAGATTTTTCTCATTTGATTCAACAGTTATCTAGGTCCCATTTCTTTTAAAGTAGGTATTTACTTTGCTAGAACCCTTTGGGTTACACATCATGCTCCAACACAGTGAAAGGACTGAGTTAGTACTACAAGATATGAAAAGCTGCCCTTGGCTTTGTTTTTTGTTTTGGTAAATACTTTTTATTTTATTTTGTTAATATACAGTGCCAGCTAACTATTTTTTGAATAGAAGAGGCAAAGTCAAATCACTTCTCAGACATTTGGAAATAAAACGAACATTTACTGGGACCAAGAACTCAGATACTAGTTCACAGCCTGTGGATCACTAATAACTCTGATGGGAAACCTTTGGGAGATGTTATCAGTGCTGAGTCTATATGCCCAGGTAGTTCAATTGGCAGGGGGGAAGAGATTTAATTAATAGTGTTTTGACCTCGCTAATAAAAATGAGTCATACGTGATGTTGCTCCAGGAAAATCATTAAGCATGACAAAAAGGGGCAATGCCAGAGAGCTTCTTTCTGTTGTGGTGTTAGAAGAGTTAATAAACAGAAAAACACCTGTAGAGAGTCTGGATTAGTTTTGTGATGATTTTACTATCTAGATTATGGTAGGGAAATGCATAAAACAAACCACAATATATAAAGGGCCTCAATTGCCACTGCTTTCCTTGAAGAACAGCATGTACTGTTTCAGTAAGACGGAAGCTTACAGTTGCTGGCAAAGGAAAGTTGTATTGACTATTGTCCCATGATTGCCGGAATGTAACTGAAGACTTCCAAACTGAAGGTCAGTTTCTCCGGGGAATTCTTCTGCAAGGATAACAGGCCCACATGAGATATTTGGAATTTCACAATACAGACCAGATTCTCCTCCGGTATGTTGAATTTCCCCTATGAATACTTCGTGTAAGGGCCCAATCAATCTCTCTCCCTGCAACCCTTCTCTATTATAGGCTACTGACATCTAGTCATCAGATCTTCCTTTAAATTATTTTCTTATGTTAATAGTATCTGAAGCATACTGAAGTCTAAACACCTTCAAATTGAATGATTCCATAGTGTCATTTTCAGTCCAGTTGCCTTGAATTTTAATATCGCTAAGGAAGAAACCTAAAGCTTATCTAGCAGGACCATAGTTATAATATGCTTCCAGTCCAAGACAGATGAACTCATCATTGTTCCTTTCCCCCGGCACCAAGGAAGCTGGTTTTGCAGAGGGGAAGGGATGGGAGGAGAAAGATTTATTTGGACCCAAGTTTTGTATTGCAGGAAGCTTGTCTCCTGTGGTGAGGTATATTCCATCATATAATACAGAATACATAAGCACTCACAATCCTCTACAGGAGGGGCATCAAACTCAGTTCATATAGCAGACCTGATTGATACCCTGCCACTTGGCATGGGCCACATTCAGCAAAAGTTATTAAAATAGAAATCACTCGCCTGAACTGCAGCATAATTTACATGATGAACATTAGTAAACACTGATTGCTGCTTTTTCAACAACTGTGCTATTTCAGAGTACTGTATTTATCTTTGTGTAACTTTCCTGTGTTATCATATTTCTCATCATGGTTTGCTTGATAGTATCTTTGAATGCTGTATTATTTTACCACAGCTAACTTGTTTACAAATCAAGCACACGGGCTTTCCATAAAAGTCCACAATAAATAGAAAATCCTACATTTCTCTTGAAATGCATAACACTCTTGATCTATCTTTCTCTTCTTATTGCTTGTCTACACTGGCAACATTAAAGAGCTGCCACGGCAGCGCTTTAACATGGCTTGTGTAGTCGCGGCACAGCACTGGGAGAGAGCTCTCCCAGCGCTCTAAAAAAACCACCTCCATGAGGGGCGTAGCTCCCAGCGCTGGGGCACTGTCTATACCGGCACATTACAGTGCTGATACTTGCAGTGCTCGGGGGGGGGGGGGGGGGCGGGGGGGTGTTTTTTCATACCCCAGAGCGAGAAAGTTGCGGCATTGTAAAGTGACAGTGTAGACAAGCCCTTAGATAAATGGCCACTTGTCACTTGCTGAAGAAAGAAAGGAAGGAAGAGAAGAGTATCTCCCCGCTTCTTTTCTTTAATTTAAAAGGGAGTCTGCTGGTATATCAGCTGCAAAAGGCATTCACCTTTTGAGTTGTTTGCAGTTTCCTTTTCTTCAACTTTCCAGGTTGGGGTATCTATTCTCCAGCCAGCAAGTAACCGCTCTTCAGTGCCATTTCCCCTCTCCTAGGCACATGCCAGCTTCCATGAGATTTATGCTTCTCTGAAACCTCTTATTTGTGACCAAGAGTTTCTATATGTGTTTTTCTGGATTGCTGCTCAGCAGTCCTGGTTTGTCTTTGAGTACAAAATAATTTTCATTGTGATTTGAACCCACCCTCATGCAAATAGGAGGGGACCATAATGAGTCAACCATAGTCATCCTAATAAAGAAATGAAGGGCTTGTCTACACAGCCCCAGAGTCTGGATTACCAGGGTATAATCTGTAGAGCACACTAGTATGTTGCCTTCTAACTCCCCCGCATGCACTAAAGGACTACATCAGTGCACATCAAAAGGCTTTACAGGGGGGAGTTCTACAAATCACGCCCCCACAGTGTAGTCAAGCCAGAAGATTCCTGAGAAGTCCATGGCCCAGGTGAAACTGTTCCGTGGGCCAGATCCAGCCCGCGGGCCATACGTTTGACACCCCTGCTCTACATGGTTGACAGCTCCTTGGAAGGTGTTGTTTACAGAGGTACCAATGTATACTTGTGTGAAAATGCTGGCATTTCTCTGAGGAAGGAGCATACAACTTTCATGTTGGTCCTGAGGAGGACAAGGAGCATTCTAGGCATTACAATAATGTCATGATGGAGTGGAGAATTTGAAAAGTAATCTGTGTCTGTGGACAGTTTTCGTTAGTCCACAAAAGTGGACTAAGGACAGAAACAACTAAGTGAAAAATGAGTTTCTTTTAGCTAATATATCAAACAAGGTGCAAATTTACACATGTAGGTATAAAAAAAATAAACCATGGAAAGATATCAGGAAAATATAGGCAACACAAGCTATTCTTATTCAAAGATGCAAGAACTCATTAGGAATTTCAGTTCTTTACCTACAAGAAATTGGATCTCTTTTTTATTATTATTAATCTAAGGCAGTAAAAAT
This sequence comes from Natator depressus, assembly GCF_965152275.1. Taxonomy (NCBI): domain Eukaryota; kingdom Metazoa; phylum Chordata; order Testudines; family Cheloniidae; genus Natator; species Natator depressus. The sequence goes on along the minus strand of NC_134240.1, from coordinate 45,650,550 downwards.
GTTTGTTATCACAGTAAAAAAAAAAAAAAAAAAAAGCTAGTTTAAACAAACAAAGCTTAGTAGGAATATTACTGATTCAGATGATATGTAATTTTCTGTGAGACAAGTCAGCTAGGAGTTATTTTAGAGATATCAGAAAATCCAAGTTTTTTCTGATACTCAGATTGTAGTTGCTTCATTTTCAGGTCTCATTTGTCTTCTGATTTTTGCAGTACAATGTAGTTTTGGAAAAAAAGGATTTACTTAGGGGAACGTGGTGCACTTTCAGTATATTTAAAGGAGGACTGCAGCCAATAAGACTAAAAAATGTAAACTCTAACAGAAAAATCCACAATACAGAAAATATGAATTATTTGCAGATTTAATAGAGTTTTCCATGTGTTCTACATCACAGTTAGGTACAACAAAAAACTTAAAGCCCGAGTGAAGAGGAAAGGGCTTGATGTGCCTATACGTCACCCTCATGCTCTCCCAATTCTTGACTAATGCAGAGGCCAGAGATGCCCCTGGCATAACAGACAGCCTTAAAGGGCTGCCTAAATTATGGCTATCTGTTATTGCAGACCCGCCTCCTCCAACAATTAAGCCCACCCCTACTGCAGGGCCTTTTGCTGCCTTTCACAAAGATTGTGCCAGGGTGAATTCTCTCCAGACCTGATCCTGGGCTCTGCCAGTCCTTTTCTGATGCCAATGCAGCACACTAGTGTCACAGAGGAGGAGAGAATCCATCCCCAAATTTGTGTTCCTCTAATTTAAGTACTCCTAAAACAGATTCAGCTAAAAGTGATCATAAAGGGGGCTGAAGGGAAAAACACATTTACTTCCTCCATTATTTGGCCCACTTGCAGTGACAGTAAGGACAAGGTGGAAAATTTGTTTACAACACCTCCCTCCCTTCTTTCCCTTCTTGCCTCTTCTTTGGTGGCAAAGTGGTAGAGAGGGAGATAAAAACAAAAGAGAGGGCCCCTTTAAAAAAGAAAATTAGGAGGTGAAATGATAAGTATCTTCCTCCAAATCTCTCTTTGGTGAGCCCGTCTGCAGAGGAAACCTGGGAAAAATACCTGGGTATAGAGAGAATAAAATATTTTCCTCCACTTTATGAACATAAGAACGGCCATACTGGGTCAGACTTAAAGGTCCATCTAGCCCAGTATCCTGTCTTCAGGTGCACCAGAGGGAATGGACAGAGAATCATCAAGTGATCCATCCCCATTGCCCATTCCCAAACAGAGACTAGTGACACCATCCCTGCCCATCGGGGCTAATAGCCACTGATGGCCCTATTCCCTATGAAATAATATCTAGGAGACAAAGGGCAAAGGCGTAGCTCCAGACCTGAGGTGGATAGAGTATTAATGGAAGCAACCTTTAGCTGGTTCCTTGCAGAGGAAGAGGCTTTTAACCTTGCCCTCAATATCCTTTTGGCTTCCAGTAGACAGGACACAATGGCAACAGACCCTAGCTAATTCCTTGCAGTTGCCCAGAAATCTGTTAATTTTACTCTGATGCTGCTTGATAAAGCTATCAGCAGACACAAAGACAACACTGTCTCATTCTACATTTGATTCACATTCACGGGGCTACTCAACAGCATAGGGGCTGGCAACAATTTTTCAGTGAAAGATTAAATTCTGCAGAATTAATTGGCTTAGGCCCCCACACTCTCAACATAAAGCTTCCTACTGACTACTGGTGAGTGGCCTTTGTCAGCATACACATGAGGATTCCTGAGGAAGAGAGGGAGGGTGGGCACTGCAGCTTGTTAAAGAAGTGAGTCAGGGTGGCTGTGATATTCCCTCACTGGAGCACCGCGGAGCCAGTGTGAACGAGGTGTTGCATTACTGCACTCTGATCAGCCCCTTAAGTCAAGGGGTCACTCTTGTCATTGTTTTTGAATCGCTGCAGGAATGCAGATATGACCTTTGAAAGCTCTATTTCTGACAGCCAGCTGCTTATCTGCTCCGAGACAAAGCAAGCCATTAGTGTGGAATGCTGTGTGTGAGAGAGAGAAAGAGAGAGGCAGGGGGGGAGCGAGGGGGGTTTACTGCTGTCTGAACTTACAAGACAGCATGCAAACATGCTCTCAGCCCCCCAAAAACCCACTCTCTCTCCCCCCATATACACACAACACACTCCCTGTCACACTCCACCCACCACCCCCCCCCTTGAAAAGCACACTGCAGTCACTTGCAGGCTGGGATAGCTGCCCACAATGCACCGCTCCAAATGCCGCTGCAAGTGCCGCAAACATGGCCATGCCAGTGCGCTTGAAGCGGTCAGTGTGGACAGACTGCAGCGCTTTCCCTACTGCGCTCTCCGAAGGCTGGTTTAACTCAAAGCGCTCTACATCTGCAGGTGTAGCCATGCCCTTAGTAATTTGTTCCAGTAATTAATCACCCTCACTGTTAAAAATTGTGCCTAATTTCTAATTTGAAATTGTCTGGCTTTAAACTTCCAGTCTTTGGTTCTTATGTCATGTCTTTCTCTGTTAGAATAAAGACCACATAGACACCCAGTATATTCTCCCCATGAAAGTACTTATAAACCGTAACCAAGTCACGTCTCAATTTTCTTTTTGATAAGTTAAACAAATTGAGCTCTTTTAGTCTCTCACTGCAAGGCATTTTTGTTCAGTCCTTTAATCATTTTTCTGGCTCTTTTCTACACCCTTTCCAGTTTTTCCAACACCTTTTTAAAAATGTCAGCACCAGAACTGGACACAGTCTCACCAATTACATTATTTCCCTATTTCTATTCACCACTCCTGTTTCTACATTCAAGGATTACATTAGCTCTTTTTGCCACAATATCAGCACTTGGAGCTCATGTTCAGTTCCTTGTCCACCAAGATTCCTAAATCCTTTTCAAAGATGCTGCTTTCCAGGATCCTGTCCCCCAGCCTGTAGGTATGGCCTGTACCCCTTGTTCCCAGATGTATAACTTTGCATTTGACTGTATTAAAACATATTGTTTGGATCTTCCTCACTTATCAAGCAAACCAGGTCACTCTCTAGGACTGCCCTATTTTCATCGTTCATCACTCCACCAACATTTGTGTCATCCACAAATTTTATCAGCGGTGATTTTATATTTACTTCCAGATCATTGATCAAAATCATGAATAGCATCAGACCTAGTATCAATCCTTGTGGAACCCCATAAAACACATCCCCATTCAATGACAATTCCTCAATGATAATTACTTTTTGAGACCTGTCAGTTAGCCAGTTCTTAATCCACTTAATGAGTGCTTTATTGATACTGTATAGTGCTAATTTTTTAATCCAAATGTTGCACAGTACAAAGTCTATTACATTTACACAGTTACCTTTAGCAACCAAATCTGCGATCTCATTGAATGAAGTCAGGTTTAACAAAACTTATTTTCCATAAAACCATGTTGACTGGCATTAATTATATTTCTATCCTTTAATTCTTTAACAATTGAATCTCATGTGAACCATTCCAGTATTTTGCCTGAGATTGATGTCAGGCTAACCAGCCTTCAGATAGCTAGGTCACCCTGCTTACCCTTTTGGAATATCTGCACAGTATTACTCTCCCAGTTTTCTGAAATTTCCAAAATATTCCAAGATATATTAAAAATTAACATCAGTGGCTAGAGAGTTCCTCAGCTAACTATTTTAGGACTCTTGGGTGCAAGTTATCTGGGCCTCCTGATTTTAAATTGTTTAAAACCCTCCTTAGTTACTAATGGACTGGAAATGATGTCATCATGTGATATAGCACATCCTGCTTCTTTCCAAATATAGAAGAGAATTATGTATTCAACACTTTTGATTTTTATGCAGCATAACAACAATTTTATTATTTCCATCTGGTAATACCATTGCTAGGATTGCTCTGGTTTCTGATATACTGAAACTCCTCCTTACTGTCCTTCAACCTGCTGTCATGGATTTTTTCCTGATGTCTTTAGCTTCCCTTATAAATTTTCTACGCTTCATAACTTCTAATTGATATTGATTGCTATCTACCGCTCCCTTTTTTACCATTGGATAGATATTGCTCTTTATCTCTAATTGCTGCCTTCACTTCACCTCTGAACCAATTTTTTGCCAAAAGTATCCTCTCTCTTGATTGTGTAATTGTGGCTTTTTGGCTATCTAATAAACTCTCTTTAAACAAACCCCAATTTTTATTTACATTTTTTCTGCCTAATTTCCTCCCCTCCCCGCAATCATTTCACTCATATTTTCCTCCGCTTTGGTAAATTAGCCTTTTGAAGCACCAAGTACAGTATACTCCCATTTATCTGAAACCCTATTATCCGAACCGCCACATTATCTGAATTCCTTCCTTGTCCCACAACATGAGAGACATGCTGCAGAGGGCAAGGGAGGGATTTGGATAATAAGGAGGTACAGCAAATAGAGCTCCCTCCCAGCCAGGACTGTGAGGCAGAGGACAAGCCGACTGTGGGAGAGGCCACCCTGCTGCTGAATGGTTCCTGTGGCAGCACAGGGAGCCCTCTGCAGTCCCGTTGTGCAGGGAGGGAGCTGCAGAGGGCTCCTGCACTGCCACTGAGTCACAGACACATGATTCCTGCAGATGGAAGGAAGGCTACAGTCCTGGCAGGGCAGAACTGAGTCCTGGCCAGGGGTCTCTGCTCTGACTGCAGCCTCCTCCTGCCACACCTTGCGCCTGCAGGGACTGGTTTCAGAGTAGCAGCCATGTTAGTCTGTATTCGCAAAAAGAAAAGGAGTACTTATGCTCAAATAAATTTTAGTCTCTAAGGTGCCACAAGCTTTCATGAGCTATAGCTCACTTCATCGGATGCATTCTTCTTTTAAGAAACTGAATGCTTTTTCATTGTTCTTAAGATCCAAACCTTCCCCAGAAAAAAAGGGGGTAAGATTTGGGAGGAGCCTAGGGGGAAAAGACGTTTCCAAACAAACTCTCTCTCAGTAACCGGTGTTAGACGTTTGGTGGTAGCAGCAAAAGTCCAAGGGCAAAAGGTAAAATAGTTTGTACCTTGGGGAAGTTTTAACCTAAGCTGGTAAAAGTAAGCTTAGGAGGTTTTCATGCAGGTCCCCACATCTGTACCCTAGCGTTCAGAGTGGGGAAGGAACACGGGCCCTACAGCAGCACAGGGACCACTCTGCAGCCCTGTCATGCCAGTGGGTGGAGCAAAGAAAAGACCCCTGTCTAGGACTGTGAGGAGGAGAACAAGTCCCCACCCAGCTGCTGAATAGCTCTCATCCTCTCAATTACATGAACTCCTGGTTATCCGAATAAAATCTACTTCCCCCATGCTATTCGGATAATCAGGAGTATACTGTATATACACATTACTTGTTGGAACTGTCTTATGTTTGCCCATACTGAATGTAATCAGGTAACCACCAACATCCAATACAGTGATTAATTCATTTTTATCCATCAGAAAGAGGTCCAAAATAGAGTTACTGTATGTTGGGTGCAATACCTTGTGTGTCAGAAAATCATCTATAATTTTTTAGACGTCTAACAACGTTTTACTATTGGCTGCACGAGACCACCAGCAAGTGTTTCCCAAATTGAAGTTCCCCATAAGAACACAATATTTCTTTCCACACAAAACAGACAGGTGCTTAAAGAGAAACTCATCCTTTTCTCTGGTTTGATTCAGTGGTCTGTAACAGACTGACAATAGTCATCCCTCCTGGCCTTTGTTAGATAGCCCATATGGGCTGATCCAGCTCCCACTCATGGCTGTGGAAAGCTGGATAAGACCCTGCTATACCAACCCATTTTTACCAACTTAATCACATTTTCAACAGGTAGTCTATTTCAGCGTATACTAAACCAGTGCAAACGCACTAGCAACATCCTTACTTGATGCCAAGATGCTGGTCTGGATTACAGGTCTTTTTAAAAAAATTGATAAAATTCTGATTTTAACTGTCCTGCCTTCCGTCACATCACTTCCACTATTTCTCACTATTCTGATGGACTGTGCCAATCTTCACAAACTGAGATTTTAGGTAGAAACCTGGATCTTTGATTTTAAATGCCAGAAGAAAAAGGAACAAACTCAGGATGATGTTACATCAGCCACGTTTCGCCTCTTCTATACTGCATTTAAACTTGACCTTTCTATGTATTTGGGATCAGTCATACTGGCTAAGAAATGGAAGGGTTCTGTAGATTATATGAATGTATTCTGTTCTTGTGTAGTTCCGGTTCTTTATTAGATCAAGCAAGATTTTCACAGAGATTGTGACTGTAGCATTTTTTGCTTGTAATCTGCCAAATTATTACAAAACCTCCTTCAATTTCTTTTATAAATTTAGTACCTCCCTTGTTATGTAAAGCGTGTACTATGTTTTGTGTCTTATGTTCTGATCAAAGTTCTCCTCATATTCAGTGCAAGTTTCAATATACTTTAGTATTTGGATGCAGTTGTAGAAATTTGGGGCTTTTCTACACTTTGCTCCTTTAACTCTGCATAATTAAAGCAACAAAAAAAAAAATCCCAGAATAGATGCAATTGTACTGGTAATTGTATCTTATTTCCATTTAGGAAATGAAATAAGCCATAATTGTGTTTACACTAGGGCTTTTACCAGCATAGTCATGTGAGCAAAGAAAAGAATCACACCCCTTACCAACAGTTATGCCACTAGAACTTTTTACATTTAGACCAGGCCACGATCTTCCTCTGAGTTCCATTAAGCGTTATTGTGAACTACGGGCATCAGTTCTCCTATTTTCAACCAATCAAGAAATTGATGCTAACCGCAGAAGAAATTTTGAACTTCCATCACATGTTTTAGGACTGCAGTAGATGTTCCTTTTTTCCCCTCATCAAATTTTAAATACTGTACTGAACACACAAAATTTAGAATGACTACTCCTAAGATATACTCCCATAGCTTTATATCTGAGCAAGTGGCGAAGACCTTTTTGTTATAATTTTCTCTACATTCTTGAGGGCATCTTCTGCCATTTGCACACAATTATTCAGCAATTTAAGTAGAACACACATTCCCTCCATGGATGCTTGCCACCATTACATAGTCCTCTCTCATGTTTGACCAACCATCTTCCATTAATATCAATGTTGATTCTTCTGGTTCTTCCTTTACCTTTTCCTCTATTTCTTCACTTGCAGCACATAGTGGTGGATGTGCAGGTTTAAGTCTAAGACAAAAGTACATATCCAAGACAAAATGCTTCAAATCACTTCTATGTATTGCTCATTTTGGAAAACAAGGAAGGTGACATTATTAATATAAAAAGATGCAACTTTCTTATCAAGTTCATTTATTTTAATGGCATTATTGCCAATTAATCTTTGACATTTTGAGGCATCAGAGTCACACAGAGACTGGTCCTGAAGTTGATACTCAATAGTTGCTAGAAGATCCTAAACAGGATTTGAATTATCACAGCAACACTGCAATGACACCAAAGGCACTGAATATGTCTCACTTGCAGTATTAAACTCATCAATGTTCTGCTCTTCCACTTCAATAGACAAAATTGCATTCAATGACACATTTGATCTGGAAGCGTTTAAAGAAACCAATTTCTGCACTTTCTAAGATAAGCACAAATCCATTCTAATTTTCTGCTTAAAAATCCTTGATAATGTTTAGTTTACTTTAGAAAATGTTTCCGTTTTCATTATTTCAGTGCATTCAATTGCTTGTTTCCTGACGTTTCCTTCAACTTACTGAATCAAATAGATTCATTCAACAAAGTTTAGTAACCAGTAAATTTTAACTGCCTGTACACAGTACTGATCAACAGCTTTTATACTTATTAGTTAGGATGAGAAAGCACTACCTGAAATATGTATAGATGGGATTATTTCAATATACTCCCCACCTCAGTACCTTAATTAAATATTTTTTAGAAAATATGTTACATGCACAAAATATGCAAACTTATTTCTAAACCAAGTCTCAAGATATCAAAGGTGTTTCCCCTCTTTGAGGATTAAATCTATGGCAAACTTCAAGTTTTTAAAAATTAAACCCCTTTTTGTTAGTTGAGTACAAAATAGAGCATCTGAAACATTTCTTAACTCAAGAATACCCAAAAAGTAATTTTATTAAGTTTTCTACACAGAATTCACATTTAGAATGATGATAGAAAATTTCCCTGCAGAATTATTTCCCAAAAAGTTATAAACTCCTGAAAGTAGCAGAATTAAAACTACAGCATAACTTAACTGCATGATTAGAAAGAACTGCATATTTGGAGGCACTCAAAACAAGATAGAGCAAGACAGAGAGACGTGCAGGATATGGCACCTAACAAATGAGAATACAGGTGAAATGATGGCATAACAATGAGGAAGGGGCAGACAATCATTTGTAGGAAATATTGGTGAAATACGATACACTTACCCACCCACCATAATAAATAATATATTTTATATGTGTATAGAATCCCAAAGGATCCTACAGTGCCTTCAAACTCACCACTAAAATGCAGCTACATCTGGGATGGAACAGAGCCTTTTTTTTTTTTTAAAAGCACACCACCTACATTAATTCCAGTTCTGCAGTTACTCGTTGGAGTCTGTTTTTGAAGTTTTTTTGCTGAAGAATTGCCACTTTTAAGTCTGTTATTGAGTGTCCAGGAAGACTGAAGTGTTCTCCTACTGGTTGAACTGGAATTAATTTGCAAACTGGACACCATCAAATTAGGCCTGAATAAAGACTGGGAGTAGATGGGTCACTACAAAAACTAATTTTCCCCTGCTGATACTCACACCTTCTTGTTAACTGTTTGAAATGGGCCACCTTGATTACATTGGCCTCCTTAGCACTACAAAGGTGATTTCCACCCCTTCTTGTCAACTGTTGAGTATAGCCCACTTCCACCTTAATTGAATTGGCTCATTAGCACTGACCCCCCCCACTTGGTAAGGCAACTCCCATTTTTTCATATGTTGTGTATGTATACCTCTCTACTGTATTTTCCACTGCATGCATCTGATGAAGTGAGTTTTAGCCCATGAAAGCTTATGCCCAAATAAATTTGTTAGTCTTTAAGGTGCCACAAGGACTCCTCCTTGGTTTTGCTGATACAGACTAACACAGCTACAGCTCTGAAAGAAGTTACCCAGTAACTCAGGTTGGAGTCTGGCCAGTACACAATGGCTAAATAATCATATGCTTCATTGAAAAGGTTATTGGATCTTTAAAGATAAGTGGCTCAGTGATTACTGGTGGCACCTCAACCAACAGAACTGGGATATTGGTTCAGTGCTGACTCACACCACATACTGAATCACCAACACCTTTTCTTATAGGAGCACCTGGGTTCTTGATGGACCTCCCATTCAAATAGCTGGGGCCAATAAGGTCAGTACTACTGTTTTCAAAAATTATAGCTTTACATCTGGGAAAGGTACTTTCAAATTACTGGACATAGGCGCATCCCAGTGAATAAGCACATTCTCTGGATATTTCTAATAGGACTACCAACAGCTGAATAGTTATCTTACTTATCACCACTGCATTTGGTTAACGATTAACCACTTAAGATTAAGGGGGGGAAAGTGACATTCTGCCCCTTTTCACTGAAGAGTCTTGACAAGGTAAACCCCTGCTGGCTTGGTGAGTCTGCAGTCAAGATAACTTAAACAATAGCACTAGAGATGTAAACTTTTTTAAAAACAAAAACGTAAATTCTAATAAATTCTGTATAAATCCATGGGAAGACATATGAATGAAATATACAAGTGTCTCACCAATGTGAGCTTCTACTATCTTACATCACAAATAAGAGGCATCAGTGAAAATCAGCTGTACATTACTCAACAAATAAGAAATTATGGATTGGTGAAGAGGAAAATCAAATGAAAAAGTTACAGCACCACAGAATAATGAACAGCCCCCAAAACCCATCCACAAATATCACAAAAGGTCCCCACAGTCCATCCACCAATATCACATCAAAATACTGGAAACCCAAATTGTTGTTTTAAATATCTGTTTACTAATACTACTGAATGTGACTAAACAATGACATTTAAATTATAAAAATGTTTTACATATAGGAATTACCAGACTGAATCAGACCCAAGATCCATCGAGGCAGGTATCCGGCCTCTGACAGCAATCAGTACCAGATGCTTCAAAGGAAGATGTAAGAACCAAACAGTAGGCAAATATGGGATAAGCTGCTCCCCCCACACACACACCTTAGATCTCATCCTGATCACTAACAGTTAGAGATTAGCATAAACCTTGAACCATGAGGTTTAATATCCCTCCCAGAGTTATAATAATAATAATAATAAATAATAATAATAATGATGAATATCCTTGTTATCCATCCTAGCACTTTTTGAATCTTAGTAAATTTTTGGTCTCAGCTCCTTGTGGCAATGAGTTCCACAGTCAAATTACATGTTCTGTGTAAAAGTATTTCCTTTTTTCAATTTTGAATTTGCCACCCTTTAATTTCATTGAATGCCCCTTGTTCCTGTGTTATGAGACAAGGAGAACAAGGGAGCACAAATAATTTCTTACATGCAGATCAGTTTTCTGTCTGAAGAGCAAGAAAGTGTATTCTGTCACATTACTCTCTGTTCACCCTTAGATAATCTCCTTGGGACTGTCCCTGTTCATTTAGGAGCAGGAACCTGATTTTCAAGCTGTTACCTTCCCTGCCTCCAATGTGTACCTCGCCCCGTCTCCAGCCTACTGGTCCAAATTAAAAGTTCTACTTCCTCTGCTTCCACTTCAGTCGGATCGTCCGCAGCTTCTGCTTAACTCAGCAGGGCTTCAACCCACTGCTGGGCTACCAGACCCTCGTTCTGCGGGGGGTTCCACCCGGTGCACGGCTCTTCACTCCCCGAGAAGCCGGTTTCTCCCCTCCTCCAGTATAATCCCAAGGGGCATAATTCACGTTGCCAAGCGCTAGGCTGCCCCTACTTGTGCCCTGCCCCGCCCCCCCCGGACAGTGACACACAACAGGCTCCAGTGTCTCCACGTATTTGTCAGCCCCCAGCCTGCTCCGCTACTGATGGCGCGCGTAAGGCTTGGCCCCCACCTCCCCGGGGTGGGCGCGGCCTGGGCCTCTCCGGGGGCCTCTCCCCCAGGGCCCTGCTCCCCCAGCGCCTCCATGGTGGCACGTCCCCCGCCCCGTGCCTTCAGCGGCAGCCCGGCGCTCACCTCCCCGGCAGGGCTGCGGGCCGGGCCGCGGGGCTCGGCGACTCCTCCCGCTGCAGGTACCGTGCCGGCCCCGGGAGCGGCTCGGCTCAGCCCGCCCGCGCCTCCTCGCTCCGGCCTCGGCTCCGCGCTCAGGCTCCGCTCGGGGTCCGCCTCGGTAAGCGTCCCCCCGGCCAGCGCAGCGAGAGGATCCCCCGGGCGGCAACAGGCGCCTCCGCAGCAAAGGTTCCGTGGGGAGGAGAAAGGTTCCCACATCCCCCGGGGCAGGAGAGACAGCAGCAGGGCCGCGGGGAGGTAGCAGAAACCCCCTGGAGGTTTCTGGGCTTGGTGTCTCAGCGGGGTCCAGCTGAGACTCCTGCCCCCCTCCAGTCCCACAGCCCTTCTCATGGTTGCACCCAAACTTTGCCACAGAAGGGCTGGGTGTCAATCAGGCCTGGAACCAGAGGGCATCACCCACCATGCAGATAAACATCCATCCCCCACCTTGGACCCACACAGGCCAAATACTCTGATCTCCCTTGGTTGTTTATTAGGAAGTGCTGGCTCCTTAAGTTCACGTTGGACTACAAGTACCTGTTGCTCAGATCTGGCCTGAAGCTGCAGGTTCTGAGACAGCAACCGGCTGCATGTGAGAATTGACAGGCCTCACGTGCCCAGGGAGTGTCGCATTTTGAATATCCCTGCTCTGTGAAAACAATTGACCCCATCACATTAGTGCTGGTTCCACAGCCCTGAAGAAGCACTTGACCCCACCACTCAGCTATCATTAGGCGTCAAGTCAACCCCTACAATTACTGAAAGGCAAGACAGAAAGGAAACACGCTGCCACTATTCAGAACCGATGTCCATTAAGTGCAGAACTGAGCATAGGCAACTGTGAAATACAACACTTTAATTCCATCTAGGGGCTGGACCTGGTAATGTCAGACTGCTTATTTCTAGCATTACCAATGTTGCATTACATGGCTCCTGTGAACTACTGTGGCTTAGGTGTCCACTGTCCTCAGTTCTCTGAAGTACAGAGCCCCGTTGATGTCGCATCCCAGAATAGAGGTTGTCTAGTAAGTAAGTATTGCATTTGCGCTGAACCATTGATAAGACTTTATTGTGTTGCTATGGAGTGTGATTGTAGCAAACAGCCAGGTAGTCCTATTATTTAATGAACACCTACTATGTGCCTGTCCCTGTAAAAAATAAACTGGGCCCAAGCTGGAAATCCGAGTAAGCCCACTAGGTTTACTATGGGCCATATTGTATAAACTATGCAGTGGGACTGTCTAGTTTGTATCTTGTACAGTACTAAGCTAGGCTTCCACTAAAAGGAAAAAAATGGCAAAATGAACTGCTTGTTCTGGAAATCAAGTTGGCGGCCCCTCCAATATCAATGTATCTCAACCTCTTCTTCCTTTACAGAGGTCACATACATTCCAGAGATGCAGGAGCCAAGGAAGGAGGAAAAGCAGCCTAAGAACAAGGGTCCTCAGACCACAGAACAGCAGACACAAGAGTGCCTCATAATGGAAATAGTATGTCCCACGAGGCTCTTCAAAAGAATGAATGAGAGGTATTACAAAGAGGCTTTACCCTCTTCCCTGCTAAACACACACAAATCAGAAACAGACCTGTCAAGGATTTATCTCCCATTTTACAGAAATAAGATAGACCCAACACAAAGAGGGATTATGGCCCCTCCCCCCTGCACAATGAGATGCAGAGTGGAGCAGTAAGTTAAATGAGACAGGAAAGCTCCAAACAGAAAGGATGGTGAGGAGCTATTACCTTCACAGTGGAAAAACAATATCACATTTTGTACATTTGTTCCACATTCAGTCCTACACTGGCAGATTACTGTATTATGAAGTATGGCCCAGTGGAGGGGTGGCTTTTTCAGGGAGCCATTCTTGTGAAGCATACAGAGATAGGGACAATACACTGATTTCTGTAAAGCCACCTACGGACTGCAGGTAACACTGCAAGGCTATATCCATCATTACTCTCTAAAAATACAAAAAAGGTGGAAAGTGACTGCCCCATCAGGCTTTCTCCCTACTCACAGCTGCCGAAGCAATATCTTACAGAGTGCTTCATCATAGTCTGATGACAGCAATAGTTGGGAAAGATCTTCCAGAAACAAAGTGTGGGGTTAAGAGAAGAAGGAATCACTGCTTATTTGCTAGTTGTTGTTCAGCCTTTACAGGCAAAAATATAAGGAACAAAACCTGGGACCTGGCAGTGACTACTATAAGGTTGCATACCATTTTCCATTCTAAGCTCCTGTTTTTGCTTGCTCCTGACCTTCACCTTGGGAAGGATGCACTACATGTGCATGTGCAGCTAACTTCACTTTGCAGTGAACTAATCAGTCACCTAAATTGTAGGCAATGACTTTGCTGTCTACTGGGGAACTGCAAGGAGGAAAGGTGTGGAGAAATTCACCTTTGTAAGGCTGTAGAACTACCCTGCAGCTGCTACTCCAGCCTAAGTCCTGAAGTATACTCTGTGGCCCTAGCACATGCAGACCATGCACATGGTTGAGGAGAGGTCCAAAAAGATTTGGGTAGCAATAGATTTTCTCTGGCATTCTCATATTCCAACTACTCACTGATGTGCAGTGGTTCCATGCAGAGATACATTGTTCCGTATGGTGGGAACTGAAACTGTACAATGCACTTGCAAAACTTCCCTTTCTATTTGTAGAAATATCCCTTAAAGCAGTTCTTGCTCCATCCAGAGAGCATTCTGGGAGAGTCATCTGTAGGCCAGGGCGCATCTCATTGGCAAGAAAACTCTTCTTGCACTACACTGACTTAATGTTGCAGGATGCACCTAAATACCACTTGATTTTTCCATCCTTGCTTTGCCAAGATGTCAAGGTAGCTGGCACTCGGTGGTGGCAGATGAGAAAATAAATGGAGAGGATACAGGTTCTCATAAAGTGCAATCCATAAAGACACTCTAAAGGAGTGGCTCAGAGTACTGCTCTATGGCGATGGCAGCTGGGAGTCATCAACTTACTCTCCATTTAAAACAACCAATAAATTGCTAACCCCATCACTGGCACAGCCACATTGGGTTCAGTGGGAGCATAAATCACAGCACTCTATTCCTAAAGTATTCTTGTAACACTGTAGGTATTACAGCACAACTCATAGCTGGTGAATTTGTCCCACCAGTGTTTGAGGAAACGGGCTTGACTATTATTATGCCATGAGCAACTACATCCTCACTTGCATGGTGGGCCACTGGGCCTTGTTGAAGTCGTCTGGAGACTTTGGTTTCTTTCAGGAGTGCAGCCTGCATTCTGCAGCCTTAAGATAGGCTAAATTCCTGCAGTGAAAGCAATGGGAAATTTTGTCTGTGTAATGTCTACAGGCAGGGTCCAGATGTATACCATAATTATATGGCACTGCAGATGACAGCATAATTTACTGTTTAACCCTGTTGCTGCATCACTCCATTTGCTCTGTTTAAGTCTATACAGATCCTGCTTCCTTGAGTACAAAGCTTCTCCACCTACCATTTTGTCTACCTGCCTTCTTCCTCTCTGTCTGTTTCTTTGTTCTGGGGTTCCCCTAGAAGAGGGAATTCAGTTGATTTCCTGTGGCTGCTCCTACACTCCTACCCTTGAAAGGACAGAACGGGAGGCAGCAAAAGGAAGCACCTGCCACTCTGACCTGCTCTCATGGGTGGTCGCAACTGAGCTTTAGCAATCCAGACTGTGAGCAAGGGAAGTTTGCAGTAGCTTCTAAAGGTATGTCTACGTTGCAAAAAACCACCTGCAGTGAGAGGCGTGAATCTCAGAGCCAAAGCTCCAGCAGGAGCAGGAACGGCTACACTTCCATTTTTAGCACGATGGCTTGAGCCCAAGTCTGTAGACCTGGCCTCTGAGATTCGCTGCTGTTTGGTTTTTTGGTTGGTTGGTTTGTTGCGTGTAGACATACCCTAAGTGGTTTCCTTCCTGAGAGGACCGTGAGAGAAGTGCAGATAATGGGATTCATGGCTCATAGCAATGGGGAAAGCCAACATTAGAAAGGGCCACAGTACTTGTAAGGATAGAAGAGGTAGCAACTGCCAAACAACTTCTTTGCCTTGCTGGAGCTGTTGACCTCCACAATCCGCAACCTTGCATGACAGAACATTGTCTCCACTCAGAAGCAGCAGCAGCAACTATGATCTTTCTTCTGCTTTCTGTAGTCACATGGATAAGGTAGCTAACTCATTATCCTATTCATCTCATGCCGCACACAGTAGCCCCTTCACCGCAGTGAAGCATTGACTTCTGAAGTTAAGCCCAGAGCTGCATCAACCACCACTCTGAACTCCTCCCAAGATATAACCCCTGCCTCAAGGAGCTTACAACCTAGATAAGACAAAAGAGCAACAGACAGACAACCTATCAGCAAAATGTCAAACGTCCTCAGAAGTCAAAGGACAAATATCTTGTCCTCCCCGGTTCTATGATTCTATGATCCCTATTACCCAGCCAACCTGCCCCACCTTCACTGATCCAAAGCAACCTCTTTCCACCCAGTGCCCACTACACAGATGAAGACGCTGGCTCAGCCTAAAGGAAGAAATAAGTTACGGACTCACCTGAAGTATCTAGAAGCAGTTTCTGCTGGAATTTCCCGGGGAGCAAGCAGGGGGCCCTCAGAGCTAGTAGCGCTCGCATACAGGGTTCAGCAACAACTTCACATCACTCTCCCACACACAGCTGAATGGATGTCTCCCAGCAGGGCAGGTGTCAGGGTTCCCTCCCCACTCTGAACTCTGGGGTACAGATGTGGGGAACTGCATAAAAGACCCCCTAAGCTTATTTCTACCAACTTAGGTTAAAAACTTCCCCAAGGCACAAATCCTTTCCTTGTCCTTGGACAGTATTGCTGCCACCACCAAGTGACTTAGACAAAGATTCAGGAAAAGGACCACTTGGAGTTCCTATTTCCCCAAAATATCCCCCCAAGCTCCTTTTTTGGGGAGGCTTGAGAATAATATACCAACCAATAGGTTAACAAAGTGAGCACAGACCAGACCCTTGGGGTTTTATGACACTAAAAACCAATCAGGTTCTTAAAAGAAGAACTTTATTATAAAGAAAAAAGTAAAAGAAGCACCTCTGTAAAATCAGGGTGGAAGGTAATTTTACAGGGTAATAAAAAGATTTGAAACACAGAGGATTCCTCTCTAGGCTCAACTTCAAATTTACAAAAACAGGAATAAACCTCCCTCTTAGCACAGGGAAAATTCACAAGCTAAAACAGAAGATAATTTAACGCATTTCCTTGCTATTACTTCCAATTTCTGTAATTTTAGATGTATCATTTCAGTAGGAGCTGGGTTACCTGCTTGGTCTCTCTTTGTCCGGAGACGGAACAATAAAGAGAACAAACAAAACCTTTCCCCCTCTCCCACCCCCATTTGAAAGTATGTTCTTTCTCCATTGGTCCTTCTGGTCAGGTGCCAACTAGGTTAATTGAACTGATTAACTCCTTACAGGTAAGTGATTCTGTACCTCTGACCAGGAGGGATTTGATGTTCCTGCATACAAAAAGGTTGTTACCCTTCCCTTTATATTTATGACAGCAGTCTTGTCCTTCATGCCCATTTCCTGCCTCCAGCAGCTCCAGGCTGCTCTCGGACTCCTGGCATTGTATGAAACTCTTAGCAGGACTCAGCCCATTATTTTAAATTCTCACTTGCCAATGGTTGATTGCCATGATTCCTAATATAACATCAAGCTTCTCATTGAAAGACTTTATGTCAAATAGTTCTTAACTTGTTTCGTCCTGAAATGATACTGGGGTTAAAGTTGTGGCTGTCCAGCTGCAGGAACATTGAATTGCATTGTTATTTTCAGTCTGGATGTCACATCACAATACTCAGCCTGTACCCACAGTGTTTCCAGAAACTTTCATATGATTGTGGCTAAGATGTAGGTATTTATTCTTCTGATGCCTGATTTTATCAGTTGCCTGTAATACCAAGGATCATTTTACAATCCCCTTGAATTGTGGGCTTGTCCTTTATTTAAATGCTTTCCATAGATGACGTGGCATTGTGTTACTTTGGACAGTTGGAGGTTTTATTTGTTGGTCTGAGTTCTGGAATTTTAAATTGTAGATGCCTCTAGTCCAGTGGTGGGCAACCTGCAGCCCGTCAGGGTACTCCGCTGGCAGGCCGCGAGACACTGTTTAAATTGACCATCTGCAGCTCCCAGTGGCCGTGGTTTGCCGTTCCCGGCCAATGGGGGCTGCGGGAAGCCACATTGGTGGCTCTCAGTCAATCTATCATCCACTATAACCTCCATTTCAGCTGTACTACTACCTAGTCAGTTATTCTGGTATTTTATGGTTGTACATTTCATATTTCCTTCCTAAGTGAAGTACTTTGCATTTGTTTTTATTGAATTTCATCTTGTTATATTCAGATCAAATCTCCAATTTGTCAAGATTGTTTTGAATTCTAATCCTGTCCTCCCAAGTGCTTGGAACCCCTCCCAGTTTGGTGTCTGTGACATACCAGGGCACAATCCAGACCAATGGGTGGCTGTGTCACCCCTGCCCTGTAACTGGAGTGCCCTTTACGGTGCCTTGCTGCTGTAACCTCCACCCTGGACTGCTCACAAACAGCCTACAGCATGTAAATCACTCCCAATTATGACTGTTTGTGCTACAGCCAGCCAGCCAGCCAGCCCCACCTTGGCTCTTACCAGCCTTAAAGGTCACCACAGTCTCAGATTTTCCCTCAGAAATGTATGTCCTGTACTGCCCAGCCCTCTCCTGGACAGTACAAATATATTAAGTTTGTTATTCCTTTAAGGAAATAATATGCACTCAACTTGTTACCCCAAATGCAGTTATCCAGACACTTCAACTTGAACACACTGGATTAGATAAGACAATAAAACAAGTTTATTCACTACAAAAAGATAGACTTTAAGTGAGTACAAGTAATGAGGCATGAAAGTCAGAAATGGTTCACAAGAAAAATAAAGATAAAGCATTTACTGGTACCTAATTTACCAAACTACATTAGATTCAAAGCAAAGTTTTCTCACCACATGCTTTCAGAAGTCTTACTGACCATATTCTTTAGGTCAGGACCCCTCCCCCAGAGCCCAATGGCTGCTTCCTTTGTCTTTTCAGGTGCAGCACAAGCAATGGGAAGGCGGGGGGAGGGTATCTTGGGGTGTCTGGCCCTTCTTTTTATCCCTTTTATCTTTACCCAGAGACTCTCAGCTGGCCTGCCTCCCACCACCTTCTGGACATCAGAACAAGTCTATATATTCTTGATGTATAATGTAACACCTCTTCTCTTTTTACCCTCCCTATCCTTCCTGAACAAGCTGTACCCCTCTAGACCAATATTACAGTTATGAAATTTAACCCACCAAGTCTCTCTGATGCCAGTTGACATAATTTGGCTTATGTACAAATACTTCCAGTTCATGTTTATTCCCCAATCTCCTTGCATTTGTATATAGACATCTAAGCTGTTGATCAGATTCCCTTACTCATTTCCCTCTTGTTGCTCCTATAACCTTATTGTAATTTTCCATGTCTAACCCCACCCCAACATCCAACCATCTGTTAAAAAGTTGCCTTTTATTACACGTACCTGTGGAGTTCTGTCTCCTGCCCCTTTTGAACATAATTTAAAGCCCTCCTCAGTAGGCTGATGAGTTGGTGCACAAACATGCTCTTCCCCTATTTGGTCAGGTGGACCCCATCTCTTCCCAGCAGACCTTCTTCTGGAACAGCATCCCATGGTCAAGGAAGCCAAAGCCCTCCCATTGACACCATCTGTGCAGCCATGCATTCATCTCTAGGATGCACATGTCCCTACCTGGGCCCTTAGCTTCAGCTGGGACGATGGACGAGAACACCACCTGCACCCCAGACCCTTTCACCCTCACTCCCAGAGCCCTGTAGTCACTGCTGATCTGCTAAGGGTCAGGCCTGACAGTATCTTTAATGCCCACATGGATGAGCAGCATGGGGTAGTGATCAGAGAGATGGATGAGCCTTGGCAACCTTTCCACAATATCTCTGATGCGGGCTCCAGGCAGGCAGCACACCTCCTGGGACATCAAGTTGGGTTGACTGATGGATGTCTCTGTTCCCCTGCTGAAGGGAATCCCCAGCCACCAGCACTCTACATCTCCTTCTCTCAGGTGCAGTGGCAGTGAGCCTCCCAGCCTTGGAGACAAACAGCTGCTTTTCATCAGCCATTAGAGTCTGCTCCTCACCTCCTGTTGCCAGTATGGCATCCTAGTTCTTCACCTCAGTGGACTGGGGACCTGAGTGGGGGTGGAGCACTGTCGACTGCCCAAGGTGGCCAGCAGCCAGTCTCCTCCTCACAGAGAAGCCAGTTCTCCTTCCTTCTGTGGAGCAGCTGTAGTCATCTGTAGTCAACTAGCCTCCTCCATCCCAGATGTCGCTGTGTGCATCCTGTCGAAGTCCTCACGCTCCTGGATGCTACACAGATAAGCCACCTCCTCTTGCAGCTCTCTTACCAGCTTCCTGAGAGACTCCACCAACAGACACCTCTCACACCTAGTGGTTCCCCCTGCCTGGCTTTTGCTGGCCTCCAATGGCAGTTTGCCTGTCTGGCAGGGGCCTCCCATAGGTGCAGGCAAAGGAATAGGTGCAGCTAGCAGTGGTCTTGGCAACATGCCATTTTCCTCCCATGCTGGGTTCTTCCTGTACCTTCAAGTTAAGGAAACAAAAAGCAACACAAGTCTACCTCCCTGCCTCCTTCCAGTGGCGAACATGGAAAATCTCCAGTGGAAGAACAGAAACAGATAAAATATCGGACTGTTTTTGGAAGAGTCAAGCTGTCTGAACAAGGGGTGCTAGTCCATTGCCACAAACAGAAGACACAGCTGGAGAAGTGGGGACAGAAAGGACTTTTGCCTTTCCCAAAGACCCTGACCAAACCCAAAGACTCTCAGCAGTGGTGAGAACTCCAAAGGGGGATGGCATTTAGGCATTTATAGTTTTGCCTAGATCCGTAACTCTCCTGTGCTGTCTAAGAATTAAATATATATGTTTAAGAAGCTCCTTTGCAAAGTTTGCATTCCTTGCTTTAACTGCCACATGGTCCTCAATGAGTTAAACTGTAAACCAGAGCAACCACAGCTAGATGGGACTCTGGGAGAATGTGCACAGAGGCTGGAAAGATTTGGGAGCTTTGTGGCCTAGAGCAGATGGACTACAGAGTCCTGCATCCCAGGAAAAGGGTCACACAAAATAAAAATAATAATAATGCTTTAGGAGCCCTGCAGTTGGAAGCAGTGATGGACTCTGCCTAGACCCCTCGGGCTTAGACACACATGGGATTCAAAGGTTGGATCCAATTATAAACAGACTGACCATCCACGTTGGGGACTCAGCCAGGACTGTGACACTGCATTACTTTGTTCATTTGAGACCTGTATCTTAGTTTTAGTTTAGACTAATACTTGCTGTTATACTAGTGAGGGTGCCTAAAGATATGAATGCTAAAGTAGGGAGCAACAACATTGGTAGGGAAGTAATTATGAGGAAACAAGCCCTCAGTGAAATGAACAAAAATGGTGAAACGTTTGCAGATTTTTGTGGAATGGACAACATGGTATCATATCGTACTTTATTGACAGCACATCTGTAATTACTTAGGTAACATTCTGGCTGGCATGCTGCAGCTGTGTCATACTTTTTTTACCTTCAGAAGTAAATGCTGTACCCTCAGTGGCATTTCTAAGTTCTTTGTATATTGCAGTCAGTGATTTACGATCTGTTTCAGCTTTTAAGCTATGACTATACAGCCACATGCAAGACCTAGCATCCCTTTTGTGATTTGCACTTACATTTTCTCTGCCACTCTCTTAGCTCTCACTCCCAGTATTCATTACAAGTAGACATTAAGTCCCTTGTCTCTGTAGCACGACAACTCCAAGCCCTCCTTCTGAATCATCTGTGCAGAGCTGGATTTCTTTCAACAGTGCCAAAGAACTTCAATATTCATGTTGAAGTCAGTATTCTTTTCAAATCCTTGACCTCTCTTTCATCTTCTGGCATCCTGGGACACTGTCTTTCTAAAAGAGTTTTCACAGGTAAGTTTTTCAAGGTAGGTATGAACTTACTGCCATAATTCAACTTTCTTTGCAAATCTCTGAGTCCCACCACATTCACTGTCATTTGACTTTTGGAACTTGACATTATTCCTATGTGTGCTCAATTCCTCTCCGAAGTAAGCAATTTCAATTGTTTGAAACTGACACTTGGTTTTCGTTGGTATAAGGTTGGTTCTTTTTTGCAATTTCCAGTGTTCTTCATAATCATTCCTGATGTTCAGTAGGGTGCTGCTGTAGGCTATTATGTTCTTAAGGTACATTTTCACTCCTGCAAGACGTTCGTTGTTTGGTGAAATACTTCTGGGGCTGGGCGTACTCCGAAAGGCAGTCACAAGAAGCAGTATCTTCCTACTGTTGCATTAAAAGAGCAAATATTGGAGTTGTCTGTGTCCATGGGAACCTGCCTATTAATCTAAATGACTGAAGAATTTAGCTCCTGCTATCTCAAACATTTCACTCCTGGTAGTCAAATGGGAAAGCACTTTTAATGTTCTTTTTCAAGTTCTTTGAGCTCAATGTAGAATCTAAATCTACTCTCTTTGTTCTCTATTATTACTAAGGAAGTGAACATGTGATTTCTTTAGACTTCTTGAGATAGGTTAACCTTTTATAGCATAAACGTTTTCTCTAATTCAATTTTTAGTATTCAAGGCATCAGCATTAAAACCCTCCCCCTCCTCTGTGTCTGGGACTTCTAGCTGGTGAATAGTATCATCCCTCTCCCAAGCAGTAACAGATACCCAGTTCCCAAGAAGCATCTCTGATTCAAGAATTGACTAGTTAGAATGAGGGAGAGAGCAACTTCTCTGAGGCTTACCAAAGCTCCCCCCAAAATACCTTGTAGCACAATACTTCTATCGCCACAGCATTTTCTTCCAGGACTAAAAACTTGCTCGTGCCCTAAAGAAAATGGTAAGACTATCATTGTGGCACTGTCTGTTAATTCCTGCCATAATAGTATTATTCAGGAGGGGGCGGGTTTAACTTTGAATTATAGTAGCCCTCCGTGTAGGCGATATTATTGATGGGCCCACCAGTGTAGGTGATATAAAGGCCTTTATTAAGTATACACACAGCATCACTGAAATGCAGACACCCCCAGTGCACCAGCTGGCTGCCACACTGAAACCAACATTCTGCACAACAGAGGGGAGGATTTTGGTGTGCACCTGTGTGTATAGCCCCCACTCCTCGCTGGACTGTCAGACATCTTATGTGACACTCATGCCAGCAGCCCCCACTATGCTTTCCTGCAGCTGTGCCATTCTGTGACACTGCTGGCTTGGCTGCAGGGAAGTTCAGGCAGTTACTTGCATTTTTTCCTCCTGCCTCGGGCTGCTATGCCTATAGAGACTTGTTGAGCAGGCAGCCCATCTCCCTCACTGCTCCCCATGTTGGAGCCAAGTGGAGAAGGGTTTGTTAGTGATTTTTTAGTTTTTTAGCATGTGTAGGGGATCACTTTCTGATTCAGAAAGTTGAGGAAACAAGTAAGGGGTCATCTATTTTGGATCGGGTGTTGACCAACAGGGATGAATTAGTTGCGAAGGTGGTCGGGAACTTGGAAGGAAGTGATTATGATCTGATAGAATTCAAGATCCTAAGGAAAGGAGGAATAAGAACAAAACAAGGACACAACTTCAGAAAGACAGATTTCAACCAACTCAAAGAAATAGTCCCAGGGAAAGACCAATTAGGAACAAAAGGAGTTGAAGGGGGGTGGCAGTCCCTGAAAGATATAATACTAGAGGCTCATCATCAAGCTATTCCTATGCAGAGGAAAGATAAGAAGAGCCACAGGAGGTCACTGTGGCTGCACAAGGAGCTTTTTAGCTATCTAAAAGCCAAAGGGGATACATACAGGGAATGGAAAGATGGGCATGTCACCAAGGAAGTATACATGAGAATAGTGCTAGCATGTAGGGACAAAAATCAGGAAAGCCAAGACAAAGAATGAGTTATAGCTGGCAAGAAATGTTAGCGACAACAAGAAGGGGTTCCACAAATATGTCAGACAAAAAAGAAAGATCACGAATGGTGTGGGCCCACTAATCAATGGAGAAGGAGAGCTGGTAATGGAAGACAGAGCTGCTCAGTGCCTACTTTGCTTCAGTCTTCTCACAAAAAATAATGTGATCGGAAGACTAGCAAAGTTACCATAGACAATTAAGTAGAAGGGATGCAGATCAGGATACGTAAAGAACACATCAGAGATCTCCTGACTAATTTGAATGAATTCAAGTCAGCGAGGCCTGATGCTAGTCACGCCAAGGTGCTGAAGGAATTAGCTGAAGAAATCTCGGCACAATTGGCAATAATATTTGCAAACTCATTGATGATGGAAAGTTTCCAGAAGACTGGAAAAGAGCGAACGTAGTGCCCATCTTTAAAAAGGGGGGAAAGGAGTAGCTGGTGAACTATAGACCAGTCAGCCTGACCTCGATACCTGTGAAGCTACTAGATTAACTAGAAGAATATGTAAAACATTCAGTTTGCAAATACCTAGAGGATGAAGGACTGATCACTAGCAGCCAGCATGGATTTACTAAGAACAAATCATGCCAAACCAGCTTGATTTCCTTCTTTGGACAGTGTAACTGGTTTGGTGGATAGTAGGAATGTGGTGGACATAATATACCTGGACTTTAGCAAGGCTTTTCACACAGTCCCACATGGCATTCTGATAAGTAAGCTGGAGAAATGCAGGCTTAGCGGAACTACTATTAAGTGGATACATAATTGGTTAAACTACAAACTATGAGTAAATATTAATGGAATGATGTCAGATTAGAAGGAGGTCTTGAGTGGGGTTCCACATGGATGTGTTCTGGGTTTGGTCTTATTTAACATCTTTATTAATGACCTGGATGTAGGAATAGAGAGCATGTGACTGGTTTCCACCAGAGTGCCACCTGGAACTGGGGTACCACTGAGCCCCCCCCCCGTCCGACCAGCCTGGGCTCCTTTTCACACTGTACTGCTGTGACAAGCTTCCAATCTCTCTCCAGGCTCCAGCCTGCACTTTCACCAGCACCCATATAGGTAGGGACACCCAGCTGCAGTTACATGCAGCCATTCTGACCAGCTGCTGCATGGGAAGGCTCCAGCTTGGGTATTTCCCAGCTATTCAGGCACACACCCCCTCTTGAGTGTAAACCAGAATTATACCACCTTGCGCTGCACCGGGAACTGTACAGCATAAGTTAATGAAATTTGCCCCTTCCCTCAATGTGGAGAGGAAACATACAACAGCTTTCTGCCTGAGTTATGACTCCCAAACAGTGATTTTAGAAGATAAAGCAAAAACAAGTTATTAACTACAAAAGATAGAGTTTAAATGATAGCAAACAGATTAAAGCAGATTACCTAGCAAATAAACAAAAAACGCAAACTAAGTTTAATACAATACATAGATCAGATATGAATAGCAAATTCTCACCCTAAGTGATAATCCAGGCAGGCTGCAGATTCTTAAGGAGCAAGCTGCACTTGCTTACAGTTTGGAATCCCCAGGTGTTCCATTCACAGGCTAAAAATCCCTTTAGCCTGGGTCCAGCACTTCCCCCAGTTCAGTCTTTGTTCCTCAGGTCTTTCCAGGAGTCTCCTTGGGTGTGGGAGTCAGTGAAGAACCACAATAATGTCACTTCCCTGCCTTATATAGCTTTTGCATATGGCAGGAACCCTTTCTTTCAAAACTTGGTTCCCACGCCAGTCAGTGGAAAAATACTGACATCCCAAGATGGACTCCAGCACCAGGTGACCTGATCACATGTCCCTATAGTGTTACAACAGCCATTACTCAGATACTGTCTGTAGCGTCCTCAGGAAGGCTCCCCAGGTAGGAGATAAGCATCTCCTAAGGCCCATTGTTCTCCTAATGGGCCATTGCACTGAATAGGCTCATCCCCACCCACTGTCTAGAATGAAAACATCTTGTCTAGTGGGCATTACCCAGATGCAACTACATGTGAGATACAGATACATAGTAAATATTCATAACTTCAGCTACAAAAATGTTACATGCATACAAATAGGATAATCATATTCAGCAAATCATAACCTTTCCAATTATACCTTACATCTTGCATAAAATACATAATTATGTCATACTCATATCATAATAATGTCACTGAAGAATATGGGGTGCAGTGTCAAAGCATACTGATCAAATTTGCAGATGACACAAAGCTGGAGAGGGGTTGCAAACACTTTGGAGGACAGAGATAAAATTCAAACAGATCTTGATAAATTTGAGAACCGGGCAATAGACAACAAAATGAAATTCAACAAAGACAAATGTGAGATGCTACATTTAAGGGAGAAAAACCAAATACACAAATACAGAATGGGGGATAACTGGCAGCAGCACTGCTGAGAAGGATCTGGAAGCTGTGGTGGATCACAACCTCAACATGCATAAGCAGTGCGATACTGTTGCAAAAAAAAAAAAAAAAAAACAAAACGCAAATGCAATATTAGGTTGCATTAACAGAAGCATAGCATGCAAGCCGTGGGAGATGATAGTACCACTCTATTCGGGACTTGTTAGGCCTCAGTTGTAGTACTGTGTCCAATTTTGGCCATCAATGTATAGAAAGGATGCAGAGAAACTAGAAAGGATCCAGAGGTGATTAAAGCAATGGAGTGCAAGCCATATAAGCAAAGACTGAAGGAACTGGGCATGTTTAGTTTGGAAAAGAGGAGATTAAAGGAGGACATGATAGCGGTCTTCAAATACTTGAAAGGCTACCATAAAAAAGATGGAGAAAAGTGGTTCTTTCTTGCTATGGAGGGCAGGACAGGAGGCAACGGGTTCAAACTACAGCGTAGCAGATTTAGATTAAACCTCAGGAAAAACTTCCTAACTAAGAACAGTAGGACAAAGGAACAGACTGCCTGGGAAGGTGTGGAAGCTCCTTCACTGGAGGTTTTGAAAAAGAGGTTGAATAGCCATCTGTCTTGGATAGTTTAGACAGAAGAAATCCTGCATCTTGGCAGGGGCTTAGACTAGATGAGCCTTCTGGACCCTTCTAACCCTATGGTTCTACGATTCTATTTAAGGAGCAGGCAGGGCAGAGGCTACCAGCAAGGTAACACGATGAGGGAAGAATAGAATAGTAGGTCTAGGCTTCTCCCTACATAACCAACTTCTGTTCCCCCAGCCACTCGTGCCAGCTAGCCGCTCCAACATACACCAGACCCCCGACTCAACTAGGTACCTCACCATGCACTCACCCTAGGCAGCTACCACAGCCCAGTTATCTCAGGAGCACCCATCTGTTACAATCTGGCCCTGCCCCACTCTCTGGATGGACCCAGTTGGTTGTGACGGGATCCAACTGCTGAATCCTATGTGCTGCCCCCAGGTCTGGGGAGTGACTAGTCACTGTCCCTAGCTCTGGGTCTCTCAGGCACACACCCCAGATTAAACAAAATTAAACAAAAAATTAAACAAAAATTGTAAGAAGACCAAAAAAGTGCCGCCATGGCTAAACAAAGTAAAAGAAGTAGTTAGAGGCAAAAAGGCATCCTTTAAAAATTGGAAGTTAAATCCTACTGAGGAAAGTAGAAGGGAGCATAAACTCTGGCAAATCAAGTATAATTAGGCAGGTCAAAAAAAGAATTTGAAGAGCAACTAGACAAAGACTCAAAAACTAACAGCAATTTTTTAAAAAAATACATCAGAAGCAGGAAGCCTGCCAAACAATCAGTGGGGCTGCTGGATGATCAAGGTGCTGAAGGAGCACTCAAGGAAGACAAGGCCATTGGAAAGAAGCTAAATGAATTTTTTGCATCAGTCCTCACTTCCAGAGGATGTGAGGGAGATTCCCACACCTAAGCCTTTCTTTTTAGGTGACAAATCTGAGGAAATGTCCCAGATTGACGTGTCAATGAAGGAGGTTTGGAACCAATTGATAAATTAAACAGTAATAAGTCACCAGGACCAGATGGTATTCACCCAAGAGTTCTGAAGGAACTCTGATATGAAGTTGCAGAACTACTAACTATGGCATATAACCTATCATTTAAATGATCTTCTGTACCAGATGACTGGAGGAACTCTAATGTGACACCAATTTTTTTTTAAAGGCTCTAAAGGTGATCCTGGCAATTCCAGGCTGCTAAGCCTAACTTGAGTACCAGGCAGATTGGTTGAAACTATAATACAGAACAGAATTATCAAACACGTAGATTAACACAATATGTTGGGGAAGAATCAAAATGGCTTTTGTAAAGGGAAATCGTGCCTCACCAATCTATTAGAATTCTTTGAGGGAGTCAACACACATGTGGACAAAAGTGATCCAGTCAATATAGTGTATTTGGACTTTCAGAAAACCTTTGACAAGGTCCCCTTACTAAAGGCTTTAAAGCAAAGTAACCAATCATGGGATAAGAGCGATGGCCCTCTCATGGATCAGTAACTGGTTTAAAAAACAGGAAACAAAGGGTAAGAATAAATGGTCAGTTTTCACAATGGAGAGAGCTAAATAGCAATGTCCCCCAGGGATCTGTACTGGGACCAGTGCTGTTCAACATATTCGTAAATGGCAGATGAAATTCACTAATGATGGATTCAAAGTAATGCACAGTGGAAAACAATCCCAATTATACATACAAAATTATGGAATCTAAATTAGTTGTTACTTCTTAAGAAAGATCTTGGAGTCATCGTGGATAGTTCTCTGAAAACATTCACTCAGTGTGCAGCAGTAGCCAAAAAAGCTAACAGAATGTTAGGAACCATTAGGAAAGGGATAGATAATAAGATAGAAAATATCATAATGCCAATATATAAATCCATGGTACACCCACACCTTGAATACTGCATGCAGTTCTGGTGATCCCATCTCAAAAAAAGATATATTAAAATTGGAAAAGGTACAGAGATGGGCAACAAAAGTGATTAAAGGTATGGAAGAGCTTCCATATGAGGAGAGGTTAAAGAGACTGGGACTGTTCACCTTAGAAAAGAGATGACTAAGAGGGGATATGAAGGCGGGAGGGGGGGCGTTGATAGGGGGTGGGGGCGGTTAGGGGCAGGGGGTCCTCAGAGGAGGCAGTCAGGGGTCAAGGAGCAGGGAGGGTTGGATGGGTCAGGGGTTCTGAGGGGGGCAGTCAGGGGGTGGAAAGTGGGAGGGGGCGGATAAGGGGTGGGGGCCAGGCTGTTTGGGGAGGCACAGCCTTCCCTACCCGGCCCTCCATACAGTTGTGCAACCCCGATGTGGCCCTCGGGCCAAAAAGTTTGCCCACCCCTTCTCTAGCCTCTACTTGCCGGAAGTTGGGAGTGGATGACAGGGGATGGATCACTATTTCCTGTTCTGTTCATTCCCTCTGAAGCATCTGGCGTTGGCCGTTGTCAAAAGACAGAATACTGGATTAGATGGACCATTGGTCTGAGCCTCTATGGCTGTTCTTATGACACCCTTCCTGGGCAGTGGGAGCCTAGACCCTGGTACCAGTGTCTCAGGCCTCCAGAGCGCCCCAGTTGCTTAGATATTTTCCCCGCACTCTCCATCTGGCTGTGCAAGCTGTGTTTTTCTAAATTAGCCCCTTCAGGGACAAACGTGGCCATAAAGCAAGGAAACACAGGCTTAGCAAAGGAATTTCACACACACACACCTCTTAGAGAGCTCAGGAGAATTACAGATCTATGGAAAATACCACACTCATGCACACTGTCCCCCTTGGTGTCCTCACCACCCCAGGAGAATTTGGGTTTGGTCAGCACCCTGAGCAGAGGTTAAACTGCCTCCTGAACTGAGTCTTCTGGTGATATGACTTTTTTTGCTTAGGGAGCACAGCTCTTTTAAATCAGCCTCTGACCCTCTTTAGTCTAGTGGTGAGACTCCATATCCCAGCCTGTTTAGATCTGGGCATGGGGGAAGAGAGCCAACCCCCTCCCCACAGATAGGGCTCTGTTTCAAGAGACCATTCAGAGTCAAACGCCCTGCTGGCAGAAACCTCTTTGTCCCACCAGGGCAGAGCAATTCATTGTTGATGAGCCTTGACTGTGTCAGGTTCCTGCTACAAAATGGATGCTCTAATCCACAGAGAGCATTACAGTAGCCAAGGGCATTTCCAAAACAAAATGGAATTCAGAAGCTGGCACTGACATATCCTCTGAACTGTCACAACATCCACCCCCGCTGCTGCACTTGGCACCAAACACCCCTTTCCCCAGACACCCCCTCCAGTGCCATTTGCACACCTCCTAGAGATAAGGTCCATGGTAAGGTTCCCCTGTGCTGTGAGGCCATGCACCGAGATAGCTGGCAATTCACTGATCAATGTCTGCAGTGTAGAGAAGGTCCTGCACTATGAGACATCAGCCTCCTGGCTGGCAGAGAGGGCTGGGGGCTACCCTGCCCTCCCCCTGCAGCTTCTCCTGCTCCTCTCTGCTCAAGGCAGGTTCAGGGATACCCCTCCCTCACTCCCTCTGAGGGATGAATGGCTACTGCACTTAAGTTTAAAACCTCCAACTGTCTCTCCCACATCCATTTTCTCCCCTTTGTTTCTTCCCATTCCCCACTCTGCATTGACTCCTCTCTCATACAGTTCACACCAGTGATAACAGGAGTGAAAGGTGAGTCAGGCTCCACATTTTAATTTTTTGGTTGCTTTGCCATGTGCACAGTATTCCAGGCCACATTAGAGACAGTTTTTCAATGGTTTAATTTACTGAGGCTAATTTTGGTTCACTGGAGTGTGGGGGGTTTGTAATTTTGTTTTTAATTGCTTTCCAACTCCTCAAAATCCTTATACAAAAAGTGAAAGTAAATTAAGCAAAGGGTCCAATATGCAGCCAAGCAGCAAGCACCCATCATGGGGGATTGTTACAGATGGCTCAGCTTGGAAACGTTGCATAGCAACAAGAATTATGCAAAGTATGAAGGGAAATTAAAGGAAAACAGGAAAGATGAGAGAGAACAGGACACAAAATGACAGAGACTGGAGTCAAATGGGATTAGAAACAATGAGTCAGATAGGAGAGAGGTAATTCTTGATTTAGTCCTAAATGGAACACAGGATCTGATCCAAGATGTCACTATAGCTGAACCACTTGGTAATAGTGACCATAACATAATTATATTAACATCCTTGTAGGGGGTATAATACCAAAAAACTGCACTATGGTAACGTTTAATTTTTAAGAGAGAACTACACAAGAATAAGGTCACTTGTTAGATGGACATTAATAGGAGCTGTCACAAGGGTTAAATGCCTGGTGGGGACTATTTAAAAACACCATACTAGAGGCTCAGACTAAATACTGTCTATACCCCCAAATCAGAACAGACAAGAAGAGGACCAAAAAAATGCCACTATGACCTGAAGAAAATCTCTGTGTAGTTTGAAAGCTATTCTCTTTCACCACCAGACATTGATCCAATAAGAGATATTACCACACCCACCTTGTCTCTCTACTATGGCTAGACAGCAGAGTATTGGAGGTTGTTAGAGGCAAAAAGTCATCCTTTAAAATTTGGATGGCATGTCCTAATGAGGATAATAAGAAGGTGTAGAAACTCTGGCAGGTTAAGTGTAAAAAGTATAATAAGGCAGGCTAAACATGACTTTGAGGAGCAACTTGCTAAAAACACAAAAAACTAATAGTAAGAATTTTTGTAAGTAGATCAGAAGCAGGAAGTCTGCCAGTCAGTGGGGCCACTAGACAAAGAAGTTAAAGGAGCACTCTAGGAAGACAAGGCCGTTGCAGAGAAGCTAAATGAATTCTTTGCATGAGTCATCACTGCAGAGAATGTGAGGGAGGCCGGGTCTACACTGGGCAGGAAATCGATCTAAGTTACGCAATTTCAGCGATGTGAATAACATAGCTGAAGTCAATGTACTTAGATCTACCTACCACGGTGTCTTCACTGCCGTAAGTCGACAGCTGACGCTCTCCCATCGACTCCGCCTCTCGCCCTGGTGGAGTACCAGAATCAACGGGAGAGTGCTTGGCAGTCGATTTATCGTGTCTAGACTAGACACGATAAATCGACCCCCACTGGATAAATCGCTGCCCTTCGATCCAGCAGGTGATGTAGACAAACCCAGAGATGCCCAAAATGGATAGCTCTGATGTGGATGACAAATCTGAAGTACTGTCCCACACTGATGTGTCAACAGATAAGGTTTTCAAACAAGTTGATAAATTAAACCATAACAACTAACCTGGACCAGATGGTGTTCACCCAAGAATTCTGGAGGAATTCAAAGATGAAACTGCAGAACTACTAAGTGTGGTATGTAACCTATCGCTGAAACAAGCCTCTGATTTGTTTAAAAGGGCTCCAGAGGCGATCCTGACAGTTACAGGCTGGTAAACCCAGCTTCAGTACTAGGCAAATTGGTTGAAACTATAGTAACAAATAGGATTATCAGACACATAGATTAATATGATTTGTTGGGGAAGAGTCAACATGGCTTTGGTAAAGGGAAATCATGTCTCAACACCATCTATAAGAATTCTTTGAGGTAGTCAACAAACATGTGGACAAGGGTGATCCAGACATGGAATTGAGGGAAATTGATTGACACATCAAAGGTAACCCAGAAAGTCTGTAATAGAGCTTGCAAATTGAACCCAGGCTTACTGTAGCCCAGTCTAGAGCAGCCGCCACAAGTCTATCTTTTGTCTCATGGGAAAGGCCCCCTAGGTTTGCACAGATGACAGTCTTTTCACTGAGACAAGGTGGTTGAGGTAAAAGCTTTTATTGGACCAACTTCTGTTGGTGAAAGAGACAAGCTTTCGAGCTACACCAAGCTTGTAGTCTTCAGGTCTGGGAAAGGTACTTTTCCCAGGTGCCTCTCCCAGCCGTGAGGAAGAGCTCTATGTAAGCTCACAAGCTTGTCTCATTCACCAACAGAAGTTGGTCCAAGAAAAGATTTTACCTCACCCACCTTGTCTCTCTAATATCCTGGGACCAACAGGGCTGCAACAATGCTGCAAACGGTCTGTTCATGAAAGTAATAGGAAATGTATCCCATTAGCAGTGTATTTTAAGTTGAAACATCACTGACTACTTCGTGAAGTCATTCAATGCCCATGGCAGGTATTGAGATGCCATGAATAAGTGTAGCTTTTTGTCATTCTTAATCAAACTGTCACATTCACATTCATGATTTTGATTCTCATTAGCAGCATTAATGATATTTTCACATTCATGTTTGACAGGTTTCAGAGTAGCAGCCGTGTTAGTCTGTATCCGCAAAAAGAAAAGGAGTACTTGTGGCACCTTAGAGACTAACAAATGTATTTGAGCGTGAACTACAGCTCACTTCATCGGATGCATCACGAAAGCTTATGCTCAAATAAATTTGTTAGTCTAAGGTGCCACAAGTACTACTTTTCTATTCATGTTTGAGTTTCACATTCATTGGGGATTCCCAAGAACAACTAGACCTGAACACACCTCCACCGCAAATCTACCTTTACAGCACTTTTTAGTTTGTAGGCACTCCTCTGCATCAGCTGTTTTAGAAGGAAAGTATATTCAGGTTTTAGACTCTTTTTTAAACTTTCATGATTTACCTCACGGTGTGGGTGTTGGTTATACGACAGAAACTGACTACTACTGACATCAGGGCTCTAGTTCTGCATCACTAAAATCAATGAAGGTCAATGGGAGCTTTGCCATTGACTTCAATAGGCACTAGGTGTCAAACATGCAACTCCCCGTTTCCTGCTGATTTGAGCTGGCTTTGATATGTTGTCAAACATGGTGGTTTTGGCAGTGTAAACAGGACCCTAAACATGATATTATTGATGTAGTCAGCACTGAAACACAACTGTTGTAAACCATTCAGATAAAAATGAAACTGGAATTCAAGAATGAAACAGTCACATCATTCCCTTGTGCTCAGCTCAAGGCTATGGAATGATAGTCAGTTGAACGTGCAGAAGGAAATGCACAAATACTGCTAAGAATCCATGAACCTTTCCTGGAGAAATCATGTCATAGCTTCTTTATAAGAGCATAGAATGTAAATAGACATTTAGGGCAGGATTTTCAGAGAGAACAGAGTTAAGCCAGTGCTGAACACTTTTGCCCGTTGCCCATTTGCTCCAAAGGCAGCAAAACTAGGCCAGCTCTGAGGAGGATAGAGCTGGTAGGGGTTTTTCGAATAAATATTTGTTGGAAAATGCCAATTCATCAAAATCAAAACTGTTTGCAGGAAAGGGTCAGTTTCAATGAATTATCTGGTTAGAAAAAAAGTTTCAAAACTGTTGAAATATCCTGTTTTAAGGTTTTCAAAATGAAGGTTTTTTGGTTCAAAATGATTTTTTGTTTCTAGATTAAAGTTAATTTATAATTTAAAAATGCAAAAAAAAAGTTGAAATCAAGACAAAGATTTTTGAAATGATGAAAATAAAGCATTCTGATTGACTGAATCTGATTTTTTTTTCAGATTTTTGGTTGGTTTACTTTTTTGGGAGGTGGGGGAGGGATTTGGCCTGATTTGGGATAGGTAAATTGTTTCCCACCCAACTCTAATGTTCAGTGCTGTTGAAAATCCTATCCTTAGTATTATATATAATATCAAAACAACTATTTAAACATTTCAATAATACCTTAAACATTTGGGAGCTTTCAGAAGCCCACACCACACTTTGGCCCGAGTCAGCAGGTACTGGCCAGTCACATGGTTTTCTTTGCTGTGTAGACATACCCTGAGTGCATCTCCTTGGGCGTCAGGCCTTATGCCTTTACCCACACCGATGGGGGTGAGAAAACACAGCCAACCAGCAGGGGGAACCCATTTCAGGTCACAAGCCTTCTCAAAGGCAGTGAGAGATAGACATCAAAATCCCCCACTCCTTACATTGGCTCAACAATTTAGCACCTATACTCCCTGCAGAGTTGGCATTCCATGTTCTATCCCGGACTGCCTGTTTGCTCTGGTGCTGTGCCTCCTGGTGCTGCTGCTGACACTCCAGCTCAGCTCTCTCCTGCTCCGTGTCTGCCAACCTCTGTCGCTCCAGGGGCAGCTTTTCTCTCTCTAGCTGTAGCCTCTTCCACACCAGCCTCTGCTGATTTGAGGAGCTAGGACTGGATGGGGCCTGGTCGCTGCTGCTTGCATTCTCATCATCATCCTCCATGCCTTACTCTGTGAACTCATCCTCTGACTCTCCTGGGCCTGCGGATTGATTCTGGTCTTGGTCTTCTGGGGCATCATCATGCCCTTCAGGAGAACAGGGGCCTTCCTCTATGTACTGGTCTGGGGTTAGTACCTCATTCTGCCTCTGATCAGCTTCCTAGAGCAAAGACACCAGCCCTGACTTTTTAAAGCTTTTTAGAGTTTAGCTTCCTTTCTTTACATAGCTCCCTGTAGCGATGCGATGACTCACCGGCGCATCGCCTCCTGTCGGTCATCCTGGGAGTTAGCTCTGCCACCCTGGAGCACCCTCTGCATGTCAGTGTCTCACCTGCCACTGGCCCCCATGTCCCTCCCAGACCCTGGTGCCCCTCTACAGCAGGGTTCTGCCCCCTGCAGTAACCCCACAGCTCTGGGTCTCCCTTCCCCGGGGAACTCCCAACCCTCTATCCCCACCTTGCCTCAGTCTATGGCCACTGCCAGTCACCATCTAGCCTCTGCTCCCTGGGGCAGACTGCAGTGTACAAGCCATTCATCATTAGCAAAGGGGGGTTTGGACCTGCTGCCTTTGCCTAACCCCTGGGCTGCAGCCTCTGCAACCCCAGTACCTGGTTTGGCCTTTGACAAGGCCTACAGCCTGGGGAGTTGCCAGGTGGGAGCTCCCCTGCTCCTCTCGCCTTTCCCCAGCCCTGCTCGGTTACCTGCACCCTCAGCTCCCAGACAGCTAGGTCCTTCTCCCTCTCAAGCTAGAGGGAGAGTCTCTGAGCCCCTGGCTCACAGCCTTTTTATCAGGGCCAGCTGAGGTCTTCTTCCCCAATCAGCCTAGCTTTTCGCCTGCAGCTCCAGCCCTCTCCCAGGGCTGGCTGTAACCCTTTCCAGACCAGGGAGTGGGTGACCACCCCGCTACACTCCCCCAGCATTGGAAAAGCTGCCACCACCTTTAGCAGACTAACTAAAAGAGCATGGAACAACTCAAAGCTTACCATCAAGGCCAAAATGCTAGAGTACCAAGCCTGCATCCTCAGCACTCCCATGTATGGTGGGGAAACATAGACAACTTAAACTCATCAGGAGAAAAGGTTAAACCATTTCCACCTACATTGTTTACACTGCATACTCAACACCAAATGGCAAGATAAAATCATCACCGCAGAGGTTCTTCAAAGGGCAAATTTACCAAGTGTGACAGCCCTGCTCAAGCAAAGACAACGGCGCTGGCTGGGCCATCTGAATGTTGGAAGACAGACACATACCCAAGGACATGCTATACAAGGAGCTATCAGAGGGAACAAGAACAACAGGATGTCCCAAGCTTCTCTATAAAGACACATGCAAGTGAGATATGAAGGAATTTGGAATTGATCCTGACCAATGGGAAATCTTGACAAGTGAGTGTAACAAGTGGTACCCTTGTCTCCATCAGGGTATCAAAGTCCATGACAGAAGCTGGCTCCTACAGCTTGAAGAGAAAAAGAGTCCAAAGGAAGCAAGCAGCTCCCTACCAAGATACATACATTTGCAATATATGTGTACATTTGCAATAACTGCTAAAGATCATGCAAATCTCGGATTGGACTATACAGTCACATGAGACATTGCAAACCATCTACAGCATAGGCTGCAATTCCCACCGTCTCTCGCAGACGAAAGGATGCCAACAACAAAAAGTGTAACACTGTTGCAAAAAAATCAACCATCATTCTGGGATGTATTAGCAGGAGTGTTGTAAGCAAGACACGAGAAGTAATTCTTCTGCTCTACTCCACGCTGATTAGGCCTCAACTGGAGTATTATGTCCAGTTCTGGGTGCCATATTTCAAGAAAGATGTGGACAAATTGGAGCAAGTCCAGAGAAGAGCAACAAAAATGATTAAAAGTCTAGAAAACATGACCTCTGAGGGAAGATTGAAAAAATTGGGTATGTTTAGTCTGGAGAAGAGAAGACTGAGAGGGGACATGATAACAGTTTTCAAGTACATAAAACATTGTTACAAGGAGGAGAGAGAAAAATTGTTCTTCTTAACCTCTGAGTATAGGACAAGAAGCAATGGGCTTAAATTGCAGCAAGGGAGGTTAAGGTTGGACATCAGGAAAAGCTTCCTAACTATCAGGGGGGTTAAGCACTGGAATAAATTGCCTAGGGAGGTTGAATCTCCATCATTGGAGATTTTTAAGAGCAGGTTAGACAAACACCTGTCAGGGATGATCTAGATCAGTGGTCACCAGCCTGTCAATTGTGATCAACTGGTTGATCCTAGAGACTCTCCCAGTCGATCACAGTCTCTGGGGGTGCAGCAGGGCTGTCGCTAAGGCAGGCTTCCTGCCTGCCCAGGCCCCACACCACTCCTGAAAGCAGCCAGCGTGGCCCCATAGGGGGTGGGAGTGGGCAGGGGTCTCCGCGCGCTGCTCCTGCCTGCAAGCACCACCCCTGCAGTTCCCGTAGGCCAGGAATGGAGAACTGTGGCCAGTGGGAGCTGCAGGGGCTGTGCCTGCAGAGAGGGGCAGTGCAAAGAACCACATGCCCCCCGCCTCCCCACAGGGGCTGCAGGGGCATGTTGGCCCCTTCCGGGAGCGACGTGGGGCCGGGACAGGCAGGGAGCCTGTCTTAGCCTTACTGAGCCGCTGACTGGGAGCTGTCCAAGGTAAGTGCTGCCCTACAGGAGGCCACACCCCAACCCTCAGCCCTAAGCACCCTCCTGGAGCCATCACCCCAATCCCCAGCCCTGAGCCCCCTCCTGGAGCCAGTACCCCATACTCCCTCCTGCATCCTGAACCCCCTCCTGAATCCCAAGCCCCTGCCCAAGCCATGAGCCCCCTCCCAGAGCCAGCACCCCAAACCCTCTCCTGCACCCCAACCCCCTGCTCCAGCTCTGAGCCCCTCCCAGAGCCAGCACCCCATCCCCCCCAACACTCTGCCTCAGCCCAGAGCCCCCTCCTGCACCCAAACTCCCTCTCAGAGCTTGCACCCCTCACCTGCTCCTGCACCCCAACCCCCTGCCCCATGCTCAGCCTGGAGCCCCCTCCTGCACTGCAAACCCCTCATCCCCAGCCCAGAGCCCGCACTCCCTCCTGAACCCCAACCCCTTATCCCAGCCCAGTGAAAGTGAGTGAGGGTGGAGGAGAGCAAGCAACGGGGGAGGGGATGTTGGAGTGAGCGGGGCAGGGCTTCGGGGAAGGGACGGGATAGACCCTGGGTTGCCCTTAAATTCAAAAGGTGATCGTGGGCGTAAAAAGGTTGGAGACCCCTGGTCTAGATAATACATAGTCCTGCCATGAGGGCAGGGGACGGGACTAGATGACCTCTCGAGGTCCCTTCCAGTCCTATGATTCTATGTTCTAAAATCTGTATGAATACTGTGATAGACCCAGGTCAGTTGGGTACAGCAGAGTAGTTTTGGTTTTTTGGTTTTTTTCCTTTATAATTGCGTGGGACAGCTAAGGAACTATCAGGAACGGGAGTGAGGTCACAGGGCTATATGAAGGGAACCGGACGGGGAGACCAAGCAGAGAACCCCGTACAGCGCCCACTGCTCCTTGAAGGCGTCAAGGGAGCCAGCGGACACCACCCAGAGGAACTCTGACCGGATGCATGAACGGACTGAGGAGCAGAAATAGGCCCCACAGTCACACGAAACCCCATTGGCCAACCTCCTCTTGCTGGTTTTATAGATGGCCATTTTGGCTAGGAGGAGGCTGACAAGAAGGTCCCGCGACTTTGTGGGGCCACAGATAGGGAGTGCATAGACGAGAAGGTGAGGGGAAAAGTGCAACCAAAAGCATAATAATATATCTAGGAGGAGCCGGAATAGGGGCTGCAACCTGGCGCACACCAGATATATGTGTGCCAGAGTCTCCCTCACGCTGCAAAAGGGGCAGGTGTCTGGGAGGGGAGTGAACCGTGCCAAGTACACGTCCATGCTGTATAGGGATCCGGGAAGTGGGCGGGCGAAGCCCGCCCACTGCTAAAGGATCCCCCCCCAGCCTAAGGCAGGGGTCCACATGACCTGGAAAATCAAGTAATTACGGAGGACAACTAATGAACAACAGGGATGGGAGTGCAGTCAAAGGGTCAAACAAAGGGAACCGGACGGGGACACCGAGCAGAGGACCCCGGACAGCGCCCACTGCTCCTCAAAGGCGTCAAGGGAGTCGGTGGACGCCGCCCAGAGGAACTCTGCCCGGAGGCGTGAACGGACGGAGGATCGGAAATAGGCCCCGCAGTCACAGGAGACTCCATCGGCCAACCTCCTCACCCTGGTTTTATAGATGGCCACTTTAGCCAGGGCCAGGAGGAGGTTGACTAGGAGGTCCCGCGACTTAGTGGGGCCACGGACAGGGAGTGCGTAGATAAGAAGGTGAGGGGAAAAGTGCAACCAAAACTTTAATAAAATATTGGTGAGGAGCCGGAATAGGGGCTGCAACCTGGCGCACTCCAGGTAGACGTGCGCCAGGGTTTCCCTCACGCCGCAAAAGGGGCAGGTGTCCGGGATTGGGGTGAACCGCGCCAAGTACACGCCCATGATCCTATTGGGATCCAGGAAGTGGGCGGGCAAAGCTCGCCCACTGCTAAAGGATCCCGCCCCAGCCTAAGGGGGGGATCCACAGGACCTGGAAGCCAAATGATTACGTGGGACAACTAATGAAGAACAGGAACGGTAGTGCAGTCAAAGGGTCAAAAGAAAGGAACCGGACGGGGACACTGAGCAGAGGACCCCAGACAGCGCCCACCGCACCTCAAAGGTGTCAAGGGAGTCGGTGGACGCCGCCCAGAGGAACTCTGCCCGGAGGCGTGAACGGACGGAGGATCGGAAATAGGCCCCGCAGTCGCAGGAGACTCCATCGGCCAACCTCCTCACACTGGTCTTATAGATGGCCACTTTAGCCAGGGCCAGGAGGAGATTGACTAGGAGGTCCTGCAACTTAGTGGGGCCACGGACAGGGAGTGCATAGATAAGAAGGTGAGGAGAAAAGTGCAACCAAAACTTTAATAAAATATTGGTGAGGAGCCGGAATAGAGGCTGCAACCTGGCGCACTCCAGGTAGACGTGCGCCAGGGTTTCCCTCACGCCGCAAAAGGGGCAGGTGTCCGGGATTGGGGTAAACCGCGCCAAGTACACGCCCGTGCTCACGGCCCCGTGTAGGAGCCGCCAACTGATATCCCCAGTGGGCCTCAGGACTAAGGTGGAATAGAGGCTGGCCCACCCGGGCTCCTCACCCTCTAGAGGTGGCAGGAGATCCCGCCACTTTGTGTCAGGGCGGGATGCGAGGGTGAGGACATGAAGGGTGTGGAGCATGAGCGTGTAGAGATGTTGTTTTGGCGCCGTCTGGAACTGGACCGGCTGCAGCTCGTGCAGCCGGCTCACGGTGAAGGGGCGGGGGGGTCAGTCGGGTCCACGGGGCAGGGGCCCTATGAAAAGGTCTGGAGGGCCTGGGGTGGAGGGTGGGCGGGGGGTGCCCTCTCGCAGGACCCAGTCGAGGTAAACCCGAGCAGCGGGCGGCAAAGCGGCCCTCACCTCCTGAAGTACGCGCAGGGCAGTACGAGGTCTGGAGAGCCCCATGTGCTGAGCGAGCGTCAGGGGATCCAGCCAGTCTCCCCGGTCGTAGTCCAGGAGGTCTCCAACTTTGGTGACTTCTGCCAGGACCAACCTCTGGCGCATCGAGGGGGACTCCGCCGCCTGCACACGGAGGTAGGGGTTGTGTAGCAGGGGCTCCGCGAGGAGGTCTACCCCCACGGAGGCCGCCACGGACCTGGTCGCTGCAAAGAGTTTCCAGGTCCGGAAGAGGTCCTGGTAGAAGACCGGCAGCCCGGAGAGGTCTCGCGGAAGACCCCTCGGACGGAGATAAAGGAGCTGCCGGTCATATCGGAGCCCTCGGAGGCGGCGCAGGAAGGCGTGCGCCAATATGCTCCATGCCAGACTACCTGCACCATAAAGGAGCCTCTGCAGGGCCTGGAGGCGGAAGACATGGACCTGAGTGCGGAGACACTTCAGGCCCTGCCCTCCCTCCTCCAGGGGCAGATGGAGAACCCCTGCAGAGACCCAGTGCAGTCCTGACCAGAAGAACTCCAGAATCAATTTCTGGAGGTTGGCCAGGAAATCCGGGGCCGGGACCAGGGTGTTGAGCCGGTACTAGAGCATGGACAGGACTAGCTGATTGAGCACCAGTGCCCGCCCTCGAAAGGACAGACACCGGAGCAGTCCTGTCCATCTCCGGAGCCGCTCTGTCACCCTGCCCTCTAAACCTTGCCAGTTCTCCGGCGGAGACGGATGCGTGCCAGAAAGGTAAACGCCGAGATAGAGCAGCGGACCCGCACTCCACCGGATGGCTTGAAGCGCGAGTGGGAGGGAGCTCGCCTGCCGCCAGTCCCCTACCACCAAGCCAGAGCTCTTGACCCAGTTGACCCGGGCGGAGGAGGCTGCCGAGTACACAGCCTGGCAAGCCTCCACCCGCGCCAAGTCACCCGGGTCCTGGACCACGAGGAGTACATCGTGGCGTATGCCGACAGGACCAGCCGCAGCTCCGGCTCCCGTAGCGCCAACCCCGTCAACCTCCTGCGGAGGAGACAGAGGAAGGGCTCGATCGCCAGAGCATACAGCTGGCCCGAGAGAGGGCACCCCTGCCGTACTCCTCGCCCAAAGCTGACCGGTTCGGTCAGGGTCCAGTTGAGCCTAACCAGACACTCTGCGGAGGCGTACAGCACCTGGAGAAAACCCACAAACTGGGGACCCAAGCCAAACGCTCGCAGAGTGCCCAGGTGATACCCGTGATCCACCCTGTCGAACGCCTTCTCCTGATCCAGGGACAGGAGGGCGAACGACAGACCGTCCCTACACCCGAGTTCCAGAAGCTCCCGGACCAGATATAGGTTGTCGAAGATGGTGCGGCCCGGGACGGTGTAGGTCTGGTCTGGGTGGATCACGTCCGCCAGCACGGACCCTAGCCGCAGCGAGATGGCTTTCACTACGACCTTATAGTCCGTGCTGAGGAGCGAGACGGGACGCCAATTTCGTAAATCGCGGAGGTCCCCCTTCTTTGGCAATAAGGCGAGCACGGCTCGCCTGCACGAAAGAGGGAGGACCCTGCTCTGCAAAGAATCGGCCCAGACGGTAACTAAGTCTGGGCCGAGGACGTCCCAGAACGCGCGGTAGAACTCCACGGTCAGCCCGTCCATTCCCGGAGATTTATTGGTGGGCATGCGGCAGAGGGCTTCCGAGAACTCGGCCAGAGTGAGAGGCAGCTCTAGCCGGTCTCGGTCTCCCGCGCTGACCATCGGGAGTTCGTCCCAGAGCACTCTGCAAGCGTTAGGATCGGTCGGATCCGGGGAGAAAAGGCCTGCGTAGAAGGCCCTGGCCCTCCCGCACATCTCCACCGGATCCATGAGGGGGGTGCCGTCCTCTGCGAGGAGGCAAGTGACGTGCTTCTTGGCCCCCCTCTTTTTCTCCAGGGCATAGAAGAAGTGGGAGCTGCGATCCATCTCCCGAAGGAGGCGGATGCGGGATCGAACAAAAGCACCCCGGGCCCGATGGTCCTCAAGGGCCCGGAGCTCCTCCCGCTTCTCCCGGCACGCTCCGCAGAGGGATGGATCCTCGGGGCTGGTGGCCAGATGCCTCTCCAGCTCTAAGACCTCCCGTTCCAACTGCCCTATCGCCGCATCTCTCCATCGGCTGGCGCCCCGGGTGTAGTCACGGCAGAAGAGCCGGGCGCGCACCTTCCCTAGGTCCCACCACCACCGCGCCGAGGGAAAGGCACGCCGCTGCCCTCGCCAGGCCAACCAGAACTCCCGGAAGGACGCCACGAAGCCCACGTCCTCCAACAAGCTGTTATTAAAATGCCAATAGGCCGGCCCCGGCCTCTCTGCACAGAGAGAGACCGTCACGGTGGCCAGGTGATGATCGGAGAATGGGGCCGGCCGGATGCTGGAGGAGTGGGCCTGTGAAAGATGGAAACGTGATAGATAGATGCGGTCCAACCGGGAGTAGCGCGACCGACGGGCCTCCACCCGGACAAAGGTGAACGTCGAGGCGTCGTCCGGGTGGTGGTCGCGCCAGACGTCCACCAGGGAGTGATGGTCGACTATCTCCCGGAGGACGTCCGCGGCAGCCGGGCACTGCTCGGTCCCCGAGCGGTCCTGCTCCTCGAGGGTTGTATTGAAGTCCCCGCCCAGGACCAGGCACTCTTGAGGATCCAAAGTGCCGAGGAAGGCGGACGCCTGCTGAAAGAAACGGA
This sequence comes from Natator depressus, assembly GCF_965152275.1. Taxonomy (NCBI): domain Eukaryota; kingdom Metazoa; phylum Chordata; order Testudines; family Cheloniidae; genus Natator; species Natator depressus. The sequence continues at coordinate 45,607,968 of NC_134240.1, read as the reverse complement.
GCTGCTCCGGGCCCGATGTCGGGGCATAGATGTTGACAAGATTGACCACGAGCCCCTCCAAACGGACCCGGAGGTGCAGCAGGCGGCCCGGCACAGCCTCGGCGACCCCCAGCACCTCGGGCCATAGGTCGGGGGAGAACAGGGTCGCCACTCCAGCCGTACGAACTGTGAGATGGCTAAAGTAGACCCTGTCCCCCCATTCCAGCCGCCAGCTAGCTTCAGCAGCTGGATCCGTATGGGTCTCCTGCAGGAAAATCACAGAGTATCCCCCCTCCCGAAGGAAGGAGAGCACCTGGCACCTGCGGAGACCCATCCTACAGCCCCGGGTGTTTAACGTGACGATGGTAAGGGGTTCCATGAGGAGGGCTGGGGGGGATCCTCACCGGCAGGGACGCTCGCGGTTCCCAACGGGCCGCGCAACAATCCGTGACCTACCCCGTAGGTAATTAGGGAGTCACGGAAGAGGCGGACCCGCTGGTAAGTCATGGCAGCCTGCTTCCCGGTCCTTTTACCCTCCCCCATGAGGGCCCTCGCGGCCCGGAGGATGAGATGGAAATCCCCCCATCGCTGCAGGGTGAGCTGCACCTTATTACGGGAGCCCCGGATGTCCTCAAGGAACTCCCGCAGCTCCTCCCGCAGCATATGGGGGGCCGGGGCCACTAGCCCCCGGCTGTCCTCTGGAGGGATTGCCGACACAGCCCCGTGGCCCACCGAAACGGGCAGACAAGGGGCAGACCCCCGACGTGGCGCCCGATGGGCTGGCGCCACGCAGCCCCCCGCAAACCCTGGCTCGAGTGGGGGCGGCGGAGGGAAGGTAGCAGCCCCTAGTGAGTCGGGACTGGGGAATACAGAAGCCGCTCCCTGGGGACTATCCTCTAGGAGCGAGGAGATGACGGCCCCAGGGGCGGCAATGATAGCACGGGAAGTGGGGGGAACAGGGGCGGGGTTGACGTCAGGGGCAGGGCAGGGATCCGGAGTAAGGGCAAGGCAAGGGTTGGGTGCAGAGCCAGGGAGAGGGCAAAGGTGGAATCCAGGGCCCCAGGAGCCAAGCCACTGGAAAAAGGCCCCTCTCGATCAGGCTCTGGGGGGTGGGGGTGGGGCAGGGGACCCTCTATGATGCTGGGCTCCGGCGCCACGGCTGGCATAATGGTCCCAGCACCGTCAGTGGGGTCCTTGCCCGGGGAAGAGATCGGTCGCCCCACGCCCTCAAGGGGCAACCCGTGGGGCTCGGGTCCCAGCCGCAGCGCACCAGCGGTAGCCTCGGTGGGCTCGGCGGCTAACAGCGTGGTGCCACCCACGGCCGGGCAGATGGAGGAGCCCTGGGAACCCTCGGAGGTGGGAGCAAAGGTAGCGGTTAGGGGAAGAGGACATGGGGAAGGCGGGGCCGGGGTGAGGTCGCTCAGATCGAGGCCCGCTAGCAGAGGGTCGTCCTCCCCCTGGGTGACTGGGGTCAGACCCAGGGCCTCGATCTCCTCATAAATGGAGGGGAGCTCTCCTTCCGCCACCCCGGAGGTCTCCCCGCTAGTGCCCGAGGCGACACTCGCCCCGAGGCTCACAGGGGTTGTGGATGGTAAGGGGGCAGGTGGGGCTACATCGGGGTCCTTGGGGGGAAGGGACTCTAAGGGAGGGACGGTACTGCCCTCCCGTGCTGCCACGTCTTCCCCAGCCGGCGCCAGGAGATGGTATGCGCCCGTGGGCAAGGCAGAGGGCTTGGCATCGGCGCCCCCCTTTCTGGTCTTCCGGGGGGCTTCCGCATCGATGGAGAGGGGCGGAGCTCGGGCCTTCCGCTTGCCCCGCTTCCCCTGGACTAGGGCCCAGCCCTCCATGGCATCATCGGGGGGCTGACTAGCAGGGGTCGGGTCAGGGGGCAAGGATGATGGCTCAGGGACCGTGGGAGGCAGCGGTGGGGCGGAAAAAGGGAGGGAAGAGTCCCCCTGGGGCGGGCCCTCTCCCATGCTAGGCGGCGTCCCTGCCGCACCCTCCTCAAGGGGTCCCGCCGAATTGCAGGCAGCAGAGGCGGGGCTCTCCCGCTCGTCTGGGCGTGCTTGGGGGAGCGCCCCTTGGGTCCGAGCGGGAGCAGTGATGGACTGGGTAGGAGGAGGGGCGGCTTCGGGCGCCGGGCAGCCAGGGGCACTGGCGATGACGGGGCCAGCGCCCTGCCGGGGGTCGGGGGTCCCGGATGCCTCTCCTTGCTGGGCCAAGGGGCAGTCCCTCCGGACGTGCCCCGTCGCCCGGCAGAGGTAGCACCGGGCCTCCCCCGTGGAATAATGCACCCGGTATTGGGCCCCCTGGTAGGGGATCAAAAAGGACCCCTCAAGCACCTCTCCGTCACGCACCGCCAGCGGCAGTTGCAGCTGCACTTGCCGGCGGAACGAGAGGACATGACGGAGGGCGGGGTCCTTGCAGCCCAAGGGGAGAGGGCTTAAAACCGAGATGGGCTTCCCCAGGGTAGAGAGGGCAGGTAACAGGGCGGCATTAGGAAGGAAGGGAGGGACGGAAGTCAGGACCAGGCGGACGCCCACTTCATCCAGCGGCTCGAGGGGGACGAACACGCCCCCCACCGCCAGGCCCTTCTCCACCGCCTCCTAGGCGGCGGCCTCCGATGCCAGGAAGAAGACCACCTTCCCGTACATTTTGGAGGCCACCACAATGGCCGTGGGCCCCACCACCCTCGCCAACGCCCGCACGTACATCTCCACATGGGGCGAGGTGGGCACCAAGAGGCAACGGACGCCGTGCTTCCTGGTCATGGTGGGAAAGGGGCCCCGGCCACTATAGATGGTAGCGGAGGCGGCGGGCGGGAGAGATGATGTAACGGTGGGCGGGGGGGCTGCCGCCACCTGGGCGTACGCCCTGGGGGCCGAGGGAGGGACACCCGCAGAGCTGGTGGAACGAGCAGCGGGGTGGGAGGCCGCGGCCGGTGGCGGGGCTGCGGCAGTGAGGGCAGTCCCTACCATGGAGGGCCTGGACTTTTTGGCAGGGCCCTTCCCGTTCTTCCTACCCTGGCCCTTCCCGCCGGCTGGGGGGGCTCCCCCAGAATCTAAGGGTGGGAGGGACGTGGCAGCAACGGAGGTCGCCCCGGTGCCCGCCGCTGCCGGCGCCCCGGCGGGGGCGGTGACAGGTGGTTCGGCAGCGGCGGCTGAGGTAGAGGCTCGGGGGGGTGACGGAGGGGCAGGCGGGGGAGGGGTATCTGGGGCTGCGGGGGGGGCCCCACCCGTCGTATCCCCTGCCATAATGAGCAGGGAAGGAGGAAAAGACACCGGGAAAAGGAGGGGAAAGGGGAGGCAGGTCAACCACTCCTCCCCGCTAGGCTGCAGGCAGGGGAGTAGGGCGCCAAAGGGGATGGGCTGGACAGGGGGCTTTCAAGGGCTTGTGGGGGGCAGTCACCGACTCGGGGTAGAAAACCGGCTCCTCTAGCTGCACTAGGGGAGGGGGGTCATAACAACATTCGGGGAGTGCAGTGAGGTCGGGGCAAACTCAAATGGGGAAGGGCACAAGCGCATGGAAAGGGACATGCGCTCACTGAATGAGGGGCCAATCGGGGTAGGGCTATCACATAGGGAGGGGGAGAACCAGGCTGGAGGCAAAACAAGGAACCTAGGGGCTGGCTTCAGAGGCAAGGGCGGGGCAAACAAACAAGGGCTGCAGAGGGAGAAGGGCGGGGCAGGCAAACAACTGAAGCCAGCGAGGTGCTGGGATAAAGCAGAAAGGCTGCTAGGGGAAAATGGGGCAGGGAGTCAGGGACAAAGCTGGGGGGTGCTGAAGGGGGTCAGTCCAGGATGGGGCGGGGGGCATGTGCGCCCACGTGCGCTTGCCAAAAAAAAGAAAAAGGCAGTGCGGGCTGGCTGCTGCTGCAGGCCCCAAAGGTCGTGAAAGGGGGCAGCAGGCCAAGCAAGCAGCGGAGTCCCAGAAGCAGGAGCTTGAGGCAGATGGTGAGTGTCCGCTGGGGGTGGTGGAGGGGGCAGCGCCGACGGTGGTGGTGGTGGTGGTTGGGGGGTGGGGACACACTGATGGACTAGGGGGCAGGCTCCACGCCACACCCCCTGTGTCCCTGCAAACACAGTCAAAACCCCCACCACAAGAGCACAGTCCAAAAGTCACTCAGCTTTTCTGGCCCCCTCCACAGTGGTCTACAGAGTCCTTGTGCGCTCCCCCAGCAGCAGATGGCCTCGTCCCCTCCTCCTTCGGGGTCCGGCAGCTCTCAGGCAGCAGCAGCTCCAGGCAGCAGCCCGGTGGCCAGGCAGGCAGAGAGGACCCCTCACAGGTGGTGTTGATGGTGGTGGTGGTCTTCACAGCAGTGGTAGCGGCAACGGCTGGGGTAGTGGTCCCTCACTCCCCCCCCGGGGAGCGGGCCAGCAGCCCCCCCTCCCAAGGGGCTGTAGTTGGAAACGAAGCAACAGCACCCAAGGGTGGGTGGGTGGGGGAGTCCAGCAGCTGGCCAGCAACCAGGTAGGGGAGATGGTGTCCGGCCCGGCCAGGGGAGCAGCTGCAGCAGGGGCAGGAGTGGCGGCAGCAAGAAGGGCCCACGGTCCAGCAGCAGCAGCAGGAGCAGGAGCAGCATTCTCCCTCCTACCTCCAGGCCAGTCGGGTTCAGCAGAGTAGTCCTATTGGGATCCAGGAAGGGGGCGGGCAAAGCTCACCCACTGCTAAAGGATCCCCCCCCGCAGCCTAAGGGGGAGATCCACAAGACCTGGAAGCCAAGTAATTACGGGGGACAACTAATGACGAACAGGGACGGGAGTGCGGTCAAAGGGTCAAAAAAAGGGAACCGGACGGGGACACTGAGCAGAGGACCCCGGACAGCGCCCACCGTTCCTCAAAGGCGTCAAGGGAGTCGGTGGACGCCGCCCAGAGGAACTCTGCCTGGAGGCGTGAACGGACTGAGGATCGGAAATAGGCCCCGCAGTCGCAGGAGACTCCATCGGCCAACCTCCTCACCCTGGTTTTATAGATGGCCACTTTAGCCAGGGCCAGGAGGAGGTTGACCAGGAGGTCCCGCGACTTAGTGGGGCCATGGATAGGGAGTGCGTAAATAAGAAGGTGAGGAGAAAAGTGCAGCCAAAACTTTAATAAAATATTGGTGAGGAGCCGGAATAGGGGCTGCAACCTGGCGCACTCCAGGTAGATGTGCGCCAGGGTTTCCCTCACGCCGCAAAAGGGGCAGGTGTCCGGGATTGGGGTGAACCGCGCCAAGTACACGCCCATGATCCTATTGGGATCCAGGAAGTGGGCGGGCAAAGCTCGCCCACTGCTAAAGGATCCCCCCCCAGCCTAAGTGGGGGATCCACAGGACCTAGAAACCAAATGATTACGTGGGACAACTAATGAAGAACAGGAACGGGAGTGTGGTTAAAGGGTTCAAAAAAGGGAACCGGACGGGGACACCGAGCAGAGGACCCCGGACAGCGCCCACCGTTCCTCAAAGGCGTCAAGGGAGTCGGTGGACGCCGCCCAGAGGAACTCTGCCCGGAGGCGTGAACGGACTGAGGATCGGAAATAGGCCCCGCAGTCGCAGGAGACTCCATCGGCCAACCTCCTCACCCTGGTTTTATAGATGGCCACTTTAGCCAGGGCCAGGAGGAGGTTGACCAGGAGGTCCCGCGACTTAGTGGGGCCATGGATAGGGAGTGCGTAAATAAGAAGGTGAGGAGAAAAGTGCAGCCAAAACTTTAATAAAATATTGGTGAGGAGCCGGAATAGGGGCTGCAACCTGGCGCACTCCAGGTAGACGTGCGCCAGGGTTTCCCTCACGCCGCAAAAGGGGCAGGTGTCCGGGATTGGGGTGAACCGCGCCAAGTACACGCCCATGATCCTATTGGGATCCAGGAAGTGGGAGGGCAAAGCTCGCCCACTGCTAAAGGATCCCCCCCCAGCCTAAGTGGGGGATCCACAGGACCTAGAAACCAAATGATTACGTGGGACAACTAATGAAGAACAGGAACGGGAGTGCAGTCAGAGGGTCAAAAAAAGGGAACCGGACGGGGACACTGAGCAGAGGACCCCGGACAGCGCCCACCGTTCCTCAAAGGCGTCAAGGGAGTCGGTGGACGCCGCCCAGAGGAACTCTGCCCGGAGGCGTGAACGGACTGAGGATCGGAAATAGGCCCCGCAGTCGCAGGAGACTCCATCGGCCAACCTCCTCACCCTGGTTTTATAGATGGCCACTTTAGCCAGGGCCAGGAGGAGGTTGACCAGGAGGTCCCGCGACTTAGTGGGGCCATGGATAGGGAGTGCGTAAATAAGAAGGTGAGGAGAAAAGTGCAGCCAAAACTTTAATAAAATATTGGTGAGGAGCCGGAATAGGGGCTGCAACCTGGCGCACTCCAGGTAGACGTGCGCCAGGGTTTCCCTCACGCCGCAAAAGGGGCAGGTGTCCGGGATTGGGGTGAACCACGCCAAGTACACGCCCATGATCCTATTGGGATCCAGGAAGTGGGCGGGCAAAGCTCGCCCACTGCTAAAGGATCCCCCCCCAGCCTAAGGGGGGGATCCACAGGACCTAGAAACCAAATGATTACGTGGGACAACTAATGAAGAACAGGAACGGGAGTGTGGTCAAAGGGTCAAAAAAAGGGAACCGGACGGGGACACCGAGCAGAGGACCCCGGACAGCGCCCACCGCTCCTCAAAGGCGTCAAGGGAGTCGGTGGACGCCGCCCAGAGGAACTCTGCCCGGAGGCGTGAACGGACTGAGGATCGGAAATAGGCCCCGCAGTCGCAGGAGACTCCATTGGCCAACCTCCTCACCCTGGTTTTATAGATGGCCACTTTAGCCAGGGCCAGGAGGAGGTTGACCAGGAGGTCCCGCGACTTAGTGGGGCCACGGACAGGGAGTGCATAAATAAGAAGGTGAGGAGAAAAGTGCAACCAAAACTTTAATAAAATATTGGTGAGGAGCCGGAATAGGGGCTGCAACCTGGCGCACTCCAGGTAGACGTGCGCCAGGGTTTCCCTCACGCCGCAAAAGGGGCAGGTGTCCGGGATTGGGGTGAAGCGCGCCAAGTACACGCCCATGATCCTATTGGGATCCAGGAAGTGGGCGGGCAAAGCTCGCCCACTGCTAAAGGATCCCCCCCCAGCCTAAGGGGGGATCCACAGGACCTAGAAACCAAATGATTACGTGGGACAACTAATGAAGAACAGGAACGGGAGTGTGGTCAAAGGGTCAAAAAAAGAGAACCGGACGGGGACACCGAGCAGAGGACCCCGGACAGCGCCCACCGTTCCTCAAAGGCGTCAAGGGAGTCCGTGGACGCCGCCCAGAGGAATTCTGCCCGGAGGCGTGAACGGACTGGGGATCGGAAATAGGCCCCGCAGTCGCAGGAGACTCCATCGGCCAACCTCCTCACCCTGGTTTTATAGATGGCCACTTTAGCCAGGGCCAGGAGGAGGTTGACCAGGAGGTCCCGCGACTTAGTGGGGCCATGGATAGGGAGTGCGTAAATAAGAAGGTGAGGAGAAAAGTGCAACCAAAACCTTAATAAAATATTGGTGAGGAGCCGGAATAGGGGCTGCAACCTGGCGCACTCCAGGTAGACGTGCGCCAGGGTTTCCCTCACGCCGCAAAAGGGGCAGGTGTCCGGGATTGGGGTGAACCGCGCCAAGTACACGCCCATGATCCTATTGGGATCCAGGAAGTGGGCGGACAAAGCTCGCCCACTGCTAAAGGATCCCCCCCCAGCCTAAGGGGGGGATCCACAGGACCTAGAAACCAAATGATTACGTGGGACAACTAATGAAGAACAGGAACGGGAGTGCAGTCAGAGGGTCAAAAAAAGGGAACTGGACGGGGACACTGAGCAGAGGACCCCGGACAGCGCCCACCGTTCCTCAAAGGCGTCAAGGGAGTTGGTGGACGCCGCCCAGAGGAACTCTGCCCGGAGGCGTGAACGGACTGAGGATCGGAAATAGGCCCCGCAGTCGCAGGAGACTCCATCGGCCAACCTCCTCACCCTGGTTTTATAGATGGCCACTTTAGCCAGGGCCAGGAGGAGGTTGACCAGGAGGTCCCGCGACTTAGTGGGGCCATGGATAGGGAGTGCGTAAATAAGAAGGTGAGGAGAAAAGTGCAGCCAAAACTTTAATAAAATATTGGTGAGGAGCCGGAATAGGGGCTGCAACCTGGCGCACTCCAGGTAGACGTGCGCCAGGGTTTCCCTCACGCCGCAAAAGGGGCAGGTGTCCGGGATTGGGGTGAACGGCGCCAAGTACACGCCCATGATCCTATTGGGATCCAGGAAGTGGGCGGGCAAAGCTCGCCCACTGCTAAAGGATCCCCCCCCAGCCTAAGTGGGGGATCCACAGGACCTAGAAACCAAATGATTACGTGGGACAACTAATGAAGAACAGGAACGGGAGTGTGGTTAAAGGGTCAAAAAAAGGGAACCGGACGGGGACACCGAGCAGAGGACCCCGGACAGCGCCCACCGTTCCTCAAAGGCGTCAAGGGAGTCGGTGGACGCCGCCCAGAGGAACTCTGCCCGGAGGCGTGAACGGACTGAGGATCGGAAATAGGCCCCGCAGTCGCAGGAGACTCCATCGGCCAACCTCCTCACCCTGGTTTTATAGATGGCCACTTTAGCCAGGGCCAGGAGGAGGTTGACCAGGAGGTCCCGCGACTTAGTGGGGCCATGGATAGGGAGTGCGTAAATAAGAAGGTGAGGAGAAAAGTGCAGCCAAAACTTTAATAAAATATTGGTGAGGAGCCGGAATAGGGGCTGCAACCTGGCGCACTCCAGGTAGATGTGCGCCAGGGTTTCCCTCACGCCGCAAAAGGGGCAGGTGTCCGGGATTGGGGTGAACCGCGCCAAGTACACGCCCATGATCCTATTGGGATCCAGGAAGTGGGCGGGCAAAGCTCGCCCACTGCTAAAGGATCCCCCCCCAGCCTAAGTGGGGGGTCCACAGGACCTAGAAACCAAATGATTACGTGGGACAACTAATGAAGAACAGGAACGGGAGTGTGGTTAAAGGGTCAAAAAAAGGGAACCGGACGGGGACACCGAGCAGAGGACCCCGGACAGCGCCCACCGTTCCTCAAAGGCGTCAAGGGAGTCGGTGGACGCCGCCCAGAGGAACTCTGCCCGGAGGCGTGAACGGACTAAGGATCGGAAATAGGCCCCGCAGTCGCAGGAGACTCCATCGGCCAACCTCCTCACCCTGGTTTTATAGATGGCCACTTTAGCCAGGGCCAGGAGGAGGTTGACCAGGAGGTCCCGCGACTTAGTGGGGCCATGGATAGGGAGTGCGTAAATAAGAAGGTGAGGAGAAAAGTGCAACCAAAACTTTAATAAAATATTGGTGAGGAGCCGGAATAGGGGCTGCAACCTGGCGCACTCCAGGTAGACGTGCGCCAGGGTTTCCCTCACGCCGCAAAAGGGGCAGGTGTCCGGGATTGGGGTGAAGCGCGCCAAGTACACGCCCATGATCCTATTGGGATCCAGGAAGTGGGCGGGCAAAGCTCGCCCACTGCTAAAGGATCCCCCCCAGCCTAAGGGGGGATCCACAGGACCTAGAAACCAAATGATTACGTGGGACAACTAATGAAGAACAGGAACGGGAGTGTGGTCAAAGGGTCAAAAAAAGAGAACCGGACGGGGACACCGAGCAGAGGACCCCGGACAGCGCCCACCGTTCCTCAAAGGCGTCAAGGGAGTCCGTGGACGCCGCCCAGAGGAACTCTGCCCGGAGGCGTGAACGGACTGAGGATCGGAAATAGGCCCCGCAGTCGCAGGAGACTCCATCGGCCAACCTCCTCACCCTGGTTTTATAGATGGCCACTTTAGCCAGGGCCAGGAGGAGGTTGACCAGGAGGTCCCGCGACTTAGTGGGGCCATGGATAGGGAGTGCGTAAATAAGAAGGTGAGCAGAAAAGTGCAGCCAAAACTTTAATAAAATATTGGTGAGGAGCCGGAATAGGGGCTGCAACCTGGCGCACTCCAGGTAGACGTGCGCCAGGGTTTCCCTCACGCCGCAAAAGGGGCAGGTGTCCGGGATTGGGGTGAACCGCGCCAAGTACACGCCCATGATAGAAGGCAGGTATACTGGCCACTGGATAAGCAGCTTTCTGTTCCCTGACTGACCAGAACAGGGGCTGCTCCAGGCTAATGAGAACACCTGACTCCAATTAGCCTGCAAAGAGTCAGATGAGGCCATTAAGCTAATGTGAACACCTGACTCTAATTAAGGCCCCTCTGATACTATAAAAGGGCTCACTCCGATCAGGCTGAGGAGAGCCAGGGAACCAGAGGAGAGGAAGTGCAGCTGAAGGGCTGGGTAATGAAGACACCCTTAAGCCACTGGAAAGGGAGCCCTAAGGTAAGGAGTGAAGAAGGCGTTGAGAGAAGTGGGAGAGCTGTGGGGAAGTGGCCCAGGGAAATATAGCAACTCTGGTAGTGAAAGATAGGCTGCCAACAGCTGCTGCCATTCGGGTCCCTGGGCTGGAACCTGGAGTCGAGGGTGGGGCTAGGTTCCCCCCAACCTGACACTACAGAAACACCTCCTGGGAGGGGAAGACAGGCCCCTGTGAGGACAGGAGGCTAAACTGTTTGGGAATAAGTCCATAGGGATAACAGAGACTGTGGGAGTTCTCTCCCCAACCTCCTTGCTGGCTTATGATGAAAAGGGCTCAGTAGACTGTAACCCTGGCACCTAGAGAGAGAAGGGCTACATGGAGGGTCGCAGTGAGCCTCTGAGGCTATCATAAACCGCCTGGAAGCGCAGGACCCTTGGGGACAAGGTCGGAGCTCTGTCACAATACCTAATTTTTATCTATCACCATTAGGAGATAATTGACCAACTAAACCAATGCTGTTTCCATACAATACCCAGCTCAAGGCCAGGATCAAAGAACTCTGAGGAATTGATGGATTTACTTCCAAAGCATTTTCGGTAAGACAAAAGGCCAATGTCCAAAGATGGTTTCTTCAGCAAAGGCTGAAAAATTGCTTAATTTAAAGGCTGGTAGTATTTTAGACCCTTTGCACAGGTATAAATAGCAAGGTATTGAAGAATCAGACCTAATGTGGTTTCGGCTCTGACTTGGTCAAACGATTTCTGGGAATGGGAAGGTACTTCGTTCTCCTTGGCTGTTCCATTTCTTGCCCGCTCTCCTGAGACTGCAAACAAGGGGATCAATTAGTGCTGATTGTCAATGTGGTGTCTGTGAAGTAGGTACTACTTCTCAAACTCATTTCACATGGCAGAGACACCAAACAGTCAGCAAAAGGTAATAATTCTCATCATTATAAAAAGGAGTACTTGTGGCACCTTAGAGACTAACCAATTTATTTGAGCATGAGCTTTCGTGAGCTACAGCTCACTTCATCGGATGCATCCGATGAAGTGAGCTGTAGCTCACGAAAGCTCATGCTCAAATAAATTGGTTAGTCTCTAAGGTGCCACAAGTACTCCTTTTCTTTTTGCGAATACAGACTAACACGGCTGCTACTCCGAAACCTCTCATCATTATGTTTCCATTCCCTGATAACATCCAGACCATCAAGGTTCAAGTGCATGTTTAGGTTATTTAAATTGAAAAATCAGCTTTACAAAATGCTAATGACACGTGAGTGAACAGAGAATGGTTACTTGTCTGAATATATCTGACTTGCTGGGAAAAGCAAAATGGGTTTAACCAATAATGATCATTCTTCTTTTGTCCAAACAATCAAAGCTCTTGATGATTGGCTAACTACACAGGAGTCTAATGAGAAAGCAGGGGAAGGTCAGCAGTAGTAGGCAAAGATCTTGAGGCACAGCTAAGAACGGGGGATAATATTGAATCTCTACAGTACACCAGCAGTATATTGTCTTTATGATCCTCACTTTGCACATGCTGAATTTGAAGCGCCATCATACCTTTCCCCCTTTTGCAAAGTTTTTCTTCTTTAATGTGAGTGAAGCTAATGGTAAGCAACTGGGACAGATTTGCTAATTACTTCCAGGTGAGGGGGAAACTAGTTGAGACAACTGGAAAGAACTGGAACTGAAGGATACAATGGCCTGTTTAGTTTATGTACAATTATCTATATGTATTTTGAAAAGCATTTAGCAGTAGTTATTCAGGTGAATTTACAATGAAGCATGGAAGCCAATATACAAATATGTACAGAGGAAAACATGCAGAAAAATACATGATTAAATACACCCTTTGGATCCAGTGTTAATATATACAGTTTATTATATATGCACAGCTGATGCAACAAAGATGTAGAGGAGTATGCACAATTGCTCACTGTAGAGTAGATATGTTGAGGCAATAGATACATAAAGTGATAGCATATAAACTGTTTGGAGTTAGGTAGTCAGAATAATTTTGCACAAATACTGATATATAAAGGAAAGACTGACATCTTTTCTGGCAGCAGTATAGTGTGATTTGAATTTGGATTACTATTATCTTGTATGCTGAGGTCAGGAAAGCTAAGGCCCAGATCCTCAAAGGTGTTTAGGCTCCTAATTTCCATTGATTTCAAATACGTTTGAGGGCGTGGGCCTAAATTTAAGCAGCCCTCTACCATTTGAGCTGTGATTTGTTCCTAGTGGGTAGGGTACTAGACTAGTACTCAGGAGACCTGGGTTCTAATCCTAACTCTGCCACTGACTTGTTGTGTGACTTTGGGAACACATCACCTTTTGGTTCCAGTTTCCCCACCCCAGGCTTTATCCATTTAGATTACAAGATTTTGGGAGCAGAGGCTGTCTAACTAGGTGTGTACACTACCAAGTACAATGGGGCCCTGATTTCAGTTGGGACCTTTATGTGCTGTTGTAATACAAATACTATCTTGTATTTTTTGTAGCCAGATCTGATTTGTAACTTACAAGTTTCTTTTGTGAGCCATATTATCCGGGACACATTTCTTTGCAGCAGCCCCTGCTGGAACTCTTTTCCCCTAGGCTCATCCTTTGGCTGCTGCCCGCAACCCACACAACTTGGAGGGATTTCATATGGTATGAGGGGAAAATACGAGGTGTAAGTTAACACTAGGCAGCAGTAGAGTGGATACCAAGATAAAATGGTGTGAATTTGTCGGCCGGGAAGGGAAGTGCAAGTCTGCTGAGAGATTGGCTGGGAATGGATCCAGATCAGAAAATTGTTAGAGGCGACATGGCATTAACTGATAAGTGGCAGTCAATTTCAAGAGCCCAGGGGACAAATCTTGGCTCCACTGAAGTCAACTGTAAACTCCCAATGACTTCAGTGAGATCAGGCTTTCACCCCAAAAATCCAAAGACAAACCAAAATAAACCCCATTTCCTATTACATGCACCGTGATTTGGATATGTGTATCATGGAAGCATTGCCAGTAGCAGCACTGTCTGAGAAGGATGGAATGGAAATATCCAGGGCTGAGGATGTGCTTCTCCCGCCCCTTCCTTCCCTGGGTCACGGCCTTTCTAGCAGCCAGATTGCTAAATCCTCTACAAAGATGAGTCCAAACAGCCCCTGAGTCATACAGAGACTTCACCCCTCCCCCACCTCACCTGTTTAACCTCCTCTACAGCAGTTAGCCAAAGACACAGGCTTTTGCTCCCAGATTGCATGAAAATTCATTGTTTAATTCTCATATTTAAAACAACAACAACACATGAATGTTAAAGAAAAAAAAATACAGGGAAAAATCATGTCCCATCATGTGACATCACAATGGAGGCTCATTGATGATAACACTGGTACTTCCGATGGGGGTGGATCTTTGCCAGAGACAGGGGGATTGAAGCAGAGAAAAGTCATATGAAACACCGACAGAGACTCCTACCATCACAAGGGAGCGCATTAGCCCCTTCATGCAGTGGTAAGAGCCAGAAGTCAGTAGTCTAAAATACCAGTTCTTTTTATGGAAGGGTCAATAATAGAAACGTTTGTTTTATAAATAACTGGTTGTATTTTACAGTATTTAACCAGCAAATAGCAATAAACAGATTCAGACTGTGGCCAAGAGTCAGACGTGGTTATCAGGACTGAATTTTGCCTTGCAAATATAATTCACAAACAGTGACGTCCAAAATACCACATATAAACACTCAATAACAAATCACGTAAATATTAGTAAAGGGAAAAATGTGCCCAGATGCTATAAGAATGGGCACATTACAAAAGCTTATAATGTTATAGGAGAGAACGTACATTAAAGTGAATACATTTGAAGACACTTAACACAATTTGGAATGCAGAGATTTCAGTGTATTATAAACAGACAATAAAATCAAACAGTAGGATTATAGTCAATATAAAACTATACTGACATGGCATTTGTTCCTCCTATCCAGAGCAAATGTGTTTATTCCCTAGGTTCCTTTACAGAAGCTATGTTAATTTACTAAAAATCTGATTGGCCATAAAACACAGAAGTCTAAGAAATTCCTTCTGAATCCCAGGCAAAGCACACAAGCAAAACTCCCAAGTCAGGATCCTGAGGTCAAGAAGATAAAGACGAAGCAAGGGTCTTTCAGATCTCTTTTGCATCCAGTTATAGGTGTTCAGTCATACAGATGCATATTGCTTTCTCTGTCTAAGAGAACCAGACATTTCAGCTTTTGGCTTTTTGGTATACAGTTTCTATTGCAAAGTCTCCATGCATTTCATATAACAAGATCATTTTCTCTGCATTCTAGGGTCTATAGAGTGAGCCTATAGAGACACATATCAGAGTTTAGCCATTGTTCTATCCCCTAGGAATGCGAGGAAGATGTGAATTCAAATGTCACAATTTGGGTGTCTAAACAATATCCATCAGATCAGTGTGGACATGCTATGTATTCATAGGGTGTGTACTCTCAGTCCTGGGAGCAATTTGAAAGCCAATAAGCTGAAAGCAAGCCTTATATATGCCGGATATTTGAGCTTTCCCCCAAAACATATTGTGATGGGTTTGGTCACGGAGATCCCCTTAGGACTGTCACCTGATGTGCTGAAATTACCTCTGAACCCGTCTTCCCTGCCAGCTTGGGACTTCCAGAACCCTGCCTTGTTGAGCCAGACACGCTAGCCTGCTGCAACACAGACCCAGGGTCTGGGCCATGCCCCCAAAGCTGCAGGCTTTAAATGAAAACAGCTCTGCAGGTTACCTGACTCCAGCACCCAGACACCCAGCTCCCAATGGGATCCAAATCCCAAATAAATCTGTTTTTACTCTGTATAAAGCTTATACAGGGTAAACTCATAAATTGTCCGCCCTCTATAACACTGATAGAGAGAGATGCACGGCTATTTGCTCCCCCAGGTATTAATCACTTACTCTGGGTTTACTAATAAACAAAAGTGATTTTATTAAGTATAAAAAGTAGGATTTAAGTGATTCCAAGTAATCACAGACAGAACAAAGTAAGTCACCGAGCAAAATAAAGCAAAAACACGCAAGTCTAAGCCTAATACATTAAGAAACTGATTACAGGTAATCTCTCACCCTCAGAGATGTTCCAATAAGCTTCTTTCACAGACTACACTCCTTCCTAGTCTGGGCCCAATTCTTTCCTCTGGTACACTCCTTGTTAGTTCCAGCAGACATCTTTGGTGGAAATCAGGGGCTCTCTCATGACTGGCAGCCTTCTTTGGCCTGCCCCACCCCCTATTATAGCTTTGGCATAAGGCAGGAATCTTTTGTCTCTCTGGGTCCCCACCCCTCCTTCTAAATGGAAAAGTACCAGATTTAAGATGGATTTCATAATCAGGTGACATGGTCATGTGTCCCTGTGAGACCTCATTCTTCATTACCCACAGGCTGGCCCACACGTACACAGGAAGGCTTGCAGGTAAATAAACCATTTACAATCAATTGTCCTAGTCAATGGGAGCCATCAAGATTCTAAACCATCACTAATGGCCCATACTTCGCATAATTACAATAGAATCTCAGAATTATACTTGATATTTCTAGCTTCAGATACAAGAATGATACATGCATACAAATAGGATGAACATACTCAGTAGATTATAAGCTTTGTAATAATACCTTACAAGAGACCTTTTGCATAAAGTATATTCCAGTTACATTATATTCACATTCATAAGCATATTTTCATAAAACATATGGAGTGCAATGTCAAACCTATACCTTGCATTACCCATAGGGAGAGTTGTAGCTAGAATCTTAGACTTGAAACACCTCTCCACCTCCAGATCTGACGAAAATTTGGATGTGGATACAAACACGGTTGGCAGGTACATTTCTGGTTACCATCTATCAATGCTGGTTGATATTTCTAATAGGCAATACTATTATTTCCTTCACACAATTGTTCAGTACAATGAGCGAACCACTATATGAGGAGCCCCTTACACAGAACTGAAAGGAGGTGTGCTAAAATATGAAGATTCCCAGAAGGACAAGGCCTATGGAAAATGCCTCATTGCACTTGCTAGTACAGACTTGGTGGTGCATATGTGCATAGCCCAATAGCAGGCGCTCATTTGCTTTGCATCAGATCAGACTTCTGGAAATTCAGGTCCCCCCGCATCCTCCTTTTTTTTTTTTTTTTTTAATTGAGCAAAGAAGTTTATGAACTTATTCTAGATAAGAAAATGTGCTTGCCTTCCAGTATGAGTATCAAGCACATAGGTTGGTTTTTTTTCCACTATCACCCACCCAATATAATAAACAGAAGATATGGCAAAAGAGAGTTGGGAGAGAGTGAGTGTGCGTGTCCTGGTACACACAGCATCCCAAGGCACTAATAGAACTCATTTGATGGCAGCACTTGTGACCTCATAAGACTAGCTGGCACATCATGAAGTGCACAGTAACCAGGTATATTTTGGCTTATAGTTGTTATCACTTTGGGCTGAGGTCCTCTTATATTTCACAAGCTAAGCTGGGTTGGAGTGACTAGTGCTCGGATGAGAGACCTCCATGAAAATCCTATGTGCTGCAGGAAGTGATGTTTGGGGGCATTCTTCCTTCTGAATCACTGCTGAATGAGAGCATCTAGAATAACAGTAGGAACAGTGGTGGAGGTTGCCTTTCAAGTTAGGAGCCCATGGCATATTTCATGGTAGAAATATGGTAGAAGGGATATTTGGCATACTGTCCCAGGCAAGTTTCAGCTCAGATGATTGCATTCTGCAGCTTCAATTTATTCTTTATTTCCTGTTCGAAGTTTAACACAGAATTGCTGTATGCTGCTAAACAGCTACAATGTTTCATCCCCAGTATGGCTAATTTCAGTGGGGAGTGAAGTCATCTCTCTTATCCCTTACTGCGGTACAGTACCTCAGCCAGGGTAGTGTAAGACATAGTATTGGAAAGTGCTTTGAGACCTAAAGATGAAAAGCACTATATAAGAGCTAGATATTATTATTTGTAAATATTTTAAGTACCTGTATGTGAAAAAGTCTGAATTACTAAGGCCTCTCCAGCCTTAATTTCTGTTTCTCTTTCAATCTCATCATCAGGCACAATACATGTTATCATTGAAGGAAAACCCCACAAAGGTGAAATGACCTTGGAGCTATTGATGATTAAAAAGTTAACTTGTTTATGTGCATCCACAGCACCTGTAAGCACCATGCCCTAGTTTCACTAATCTGTTCATTGTCTTCACATACGTCAAAATTGCCACATACAGGCTATTGACCCATTTAAGCAGAAGCCACGGGAAACAGAAATTATGTACGGGGGCAGATACAAAAATCAACACTAATGCTTGTCTAATAGCTCTTGAGAAGACAGCCATGAGAACTTCTAAAAAGGCCCCATCAACTTAAAAACCACACTGCTGCCTCACTTTTTTTTTTTAAGCTGATGTTGTTACAAGTAACCCCTAAGATCATTGTAACTGGAAAAGAATAGAGGGAATTTGTTTTGTTCCTAGTTTTTTTTACTTTGGGCATTTGAGCACACTTTGTGTATTATCTTTCTTTGTTTGCACCTGAGTAGTCAGTTTCCCTTGTTGTTTGTGTGGGTCTGTCATATGGTACTAGGACAGAGAAAGATCATTTACAAAATCTGGAAAATACTATTGTTAAACCACAGACATCGACAGGGGACTTTGGAGCAGGTGTAGTATCTAAATGAACTTTTAATTCGCTCCTAGTAAGAGAAACAGTGCAAACTGATGAGGATTGAAGCTAGCCAGTTACATTGTATTAACTCTCTTGACCTGAGTGGTTAGCCAAATTCAGGGTGTTGTGGGTTATGCAGTTGGGAGGAGACACTGATGTTAGATCCAGATGTTTGATGCAGTTGTGTTTATTTACAAAGATTATACACTAAATCCTGTGTCCCTGAACATCATAGTAATGCAACAGCAGGGAACAATTCCTTTGCTCAAAGTTCAGAGCCTGCCTTTCTGGCCAGCACCCTGTGCCCAAAAAGCAATGTCTCTTAGCTTTCTCTCAGGCCACTTTACCACCGCTTCTGTCCTTCTCTGCCCCCTGGCGACAAACACAGTTCCATCAGCCAAAGTCCTACCCCCTGTATTTGCTATCAAAACTCTGGGAAACACCTTAGGCCATGTGGTTCATTTTCTGCTTGAGCTTTTCCATGTGCACGTGTTTTGGGTGCTATGGTTATTGTATTTAGGGGCTGAAACGACGCTTGTTTACATTTATCCTGAGTGAAAGGCAGTGGGTATGCCCAGCCCATAACAAGGTTTAACTCAACCCAAAACAATTGCTGTAATGCCCCTCTCTATGTATGTCATAACCAAACAGATAAGGGTAGCATAAAATCCCACCTTTACCTGTAAGGAGTTAAGAAGCTCAAATAACCTGGTTGGCACCTGACCAAAAGGACCAATGAGGGAAGAAGATACTTTCAAATCTGTGGGAGGAGGTTTTGTTGTGCTCTCTTTTGTTTTGTGTTCTCTCGGGACAAAGAGAACGACCAGGCAGAAAAAAACCTCTCCTAAAACCCTACCTGGAATAAGCATCTAGATTACAAAAATTGTAAGTAAAGCAAGGAAATGTGTTAAATTATCTTTTGTTTTAGCTTGTGAATTTTCCCTATGCTAAGAGGGAGGTTTATTTCTGTTTTTTGTAACTTTGAAGTTTTGCCTAGAGAGGAATCCTCTGTGTTTTGAATCTTATTACCCTGCAAAATTACCTTCCATCCTGATTTTACAGAGGTGCTTTTTTTACTTTTTTCTTTATAATAAAGTTCTGTTTTTAAGAATCTGATTGGTTTTTAGTATCCTAAAAACCCAAGGGTCTGGTCTGTGCTTACCTTGTTTATGTATTTGGTTGGTATATTATTCTCAGGCCTCCCCAGGAAAGGGGGTAAAGAGGCTTGGGGGGATATTTTGGGGAAACAGGAACTCCAAGTGGTCCTTTTCCTGAATCTTTGTCTAACTCACTTGGTGGTGGCAGCAATCCCATCCAAGGACAAGGAAGGATTTGTGCCTTGGGGAAGTTTTGAACCTAAGCTGGTAGAAGGGTGTGCTGTCTTCCAGGTGCGAAGATACGGGATGTAGACCTGAGGTTGAAAAGGATCCTAAAGGGAGCAGGAAAGAATCATCTAATTATCCTTCATGTGGGAACAAATGATCGGCTAGATTCTTGCTGGAAAGTATTAAGGGAGGCTATGCTAGGCTGGGGGAGACGCTTAAGGAAATCGAGGCTTAGGTGATCTTTAGTGGGATTCTGCCTGTTCCTAGAGAAGGGCAACAAAGGTGTGACAAGATTATGACTATCAACAGATGGCTTAGGCAGTGGTGCTATAAGGAGGGCTTTGGGATGTATGGCCACTGGGAGGCATTCCTGAACAGAGGACAGTTCTCTTGGGATGGACTTCACCTGAGTAGGGAAGGAAATAGACTTCTAGGATGGAGGCTGGCACAACTGATTAAGAGAGCTTTAAACTAGGAATTTGGGGGAGATGGTTGGGAGATGTCCAGGTAATCTCCATGCCGGATTTTAGCATTGAGAGGGAAGAAAACAAAGTAAGAAAGGATACAGCCGTGGGTAGGAGAATGTATTTAGGGAGGAAGGGCAGTGTGGATACCAGTCTAATAGGTTATACTGGCTGTAGAATGGCTGTGCCTAATAGGGTACAGAATGTGAGCGAGGCTAAACAGCAAAAATTAAGATGTTTGTACACCAATGCGAGGAGCCTAGGTAACAAAATGGAGGAACTAGAGCTACTGGTGCAGGAAGTGAAACCAGATATTATAGGGATAACAGAAACATGGTGGAATAGTAGTCATGACTGTACTACAGCTATTGAATGGTATGTGCTGTTTTGGAAAGACCGAAGTAAAGGTGGTGGAGTAGCATTGTATATCAATGATGAGGTAGAATGTAAAGAAATAAGAAGTGATGGAATGATAAGACAGAGTCCGTCTGGGCAAAAATTACATTGGGGAAGAAAACTATTAGAGCCTCCCCGGGATAGTGCTTGAGGTGTGCTATAGACTGCCGGGATCTAATTTGGATATGAATAGAGCCCTTTTAAATGTTTTTAATAAAGTACATACTAATGGAAACTGCGTGATCATGGGAGACTTTAACTTCCCAGATATAGACTGGAGGACAACTGCTAGTAATAATAATAGGGCTCAGATTTTCCTAGATGCGATAGCTGATGGATTCCTTCATCAAGTAGTTGCTGAACCGACTAGAGGGGCTGCCATTTTAAATTTGGTTTTGGTGAGCAGTGAGGACCTCATAGAAGAAATGGTTGTAGGGGATAATCTTGGTTCAGGTGATCATGAGCTAATTCAGTTCAAACTGAACAGAAGGATTAACAAAAATAAATCTGCAACTAGGGTTTTTGATTTCAAAAGGGCTGACTTTCAAAAATTAAGGAAATTAGTTAGGGAAGTGGATTGGACTGAAGAACTTATGGATCTAAAGGTAGAGGAGGCCTGGGATTACTTTAAATCAAAGCTACAGAAGCTATCGGAAGCCTGCATCCCAAGAAAGGGGAAAAAATTAATAGGCAGGAATTGTAGACCAAGCTGGATGAGCAAGCATCTCAGAGAGGTGATTAAGAAAAAGCAGAAAGCATACAGGGAGTGGAAGATGGGAGGGATCAGCAAGGAAAGCTACCTTATTGAGGGCAGAACATGTAGGGATAAAGTGAGACAGGCTAAAAGTCAAGTAGAGTTGGACCTTGCAAAGGGAATTAAAACCAATAGTAAAAGGTTCTATAGCCATATAAATAAGAAGAAAACAAAGAAAGAAGTGGAACCGCTAAACACTGAGGATGGAGTGGAGGTTAAGGATAATCTAGGCATGGCCCAATTTCTAAACAAATACTTTGCCTCAGTCTTTAATAAGGCTAAAGAGGATCTTAGGGATAATGGTAGCATGACAAATGGGAATGAGGATATGGAGGCAGATATTACCATATCTGAGGTAGTAGCCAAACTCGAACAGTTTAATGGGACTAAATCGGGGGGCCCAGATAATCTTCATCCAAGAATATTAAAGGAATTGGCACCCGAAATTGCAAGCCCATTTGCAAGAATTTTTAATGAATCTGTAAACTCAGGAGTTGTACTGTATGATTGGAGAATTGCTAACATAGTTCCTGTTTTTAAGAAAGGGAAAAAAAGTGATCCAGGTAACTACAGGCCTGTTAGTTTGACATCTGTAGTATGCAAGGTCTTGGAAAAAATTTTGAAGGAGAACGTAGTTAAAGACATTGAAGTCAATGGTAAATGGGACAAAATACAACATGGTTTTACAAAAGGTAGATCGTGCCAAACCAACCTGACCTCCTTCTTTGGGAAAGTAACAGATTTTTTAGACAAAGGAAATGCAGTGGATCTAATTTACCTAGATTTCAGTAAGGTGTTTGATACCGTGCCACATGGGGAATTATTAGTTAAATTGGAAAAGATGGGGATCAATATGAACATTGAAAGGTGGATAAGGAATTAGTTAAAGGGGAGACTACAACGGGTCCTACTGAAAGGTGAACTGTCAGGCTGGAGGGAGGTTACCAGTGGAGTTCCTCAAGGATCAGTTTTGGGACCAATCTTATTTAATCTTTTTATTACTGACCTTGGCACAAAAAGTGGGAGTGTGCTAATAAAGTTTGCGGATGATACAAAGCTGGGAGATATTGCCAATTTAGAGAAGGACCGGGATATCATACAGGAGTATCTGGATGACCTTAAAAAGAAAAGAAAAAAGAAAAGGAGTACTTGTGGCACCTTAGAGACTAACCAGTTTATTTGAGCATGAGCTTTCGTGAGCTACAGCTCGCTTCATCGGATGGTTAGTCTCTAAGGTGCCACAAGTACTCCTTTTCTTTTTTCTTTTTACGAATACAGACTAACACGGCTGTTACTCTGAAACCTGGATGACCTTGTAAACAGGAGTATTAGTAATAGGATGAAATTTAATAGTGAGAACTGTAAGGTTATGCATTTAGGGATTAGTAACAAGAATTTTAGTTATAACCTGGGGACACATCAATTAGAAGTAACGGAGGAAGAGAAGGACCTTGGAGTATTGGTTGATCATAGGATGACTATGAGCCACCAATGTCATATGGCTGTGAAAAAAGCTAATGCGGTCTTGGGATGCATGAGGAGAGGTATTTCCAGTAGGGATAAGGAGGTTTTAGTACCGTTATACAAGGCACTAGTGAGACCTCACCTGGAATACTGTGTGCAGTTCTGGTCTCCCATGTTTAAAAAGGATGAATTCAAACTGGAACAGGTACAGAGAAGGGCTACTGGGATGATCCGAGGAATGGAAAACTTGTCTTATGAAAGGAGACTCAAGGAGCTTGGCTTGTTTAGCCTAACTAAAAGAAGGTTGAGGGGAGATATGATTGCTCTCTATAAATATATCAGAGGGATAAATACCGGAGAGGAAGAGGAATTATTTAAGCTCAGTACCAATGTGGACACAAGAACAAATGGATATAAACTGGCCACCAGGAAGTTTAGACTTGAAATTAGACAAAGGTTTCTAACCATCAGAGGAGTGAAGTTTTGGAATAGCCTTCCAAGGGAAGCAGTGGGGGCAAAAGATCTATCTGGCTTTAAGATTAAACTTGATAAGTTTATGGAGGAGATGGTATGATGGGATAACATGATTTTGGTAATTAATTGATCTTTAAATGTTCATGGTAAATAGGCCTAATGGCCTCTGATGGGAGGTTAGATGGGGTGGGATCTGAGTTACCCAGGAAAGAATTTTCTATAGTATCTGGCTGGTGAATCTTGCCCATATGCTCAGTGTTTAGCTGATCGCCATATTTGGGGTCGGGAAGGAATTTTCCTCCAGGGCAGATTGGAAGAGGCCCTGGAGGTTTTTCGCCTTCCTCTGTAGCATGGGGCACGGGTCACTTGCTGGAGGATTCTCTGCTCCTTGAAGTCTTTAAACCATGATTTGAGGACTTCAGTAGCTCAGACTATTGGTGAGAGGTTTTTCGCGGGAGGGGGTGGGTGAGATTCTGTGGCCTGCGTTGTGCAGGAGGTCAGACTAGATGATCATAATGGTCCCTTCTGACCTTAATATCTATGAATCTATGGTAGAAATAAGCTTAGGGGGTCTTTCATGCAGGTCCCCACATCTGTACCCCAGAGTTCAGAGTGGGGAAGGAACCCTGACATGGTGGCAGTTGTGGGATGATACAGTGTTTGGGGTTTTCCTTGGGATATAGGTGGGGCCTTGGGCTGCCCCCGGTGATAGGGTGTTGTCTCAGGTTGCCCCTTCTGATATCCGCTCCAACTACTACTAGCTTTTTTCTTTTCCACCACCTCCATCCATTTGGTTCCGATTTCCCCGCCTCGATTACAGTTTTGGGCTTCCCGTCTAGGATGTACCTTTCTATTTCAAAACAAAAGAGAGCACAACAAAACCTCCCACCACAGATTTGAAAGGATGTTCTTCCCTTACTGGTCCTTTTGGTCAGGTACCAGCCAGATTATTTGAGCTTCTTAACCCCTTACAGGTAAAGGAGGGATTTTATGCTACCCTTGTTATACCAATAAAATAAAAACCAGCAGGATCTTATTAAAGGGGAAAAGGCAAAATGCCACATTTATTGTGAATACAGAAAGAATCATAGTAAGCAGTTAGTTATAGCTATAACATTCCATTCAATTTCATATTTATTCACACATTCATTCATACACACACACACAGGTTCTGCAAGGTTGTTATCATAGTTACCAGCCTTAGCGTTGCTCATGCCAGGCCACTGGCCAAGTGGCCTGGACATGAGGAGGGAGCAGGGCCTTGTCAGATGCTCATCTGATGCTCCTGGAAGTTGGTTTGCAGAATTAGACCCCAAAGTTCTCACTTTCTAGAGTCCATTTTTATAGGAATTTCCTCCTATGCCAGTCTATGGGAATTGCTTCATCATGCTGTTGCTGAATCAATCAGCAGATGGCACATTCCTGACGGCTCCGTGCTGCCAGATGTTATCTTGTTCTTTGGTTCTCCCATCCTTGAGGCTGTTGGGTGGATTCCAGTCTGCCCTCCGGGGGTCCTCTAGTTATTTCCACTTGACGCCTTCTTCAGCCGATGGACACGGGATTCTTAGGCTGGCACCTCCCTGATCATTCAGTTATTATCCACACCAAGCATCCATCCACATACATCCTCTATCTCTATTTTAATCACAATTGTTAACAAAGCAAGATGAATACAACAAAAGGGCGGGGAGTCTCTGGGTGCTATTTCTGTTGTTACAGAGTATTGCTTTGAGTCTCTCTCTGTGTGAGTAGTTGTTACAAAGAATTGCTTTGAGAACAGACTCTGTCTTAGAATGTACTAACACAATTAGCAGCTTGCAAGTTTCACACATAGCGGGAGAGAAACAGTACCAAAAACCAAGAGACCTCTTAATTAGTAATACCCTGGAATTTAAACTATGGGGAATCAAACTCATTTGTGATCTTAATACAGAACTTCTTTAATATGATCCAACACCCTTACCTGTATGGTTATGACAATGTACTTACCACCTCATTGTTTCTTTATGGTCTCTCTTGAATATTTTATTATTTGAACCCAAAATGTCTATCTTTGCACTTCTATAGTCCCAGACAACCTCAAAGTTCTTTACAACCTTATGCCTGGATTATTGCATCCACTGTTGATAAGTAGCTACCTCTAGAGCAGTGGTGGGCAAACTACAGCCTGGGGGCCACATCCGGCCCTTCAGATATTTTAATCCGGCCCTCAAGCTCCTGCTGGGGAGTGGTGTCTGGGGCTTGCCTGCTCCACATGTGCTGTGGCTCTTCACAGAAGAGCTTAAGCGCTCTTAAGCGCTTAAACGCTTAGAAGAGCTCCCAGAAGCAAAAGCATATCCCCACTCTGGCTCCTATGTGTATGGGCAGCCAGGGGGCTCCACACATTGCCCCCACCTCAAGTGCCACCCCCACAGCTCCTATTGGCCAGGAACTGCAGCCAATGGGAGCTGCAAGGGCAGCACCTGTGGATGGGTCAGCATGCAGAGCCCTGGTCATGCCTCTGTGTAGGAGCCAGAGGCTGGACATGCCACTGCTTCCGTGAGCTGCTTGAGGTAAGCACCACCTGGAGCCTGCACCCCTGACCCCCTCCCACGCCTCAACCCTAATCCCCCTCTCACCCTCTGAACCCCTCGGTCCCAGCCCCGAGTACCCTCCTGCACCCCCAACCCCTCATCCCCAGCCCCACCCCAGAGTCTGCACCCCCAGCTTGAGTCCCCACCCTCCCCACACGCCCCAGCCCAGAACCCCCTCCTGCACCCTGAACTCCTCATTTCTGGCCCCGACCCAGAGCCCACACCCCCAGCTGGAGCCCTCACCCCCTCCCACACCCTAACCCCCAATTTTGTGAGCATTCATATCCCACCATGCAATTTCCATACCCAGATGTGGCCCTCAGGCCAAAACATTTGCCCACCCCTGTTCTAGAGTAAAACACAGCAGTTATCTAACAGCATGGAGTAGTAATGCTATACAGCAGCTTGAAAGGAAGGAAAGAATACCATTTTCACTTGAAACTGCTGGGATAGTATCGGGAAGCAGAATGGAATTATCTGAGCTAGAATTTGACCAGGACACCAGGGTTAACAGCCACTTTGCATCCAGATTGGTTGAATGGCCAGATGCAGCCTTCCTCATGTCCCTGCCCTACCCCCATCTCCTGCACAGTCCTGAGTTCTCCCACCATGTTTATTTAGCTGAGCACTCATCCAGTTTGATCATTGCAATGCAGTAGTTTAGGAATTTAATTAGTCTGGGATTTTCCTATGGTTTTAACTGTACCTGGCAGGCTGCATTTACTTTGGCTCAATAATTGGCAGGGTTGACATTTTCTAGTCCATCAGTTTTTTGGTGGACACAGTATGCCTATGAGGTTTATTCTCTGCACGATATTTAGCGGGCCCTAAAGTTGGGGCACTCCCAGTGTATCTGTATCCATGTCCCTTTTTCAGAGGAGCATTTCCAGCAGGTGTCAGAAGGATGATATTGCTGGTGACCTAAATGGGTTGACATCCACTATATACTATGGGGGAAAAATAGCAGTTGGTTGGGCCTGGAGCCCATCCATCAGAAATTGTGCGCTATTCTGGCAGCGGACAGACCTTTCCCATTGCTGAATAAACTTTTTGCAGCTTGGCCTCCTGGATTTTCTCTTGAGCTACAGCTGCGGTGCTAGCCTTTGGTTTAACTATTTATAGGTACTTGAGGCATAGTGGTGGGAAATGATTCTGAACGGCAAGAAATTCCAGTGTGCATCAGGAAGTGCTTCCTCCTTTAATCTCTGGATGGCTCTCTGGTGACTTCTTAATTGTTCATAGTGCCATATATGGTGGTTTTGCCAAGTCGGATTTGGACCTCATTTCTTGGAAGGTTTTTCAACATCTATGAGCTGGCTGTTTCAGAACCAATCCACCAATGCTATGTAAATTAACCCCTGCAACAGTTTACCAAGAGTCATGGTGGATTCTCCATCACTGGCCATTATTAAAATCAAGATTGGATGTGTTTCTGAAAGATCTGCTCTAGAAAGTATTTTGGGGACATTCTCCGGCCTGTGCTATACAGGAGGTTGGACTAGATGCTCAGAGTGGTCCCTTTGGGCCTTAGGATCTATGAATAAATGGCATTTCAGAAATGAGCAAAAGTAGGTTAAGCAGATCACTGGCACCCTCTAATTTGAAGACTCACTGTATTGAGGCATCAAAGAAGTAGGAATAATCTACCTCATGTTGCATGAGGGTTTTTTGAGGTGGGCGCGAGTGGGCAAGATGATGTTCTAGACAGTTCTGTACAATATCCAAATAGCATTCATCCCTTCAATACACAGCATTCTAAAGACCTCTGTTTCTCATATTTTCCCTGGCTGTTTTCATTAATAAGGTAAACAATTATTTTTGTACACAAGTACACGGGGAAAGGTGCCTTCACTGAGGACCCAGGAGCTCTGAGGAACAGACTATCCCTGTAACCAGTTCTCATGGGTAAAAGAGATAGTTTCCGACCCATGCTGTTCATTAAATGTAAAGGCTAAAATAGTCACTGGGAGGCTAGAGCAATGAAGGAGGAAGAGAGACGCAATGGAGGAGACAGTGACCACAAATAGGTTTTGAAATCTAGATACAAATCTAGTCTCTGAAATGTCACTATTCAGCTAGTGTGCTCAGATTCAGTCCCATTAGAGAGGGTGGAGTTGGAACTGTGAACTATGAGCTAAACTCATATCCAGGGTTCAGATCCAGGATTAGGGCTCAGGACCATCTCTAAAGGAAAAAAGTATATGGGTGACCAGCCTGAATTTATCTTAAGGATGGGCATTCACTTGAATCCCTAATGGTTCTCCCACTCAATCACCCCAGACCCCGATGCTGCCAGAGAGAAGCAGATTATATTGATTATTTGCTTCTTATATCAGAATGGTTCAATAGTTTAAATTGCTTAACCACTTTCCTATTAACATCTACCGCTTAAACTCAGGTACATTATCATCCAAATGCTTAGCTAGGCCAAGTATAAATACACTTGGCATCTGACTTGGAGTCTGAGTGGGGGTTTTAGCACCAGGATATATTTGGAGCAAAGTAATTTGGATATTAGCTTCATGTTCATTAGCATTGGAGCTGATGAACTACATTCTCCTGTGTTTCTAGGAAGAGATCTGGCTCCTCTCTCCAGTCTAGACTAAGTTCTCAACCAACTCTTTGCTTGGCATACCTGGCTGATAAATTCTGTGGCTGAATTGCTGCAAACCCTAGCACTGCCTGAGGTCCATTATCCATCTGATGTCAAGTCCTGCAGATCTTGTGTTTGTCTAGAGGAGTTAATGTAACTGACCATGCTACTACACTGATGTGTTGGATGAGCTGTTACCAGTTCTTTACTGTAGAAGGTAAGTCACCATTGATAGTTGAGTCCCATCTAAGGGCAGGCCTACACTACAGCCGGGATTGGTGCTCTGAGATTGATCCACCAGCGGTCAATTTAATGGGTCTAGTAAAGAGCTGCCAAATCGCTCTCCAGTCGACCCCTGTACTCTACCCCCAACGAGAAGAGTAAGGTAGGTCGACGGGAGATTTTCTCCTTTTGACCCCCTGCGGTGTAACTCGACTTAAGGTACTAAGTAACTCGACTTAAGGTACGTCAACTCCAGCTACGTTATTCACATAGCTGGAGTTGCGTAGTGTAGGTCGATTTACCACGCTAGTATAGACATAGCCTCAGACCTAAAAGTCTCTCCCTATTCCCAAATCCTGATGCTGGTCTTGGTTAGTTCTGCTGTACCAACTCAAGCCCCGGGAAAATGCAGCCCTGGGAAACCTGCTACTCCTTTTCCTTTAATCCCCTTTTCTCTATATTCTCCCCACAAATAATACTATCTGAAATGCCTTCTTCAGCAAAGCCCTTTCTGATATCTCCCTTCTACTGCTTCCCCTCAGTCTGTCTCCATCTGGAGAGTGGAAAGGTTTGATCTGCTGCTGAAAGCTTCTCTCTCTGCTTCGCTGTGACTCTTCTGGTGGAGGAATCACCCCAACATGATCTCTGTTCACATGCACATCCCAATGCAGGAATGACTCTCCCAGGCCACATGGTCCCCAGCTTCTGCATCCACTTTCTTCTGTGCTCAGTCTCTTCACACCCTGCTCCTGAGCTGATCCATCTCCCCTTCCCTGGTCTCCTGCTGCCGCCTGTGATCTTGCTGAACAGCCCAGTGAGCAGAAGATTGGACTTAATTTGCTGGCAGACTCTGGGGCCTTCAACTGCTCCCCCTGCCCCGCCAGGTCTTTTGGATGTGGAGTCCTTTAATTATCAAAGCTTTTGTCTGTCCCCCTTCCTCCTCCTCTCTTTGTTTTGTGTGGCTATTCCTGGCTCTATTAGAATATCAAAGGCTTGGTTGGCATGTTTGTTATTTAGATGTTTTGGTTTGTTTCCCTCTCTTTCCCCTCACACTAAAGGGATGACTCTTGTGTGCCTCCTCCTTGTGATTGAACTGGGGTCTCCACTCTCAATTCACATAGGGTCATCTGGTGTGCAATAATTTTGTCCCATGACAGCTGTCCTATCTAGTTTGTAAGTAATTTGTAGCAGGTACTGTATCTCCTATAGCTTATACAGCTGTATTTAGGTAGGGCAGGTTCATGGTATCATGGCAGCTGTCCCTACCCCACCATTGCTGGTCTAACCCCCCAACCTTCCACTGAAGTCTCTGGCCAGTCAAAAGTGTGCAAAGGCAGGGCAGACACAATGAGGACATCCTGGAAGCTGGCTTCACGGGCTTCTGGTGGCCAGAATCTGATACATCAAGCAATATCCTTGGCACAGTACCTGGAAACCTAGCACCGTTCATGGAAAATTGATACTGTTGGAGGGTCTACACACCATGTAATCCCCCCCTCACCCCCAACAATATTTTGGTGTCACGCCACTGTGACTTGATGAGTCGAGATGGATAGCACCAGGAGTGGGGCTGAGCTTTGCCATTGCAGTATACATTCCACCAGACAACCAAGAATACCTTGCATACACAAAAACAGGGAAAAGCTTTCAAAGTTTTTCTGCCAGAGGGCTGCTCTATTAGCTGGACTGGGGTAGAGGCGGAGTGTCCTCTAGTGGGCAATTAAGAGAAAATCCTCTGCATTTCCCATGGGCAATCCTTCATATTTCCTAGCAAAGAGGCCAATTTGTGCAGTCTGTGGCACCAAAATCTGTAGAATTAGATCCTTTAGGTTGCAAATATGGGATCAGAGTTTAGTCTTTATAGCTCAGCTCCTGATATTGTATCCCTCCTCCAAATGCCAGCATAATCAACCTGGGCATGGCACACTGTAGTAGAGGTTTAACACATATACAAGTGTTAGTAGGAGATTGAACTTTATCTGATCCCCTCTCGCCTGACATAGGGTTGCATAGCAAGGGTCAGTATCCACAGACTCAATAACTACTCTTACATCTTCCCTTACAAATAATAAAATGCAAATAAATAATAATAGTAGCCAAAAATAGCATCTACAGGATATTGTAGTCAGTTAACAAAGCCCTGTGGAAGGGTAGACTCATCCCTAGAGCACCTTCTCCTAGCTGGGCATGGCATAGCAGACTGTCCTCTCCAGTGTCCCCTGCTGACAGTCACTCCAGACCCACAGCAGTCAATGTCATCTTGAAACTCAGCCCATTGGCCCAGTCATACTTTTCCTACCCTTGCTGTGGTACTTCAGTCCCAAGCCCACATAGAACAATACCCAGTCCTTTCAGCCCCTCTTCTCAGGGGTTATTAAGACACAGGTCCTCCCGTGGGATCTTCAAGCTAGACCATTCAAAAAAAAAAAAAACAAACAAAAAACCCACCATGCAACTCCCTGTACTTTACCAAGTAGTCAGGCTCCCTACTACAAAACCCCTTATTGCTCCCTCATTTGCAGCTCCATTTTTAATCCTCTTTTGGGCCCACTGCAGTAAGAATCACCATCTCCTATAAGCGTTGCCTTTTCATTGTCCATACCAAGGATTTTCTCTACCTCTAGTGGCCTTCCTTAACACCCTAGGCTTCCTTGCCATGTCCTACACCCTCTTTTCCCCTAAGGTTTCTTGCTGTAGCTCAGGAAAGTTCTCTCCTGCTCTTATTTCAGAGCATAGCCTCCAGACCTCTCAGCCTTCTACCCCACCCAGCTACCTCTCATCTAGGTCTCCTCCCTGATTTTTCTGCTATAGCCTTGTGCTCCTTCCTTTATGCAGGCCCCCCAGCCCCTCCCCAGCTGGGTTGGATCTCCAGTTATGCCTAACACCCCCTCCAGGTGAGACACACTCTGGTCTAATTGGGCTTAAGCTCCTGTTAACCCATGGTTTCAGAGTAGCAGCCGTGTTAGTCTGTATTCGCAAAAAGAAAAGGAGTACTTGTGGCACCTTAGAGACTAACCAATTTATTTGAGCATAAGCTTTCGTGAGCTACAGCATCCAATGAAGTGAGCTGTAGCTCACGAAAGCTTATGCTCAAATAAATTGGTTAGTCTCTAAGGTGCCACAAGTACTCCTTTTCTTTTGGTTAACCCATGGTTAACCAATGTGGGATTTATACACCACATCACAGCACACAAATGGAGATGTCTAGGTTGGAATTTAGGGTAAGAGACCTGAACTTTCTCAAGAGGTTAAAGGATTATTCTGCTTCTTATTGGACATCTGTCAATAAAATCTCTCGCACCTCAGCGGCTTTCTGAAGACATGATTACTTCTTGTTCTTAAAACAGTCCCTTTTGCGTGGCCTCTTTGGCCACTAAGGTGGATCTGCTGCCTGGAGCCTGTGTTTGCTGCTCTTCATGTTTGTCAGTGACTGTGACTTGGTGAGAAAGGTATTTCTGTCAGAACATGAGCACTGTCAGTAGTATTCTGGATGTTCTTAGGAAACAGAGCCAGTGTATTCCTGGATTCTGTTTAGATGTCTTCTGTTCTTCCTGTTCCTTGAGCCTTTGGCTCAAGAAACTTCTTAAATGCTGGTACTAAGGTTTTTGTCTTCTTGTCTATAAGTGTCTGAACTGGTGATCCCAATCACCAGGTGTGTTGAGGTAGTATAACAATGCTAAATATGGATCTCTTGAACCTACCCTGTTAGCTCTTTTAAATCTAACTCTTTGTTATTTGTATTGACTTTTTTTTGCTATCACGTGACTGTGCATGGTAAAGGCTTGCTTGACAGGGTGTGTTTTCAACTGATATATCAAAAGAATTAATTAAAATAGATCTGCACCAGCCTTGAACCAAAGGTGATCAGGAATCTTATTCCATTTCACCAGATCTTCTTGCATTCTGTATCCTGCAGCACCTGAAGATTTCATGCTTGGATTCAGTATTTTTGGTAGCAGCATTCATGCCTATTCAGAGTAGGCCTATGATGGGGCTTATACTCCAAGGAGGAAGGAAGGGGTTAATTCAGATGTTGGGAAGCAGGAAGTGCTTCAGCTGGAGTTGATTACAGAGCCTATATCCTCAGAAAGGAGAGGCCTGGCTGACAGAGAAATAGTCTCTCTCAGAGCTTGAAGAAAGGAGTGTTGAAGTAAAACAACAAGGGCTGTTTAGAACTATTTATCAGCTACCAGGAGAGAAGGGTTTCCAGGAGAGGTTGGGTAAAGTAAGCTGGCTCTGGAACCTTGTTACTATTTTAGTTTGGACTGAAGCAAAACAAAGGAAACTTATAATAACTGGACCTTTCACTCAAGAGGGGCTCATTCAGCTTCTTAAAGGAATAGTATTACTGGACTGAACAGCTGCCCTGGTTAGAGCTTTCACAACTGGCAGGAAAAGTGGAGCTGTCTGGTGGTGAACCCCCTTGAAAGTTTGCTTTTGAAAGCAGAAGTTGCAGGTGGAACAGAACTAGCAGGAGGTGCAGCTGCTAGCAATAACTAGTCCTGTTGATGAAAATGGCCTTCTTATGCAACCCAAATGCATCAAGCAGGGTGACTATGCAAGAAAGATTTCCATGGCACCAGGCCTTTTCTTAACTAAGATGAGACCAGTTAATGACCCAGAAGCCTTCCTAGAGATCTGTGAATGAATGGCCACAGGCACTTGCAGGTCCTTGAATCTGTGGAGATCTGATCTGCAGCAGCCCTGTCTCAACCCCAAGCCAGCTTACTGGGTCTTGAATAGGCATGTGGCAGTTGGAGTCACAGCAAGTGAAAGCTGTCATCTTCCTCCCACTCAGCCTCTTCCATATTGGGGGACTGCCCTCCCATTGGCTTTTCCATACCAACATTTGCCTTCTGCATTGCAATATGGGAAGAGCTGGGTGATTGCAACCCTTGATGTGCCTATTTATGACACTTACATATCCACATTCCTCTACAGGTTGAAATGCTACGATCTAGAAATCTTAGAGACTTCAGTATCAGTTCCAGGAGGAGAGAGACCAGGCTGGGAGAAGGCCCAAAGCCATAGTTATCAACTGTATGATCTGGGCTAGAAATGGTTAAAGCTGGAATCAGTCTGCCCCTCAGGTGGCTGAACTGATTGTTTTGAAGCAATTAATGCAAATGTTGCCTCTTGGAGTGAAAGAGTGGGTGGGCCAGCATTAGGTTAAGACTCAGCCACAAGTGGAGATGTCAATGGAAGGGTGGTAGATCACCTTGGCTGTAATCTGGGCCTGCTCAAGGGTGAGGTAAAACTGAAGGGACAAATTACATAGAGAGAGAGAGAGCGCCCCTCCACTTTGTCTCCTAAAGGAAATAAAATGTTCCAATACCTTTCAGCTTAGACCGAGCAAGCCCCTTGCTATGCAATGATGAGGCCTATGCTGGATAGGACTCAATCTTACCCCCTTGGCATCTCTGTAGGAGAGAGCGAGGCACTAGAAAATTTGTATTTCTACTGCAGGAAAGAGAAGTGCCCCCTGCTATAGATGATGCCTTCCAGTGGAATGGAAGCATCACTTTGAGAGATGCATCATAGAACAGCCCTAGATGGGGCTCTCTCCCCCACTTACCCCCAATTTGATTCTAGTGCAAGCCAAGAATCTAAGCACTGTTGGACTCTGCCTACAGCTAGACTGTCGTAAAATGGGATTTAATCCCATTGGACCTAAACCCCTCAAGAATTGAATCCCATCTAGTGGGCACTTAAGGGAAGGTTGAAAAAAACCATTCTTTCTGAAAGTCTGTCAGTTGGTTAAGGTGGCCACATGGCATCCATAGCCCTGGACAAGAAAATGACATACCGTGTCACATTACAGGTTCAGTGGGTCCACTCTCAAAGACTGCTGAAGGAAGCAGCGTAGGATCAAGAGGAAATGGAAGAAGGGTCTCATAAAACCTTCCTGATATCACTTCCCCTTGCAAGATTAAGAGCTCTTGGTGGCAGATGTTTGGCCCTACAAACTCATCAGAAGGGAGGTGGACTTGTTTGGGGACTTTGTTTAGTGTCTAAACAGAAAAACAATGGTCACAGAGCTAGTACTGGATGACAGGGAATGGATCACTTGATAATTGCCCTGTTCTGTTCATTCCCTCTGAAGCATCTAGCACCAGCCACTGTCCAAATACAGGATACTGGGGTAGGTGGACCATTGGTCTGACCCAGTATGACCATTCTTATGTTCTTAACAAGCCCTCAAAGGAAGAGTGAACTTCCATTCCTCAAATTCCTGAGGCTGCAGTGCAGAGGTAAACATCAGTCTGGGGAGGTTGGTGGGTTTATCCAATAGTGCTCTAGAACAGAGAAAGGAAGATTCCTTCTGATACCTTTGAGTGGGTATAGCTGTTACAGAAGCTGAGTCTTATTTTGCTTTCTACATTTTGTATTAAAGGATGGTGAAGGGAACAGCCCAAGGCCCAGGAGAGCTTAATCTCCCCTGTAAACATAAAACCCTGAATTAGAGCCCTCCTCCAAGGAGAAGGGACAATCTAGGTGGAAGAATACCTCCTCCAAAACAAAAGAAACTGGTTTTGGATTTGTAGCTTAATTATGTTATGGCCTGTTTGATACAGTTGGCACAGACCAAGCTGATCTGACATGGATCCAGACCTAGGCAGAGTGACAAGGGCAACACACCAGTACCAGCTTTAAAGGTACAGCAGTGAAAAATAATTAGGCAGATGATGAATGTGGGTTTAACTGAGGAATTGCACAGCGAAGCACAGGCCCCAGTTGTACTGATCTAGAAGCAGAATTGCATGGATCCACTTATCATTTGACCTTGGATCTGTGCAGTTCCTAAGTTTAATGCCTACCCCATGCTATGAGTGGACATATTGCTTAACAGCCACCCTGGGCCTGATGAAAAAGTGTTTGCCAATCCTGCTCACTAAGACTTTGTCTACACCAGACTTTCATTGGCAAAACTTCTGTTGTTCAGAGGTGTGAAAAAACACCCCCCACCCCCAAACGACACACATTGTGCAGATGTGAACAGCGCTTTGTTGGCAGGAGAGCTCCCTCCTGCTGACAAACAGTGGCTACGCTGGGCGCCTTTTAGCTGCACAGCTGTAACGGCACAGTGGTGTTGCCAAAAGGTGTGTAGTGTAGACCTAGCCTAAGTTGTTACAGGAGAGATTTACCTTTATCACCCCTTTTGGCCTCTTTCAATTTAGAACTGTGCTTCTTGGTCTCCATGGCCTTTCAGAGGCTGATTGTCAACCAACATGGGGTCTCAGCATTTTGTCCATGTCGTGACATCATTAAATTGGGAGTTGCAACTGTGGTTCTGGAGTCAGTGGGGATGGCTGTGTCTGATGACAAATGCATTATAGGGAAGAACTAAATGTTGCCCACAGGGCTTTCAAAGGGGAAGATGAAACATCCATGTGAACTTTCCTGATGATTGAGATCAGATGAGATGCTACCCTTGGCATCACTAGAGTTGGAATTTGGGGACTAGTGGCAGGGCATTCTGGTTTTACGGTGACCAGATGTCCTGATTTTGGGGTCTTTTTCTTATATAGGCTCCTATTACCCCCCCACCCCCATCCCGATTTTTCACATTTGCTGTCTGGTCACCTTATCTGGTTTGGAACTCTCTCCCCTTCCTGGAAACTGCATGGTTCTGCTGACTCAAGTTTTGCTTGAGGGTAGGTTAGCTCTGAGGGCGTGTTTTCTTTCATTGCCCTGCAGATGTTGTAATCTGTTCTGATCGTAGGGGAGATTGTTGGCTAACCTTGCTGTGTGTGTATATCTAGAGCTACTGTGTACAACCTAAACATGTCATAGATGGAGGAAGGGGCACCCTATAGCACTGTCAAAGTACACGACACTACAAAATGCAGAATAAGTCACTAGCCCTTCCCTGCAGAGTGCACAATCTGACAGACAAGACAAAATGGAGAAGGGGGGGCAATAGTTCAGGTACAGAGAGCAGGTGAGAGGGCCAAGTAAATGTGTATTAAGTGGTGAGCTAATCTGTTTTTTCCAAAGACATGGAGACAAAATCTGTACACTTTGTGCCTTTGGCATAAGGTTAATGAAAAGTAGGCGGAGTTTGAAGTGGTTATGTAGATGAACAAAACGGACACATTCTGGAGTTAAACTGAAAAACACTCTGAGATAACCTCTTGGGTGTTCCAGTGAGTCATCTCTCCTATCCTTTAGGGTGGATGTGCAGAAGAACAGACTACTGCCTAGATGGTAACTCAACACCTCTACTGAATAGCCTGTTCCATTAATTAATCAAGTGTCTCAATCCCCTTGGAAGTGGAGGTTATTTCCCATCTTACAGATCAGAAAGAGAAGGGACAGAGAAGTGAAGTGACCTGCTAACAGTCACAAGTGTGTCATTGGCAAAGCTGGAACAGAACCAGCATCCTGACTCCATTCCCTGCTTTAAGCATTAGATCATGTTTCCTCCCTGTGATTAAAGTAACCATACCCAAGTGATCTGTGCATGGACAGAGTCAGAACTGGAGTAGATTCATCTTCTTAAATCTAATAGTTTTCTATCTAAATGGCTTGCTTGGGGTTCAGTTCCTTTCTGTTCCCTGCCTGGTGAAAAGCTGTCCTGTTGCCAAAGCAAGCTGCTGTTAATGGGTGAAAGTAGCTGGCACTGGGAACAGAGCCAAGGCTAAATTGACCAGTATTCATCAATGTCTTATTTCATGGTTGTGGAGCAAAACAGGCAGGGAAAGAAATTATTGGGATGAATAAAAGGGAGCTCAAAACCAAACAAATGGCATGAGCTAAGGAACAGGTGAAGCTGGTATTGTGAAATGGTGACAATGAGAGAGGATTTCTTATCTGCATTATATAGCCATCCATTGCTTGGTAAAGTACCGACCCCCATCATCCTTATCCCATATGCCTGGACGGGACTTTGGAACAACCAGAGACTGTCCCAGAGAATCCATTCCAAGCTTTATGGTGAATACAACGCATAATGGGGTCTATTCAGCTGTGTGGATCTCCATGTATTACAATATGAGTGCAGTTTATGTACTTAACTTTTGAGAGATTAGTAACGTGCCCTACTGCAGCACTATCAAAGGGTGTCAACCATCTTGGAAGGAATGTACATGCTGCCCCGTTTGCTACTGCCTCTGTACCGTCCTACAATATAGCTTTAATATTCCAAAGTAGATGTGCCCTTGTACACAACTTATTTAACATTTATATTGTGGTAGCTCTTTAGAGCCCAGCCCAGTCTAGGCATTGTACAAATGCAGTAAATGCTATCCTGTGAAATCTGGTCTTGTGTGTGCTTTTATCCTATGCTATACAGATTTCACAAGAGAGATCAGCATTTCTCAAATTGGGGGTCCTGACCCAAAAGGTGGTCCCGAGGTTATTTTAGGGGGGCTGCGGTATTGCCACCCTTACTTCAGTGCTGCCTTCAGAGCTGAGTGGCCAAAGAGTGGCAGCTGTTGGCTGGGCGCCCAGCTCTGAAAGCGGCGCCCCACCAGCAGCAGTGAAGAAGTAAGGGTGGGAATACTATACTATGTCATACTTACTTCT
Organism: Natator depressus; assembly: GCF_965152275.1. NCBI lineage: Eukaryota > Metazoa > Chordata > Testudines > Cheloniidae > Natator > Natator depressus. Next base: position 45,570,171 of record NC_134240.1, on the reverse strand, counting down.
GCGCTACTGCTGGCAGCGGTTCTGCCTTCAGAGCTGGGCTCCTGGCCAGCAGCCGCTGCTCTCCAGCTCGGAGAGCAGTGCTACTGCCAGCAGCAGCGCAGAAGTAAGGGTAGCAGTACCACAACCATCCCTACAATAACCTTGCGACACCTCCCCCCTCCCCCAAATCCTTTTTGGATCAGGATTCCTACAGTTACAACACCATGAAATTTTAGATTTAAATAGCAGAAATCATAAAATTTACTATTTTAAAAATCTTATGACCTTGAAATTGACCAAAATGGACCATGAATTTGGTAGGGTCCTCATAATGTGCCAAGGCCCTCCCTTTTGTAACTTGAGTTACTGATAGAGTTACTCCAGGGATAAATGGGATCCAATGTGATCAGTAATGGAGCAGGTGCAGTTGAATAGTGAATAATAGGGTAATATTAGTCCCAGGTAATTAAAACTTGTATATTATGGCTTACACCTGGCTATATCCATGAGCATGATGTCAAGCTATTATCATGCAGTCCCATAGATGGTAAGTGCAGGGCAGGTAAAACTTGGAAAGAAAATCAAGGGAAAAACAATTATTATTTATGTTCATTTTATTTTCATGCAGGTGGTTCTCAAACAGCAGTTGAGATATTTGCACGAAAAACTGGCTTGTGCCCCTAAAAGGCTGTGTTGGCACTTAGCAGGTAAAGGAGCTGGATGTTCTTCTGCAGGCAATGCCCAACCTAAGCCCCGTTGGTAACTTTGCAGGAGCTAGAGACTATATCTGATATACATAAAATAGATCAGTTCACAGCTGCTCTTGTCTTGTCTCTAATAGAGGTGTGGCCTGTGACCACTACAGGTCTTGGATGGTCTCCATTTTCAGTTGAGTGACCTCTAGTCAAAAAACCAAACCAACTCCCCTGCAGCTGCTGTACTGGTTGTAGAACTCCTTCTGGCCTTTGGGCTGCACATAGATCTCCTGGGGGGGGGGGGGGAAGGTGAAGGGGAAAGGGAAGAGAGTGATGATGGGGTGGGGGAGGCTGGGGGGAGGTTGGCCTTATTGAATTCTGGGAGGCTGTTCCACATGGCTTGGGTCACTGAGGGATGGGGTGCAGGGATTTATCAGAGTATACTGTAGGGTATCTGTTAGCTCTCCTTTCCTGGCTTGGAATCCTGCCTTACTCCTTCCCATGCTGAACCTGCCTAGCCTCTGTGCGGGGGTGCAGTTTTACAAGTGTAGGACTTTGCCTGGTGGGTGGATTTGGCTGGGCACTGGAGGCAGAGGGGCTGGGATGCCAGTGAGGAGGGGGCACTGTGGGGACTGTGTACATGGTGGGCAGGAGCCTAGGATGGGCACAGAAGGAGGAGGCCGCTGCCACATTCGTTTGGAACTGGGGTGGCATGGGGCAGTAACTCCTGTCCCACTACCCTGAAAACGACGAATAGAGCCTACAGCCACGGGGAGAACTACAACTCCCAGCCTCCCTTGGGCCTCCTCCCGCCCATGGAGCAGAGACGCCTGCGCGCTGGAGTCGTTTGATCTCGAACTATGTTTCCCTAGAGGCTGAGCGCAAGCTTCTTCCCTTCGCGCGCCGTGACGGCGCTGCAGCGCGGTGACGCGGAAAGTGTGTGCCCGCCATAGCAATCGCCGCCGCCGCGGTGTGTGCGGGGCCGAGCGCAGGGGCCGGGAGCAGCGGCGGGGAGCCAGCGGGGCATCGGGCAGGTACCGGGGGGAGCGGGCACAGCGCGGCCCCCGGCGCGGCCCCACAGGCCGCTCCTTTGCCCAGTCCCCGGCGCCGGGGGCATTCACCTCAGCCAAAGGCCGGGGGGGCTCGGTTTCCCCCTCCCGCCTCGCACGGGGCCGCCCCCAATCAGTCCCTTCCGCCGCCGGGGGCTTCCCCTATTTCGCTCCCCCACCACCGGGGCGGCGGCGGCTTCCACAGACACGCGGGTGTGTGGGGTGGGGTCTCACTTCCCGCCCCTGCCCCGCGCCGCCGCTCTCGCCCGTGTGTCAGGCTTCGCCTCACCAGGGTCACTGCCCCTCCCACCAGTCAGGTGGGGGGCTTCCCCTCTCCCACTTGTAGGGGGCTACAGGCTTCCCCCGCCCCCATCACCCACCCACCCACGGGGTGGAGCAGGTGTTATTTCTCTCGCCAGTCCCTACGAGGGGATGCTTCATCTCAGCCTCTGGCCAGGGTGATTCTCTGCCGACTGCTAGTGGAGTTTCAGCTCCCCCTATGCACTTAGCCTGTCCATCTGCTGGGAGGGAGGTGTTTCCCCTCCCCATGTATCTCCCCGCCTGCTGTTGTGCGGGGCTTTGCTTTCCCCTGCACCCCTTTTGCCGAGGTGACCTCATGTCTCACCCCTTCTTGTGCCTGTTAATGGGGTGTGTGGTAGTGCCCCACGTATCCCTGAAGCGCTTGCCCTCACCTAATACTTCATCTTCTCCCCACCTGCTTTGGGTGGGGATGTGAATGCCAGCCCCGGCAAAGGGGAGACTCACCTTCTCCAACCACGTTCTTCCCCTCGCTATCTGATGGGTGTGGGGAACTGATTAAGTATTATGCCGTCTCTCTTTGCAGAAAGTATAGTTGTGTTTTGTAGTGGGCATTGGAGCATCTAAGTCCTGGTCTGCACAGTTTCTGTATCAATTTTAACTATTTCAGTTAAGGGTATGATTTTTGTACCAAAATAGTTAAATCAGTACAATTGTTAAATCAGTACAAGTGTGGACTCAGTTGTACCAGTATAAAAGATGTCTACTGATTTAGCTTATTCCTCTTCCCATATGGGAGTAAGCTGTACTGGTATAAGTGTATCCACTCATATAAGTATATTGCACACTCTCTCTGTGTGTACTGCTCTAATTGTACAGGCATAATTAAAGCAGTATAACTTTTGGTTGTAGAGAAGTCCTGAATATTTCTTTTCAGTTATGTATGTAGGAATTAATTTGGAAATCTATGGCCTGAGAAATGGGGCAGCTGAAACTGGAGCTTCGCCTTTTCATTGTGCTTTTTTTTTCTTCTGGGTTTTAATAAAGTTTTGTCATGATTTGGTAACAGCTATTTTGAGTTTTATTTCCTAGAAACTTAAATCTAGACAACTGAATGATTTAATATTTTAGGCGGGCCTTACAAAATCTTCCTTGTGTGAGTGAGTAAACATTCCTTTTTTTGACAGGCAAGTAAAATATTGATAGTTTTTAAAAAATAATTATTGAATGTTTGCAGTAAGTGCAGGCAAATAGAGTTTTGTCTAGTTGGAGTTGAAGTGGAAATAATTGGTGGTGCTCTTTAAGCTCCGCCCACTTATCCCACCACAATGTAATTTAATTCACAGTAAATTGTGCAGCTTCATAAGATTTTCTTCCTTTCTTATATACTTTCGCCAGCAGTAAAATAGTTAGCTTGTGTTGATGTTTACATCATCATCATTAGGCTTCAGTGTTGACCCCCTCTAATATGAGTGGGATAGTAAACAGCTTTTTGGAGCTGTTTCAAGCTCTGTGCAAGTTCAGGCAGATGTAACTGATCTGTTTACCTTGGACTCACTGTTTGAAATATATCCTCTGAACCATTAGAGGTAGAGGCCTATTTTAAAAAACTCCAAAATTATGATTTGAAGCACACAACCTCTAGGAAAAAAACATATAGGTAGGCTGATCTATTGCCATATTCCCAATATGAACCCTATGTCTGGGCAGGTTTTCATGATAGTTTGGTAATGCTGCTTTAGGCTTCGGCTACAGTGAGACTTTGAGAACAGTTCTAAACGCAATTGTCTAAACTAGATTAGAGTGCAGTTGTTTTAATGTGGTATGACCCTATCCATGCTGGATGAACACAGATCTTGTTGTAAGCCCATTTGTCTATTTCAGAATTTAAATATTTATGGTTCTGCTACAGGTTCAATACAAATGATTATGTAAACTTTTTATTTTAAATCGTAATTTCTTTAAAATTTGTTTCTAGTTTTCCACTTCCCATTTTATAATTTTCAGTTACCAAAAGAACGTTTTGTACTTGTTTCCTGATGTTAGTAGAATTTCAGATTGTACACAATTTTTTTCTAAGAAGTTTCACATTTACAATGCTTATCTATGCTGAAAACAACCAATTGAGTGCTTCATTATCATCCTTACTGTGAGAACAACACAAAACTGATAAGCAAATGTCCTGCACTGTTCTTGCAGCCAGTGACACCTTCCAGTGTATTGAAATTCCACAGGTCAAAAAAGTTTTGACCTGACCAGACTATACTTTGTCAGGATTTGCAATTAGAAGTCAGTGGAACTTGTGATCCCAAAGTCCTTTAGGTGCATTAGAAAATCCAAACTTTAGTGCTTAAATATGGGCTTAGGAGCCTAACTTTAGGCTTCAATATTTTGGCCTGTATTCACAATAACTTTGCTAATAAATTGAAAGTCTAAATAACTACTTATCGTTAAAACAGAGCGATTTTGTTTTGAGGTGACAGATTTTTTTTGCCACTAAGACTTAAAACTTTGGTCAACATGGCAGTGGTGCTCAGGGGTGTGAAAAATCCATACCTGAGTGTTGTAGCTATCCCAAACCTGCCTTATGGCTTATGTAGATGCAGCTAGGCCAACAGAAGACTGCTTCCATTGACCTAGCTACTACCACTGAGGTGGTGCCACTCGTACAGTGACGGGAAAACTGTTGCAGAGGGCTCCATCTGCACTGTGGATTACACTGTTGTGCCATGGTGTAGATATGGTTTAATAGAGAAGTTTTTAATAAACAAAAACAAACCATTTTAGCTCTTAACTTTACCCTTAAATTTAAACACATGAATATCACTGAAGTCAGTTACTATTCAGGTTTGTAAAGTTACATGCCTATTTAAGTGTGAGCAGAATCAGGGCCATAATTTTCAATATTTTGTGTATAGCAGCTTCATAAAATTCAAATAAGGTACCCTGCCAGGAATGGCATTAAAAAAACTGCATGTATCATTTAGTTCATTATAAATTTGAATCTGTAGTTGCAATAGCACAAGTTTTCAGATTAGTTTCACAAGTCCTCAACCTGATTTAAATATTGATTTAAAAAAAGTGGTTTAAATTAATGATTAAATCACGCAACCCTGTTCTGGAAAGCAATTTAGGATTGAAATTGTCAACTGGCTTGTTCAAGGGAAAAGATGAGAATTCGGGCTGCTCTAATAAGTATCCTCTCATGTAACCTAGGGGCACTTCTCGACAGTTAGGCCACATCTACACAAGTGATCTTAGAGCAGCATAACTGTACTGAAGCAGCTGCACTGCTTTAAGATCACTCATGAAGCGGCTCTATGCTGATGGGGAGAGAGCTCTCCCATGGACAGAATAAAACCACCTCAATGAGCGGCAGTAGCTGTGATGGTGGAAGAAGCTCTCCCGCCGACATGGTGATGTGCACACTATCACTTATGCCAGCAAAACGTATGTTGCTCAGGGAGGTGGTTTTTTTCACACCCCTGGGCAACATAAGTTTTGCTGGCATTATGCTGGCATAAATGGTAGTGTAGATATGACCTTACAATTTACACAGTTTATGATCTTGCCCTTTCTCTTGAACTCTCCCCTTTGATTTAAAACAGAATACTTGAATGAGGTGACCATAGTTCTGGGAGGAATTGGTTTGGGTACTGTGTCTAACAGTGCCATACACGTGCTGTAAAAATGCGTGTGCTGGGAATACTGCAGTTAATCCTTTGGAATCCAAGCATTGTGTAAATCTTAGTGCTTATAAGTCTACATTTAAAACACTACACTAACTTCAGTGTGGATGCTACCTGCTCTGATGGGAGGGATTCTCCTGTCGGTGTAGGTAATCCCCCATCTAGAGGTGGTAGCTAGGTCTGCAGAAGAATTCTTCAGTCGACCTAGCACTGTCTGCATGGGGACTTAGGTCTGCTTAACTAAGGGCATGGCTACACTTGCAGCTGTAGAGCGCTTTGAGTTAAACCCGCCTTTGGCGCAGTAGGGAAAGCGCTGCAATCTGTCCACACTGACAGCTGCAAGCGCACTGATGTGGCTTGCAGCGGCATTGGGAGTGGTGCATTATGGGCAGCTATCCCACAGAGCACCTCTTCCCATTCTGGCTCTGTGGCTTGTGGGAAGGGGGCGAGGGGTGCGGGGCATTCTAATCCTGTCCCAACGCCCCATGATGCATCGGTTTGTATCCCAGCAATCCCTGTGCTTCTGTCCACAATTGGTGCCATCTTTCAACATTTTTTGTACTGAGCACTCTGTCTTCCCTTTCAGTCTGCGGGAATGGGTAATAGCCACAAGTGTGTCCAAAATCAGGGATGTGCATTTTTCGCACATCTGATAGATGTAGTTATGCTGACCTAATTTTCTAGTGTAGACCAGGCCTAAGTTTTTTCTGATGTATAGTATTTGTTCTGTAGGGTGGGAACTTAGAATGTACTTTTTTTAATAACAGTTTTAAAAAGTGGCATGTACTAGATGCTTTGAATAAAGAGTTAAGTTTAAACTTGTGTGCATGTATGCAGATTGAAAAAAATTCAAGAATATACTAGAGTATGGCTAATTCTGGCATTTAAGTCTGCATTATGACTTAACCAGGTAATGATCCAACTTTCTAGGAAAAGTAGGGATTCCTGGTTTTTTCACTAGATGTCTTGGGTTATATGGCAGTGCTGTATGTCAAGTACAGGCCTGCACAACTTGTAAAGCAGCAAGGGCCATATTACTCCAAAGAAAACAGCTGGGGGCCGAAACACCTCCGCCCCGCCGAAACAACCCCCCTCCCAGCACCACCCCGCCCCGCCGAAATAAACCCTCCTTCCCCAGCGCCACCCCGCCGAAACATCTGTGGGCCGAGAGGAAGGTTGGGGGGGTGTGTGATACTTGATTAAGAATTTTTCAATTAAATCAAATCCATTATGAAGCTCAAGATTTTGTTGAATAAATTCACACACAAGGGAAACACTCATAGTCACACACAAAGAGAAGAGATATCTCACGGCACATGGCACACTAGCAAGGCACTGATGGTGTGTGGAAGCCTGTAAAGAGTGACCATAGGGTTACCAGATCACAGCAGTAAAATAGGACCCACTCCCTCCCTGCTCGGCCCCACCATCACACCCCTATTCAGGGGTCACTATATTACTGCCCACAGCAGTCAATCAATGCAGTTGTAGATAAATCTCTGCATTATGCATTTTTGTATAACTTTTATATGACTTTGTATTGAACCTTGGTAATATGTTATAGTGGGCCCCTAAGGTAGTATAATTAAGGTAAAAGAAAAATGTCTTTTTGCTAGAAGTAGAATAAGATCTTCCCCCCCACTTTGTAATCAATTGCCCTGTTGAATGAATGAGGTGTGAATGAGGAAGGCGTGGAAGGCAGGCACCTCCAGACAGCTACAACCCTTGGAGAGGGGATGGGAGCCAGACCAAGGACAATCAAACTTGTCAAGTGGGCTGACTAGAGAAGAGCAGACATACTGAGGGCCGTGGGGGGGTTAGAAGCAAGCATCTTCCTTTGGGAACACCCTCTTTGCAGCATTGGGACAACCCCCAGCTCAGAGAAAAGCAGCAAAAAGGACCAATGGACACAGTCGCAGATTTTGAATCTGGGAGACTTGCCCCCCTCCAGCCACTGACTTGCTGCTAGCCTCCTCCCCCCCTCCCCCAACCCCAAGTATAAACGCTCATTCAGAGACCCAGTGGGTCACTATATTAATGCACACAGCAGTCAATCACTGCAGTACAAAAATTAAAATACTGAAAATGGATGCCCCTCTCCAGCCACCAACTCGCCGCTCGCCTCCTCACCCCCTGCTTCAAGTATAAAGCCTTGCTGCTACTGTCCGCCCACTCGGCTCGTCATCCCCCCCAGCTCGCCTACTCTCCCCCTGCCGCCCACTCGCCTCCTCAGCCCTCCCCCCCCCCCCACCGGCTCACCTCGTCATTCCTCCCCCACTCTCGCCTCCTCACCCCCCCGCTGCCCATTTGCCTCCTCAGCCCTGCCAGCTCACCTGCCTGTCCGCTGCCGGCTCGCCTGCTCCCCCCACCGCCTGCTCACCTGTCTGCCTGCCGCTGGCCTCTTACCTTCTGCTGCTGCCCCTGCCGCTGGCTCCCCCTCACTCCCCAGCCTGCCACTGGCCTCTTCGCCACCCCGCCCACCCGCCGGCTGGCCAGTCAGCTGGCCGTTGGCTTTTCACCCCCCACCCGCTGTGGGCCACACAGTGAGCCCATCTACTCATCCCCCACAGGCTGCACAGTGAGCCCACGCGGGCCACATGCGGCCCAGGGGCCGTATGTTATGCAGGCCTGGTCTAGTAGGTTAGGGTGAATAATGTACATTCTTACTACTTCCAGACTTGAGCTTTGAGTTTGAGCTTGAGCTTTGCTGATCTGTTGCCAGTATTTCTAGAGCAATCTTTTTGCTGTTCCAGCTGGAACTACTGTGGCTGACAGGGAAGGGCTCCAAAATGAAGTGTAAACTGCTCTTCACAGTTATAGTGAATCAATGACATAGGGACCTGGGAAGGCCTTGTGGGAGTCACTTAGTGCCTTTGTATCCCTGGAGTACAGTACTGGGGTGTGGATGACTGAAAAGATTGGATGCAATTACAAGCCCAGCACTTTGCATTCCCAGTAGTAAAAGAGAGAGTTCTTCTGTGGAAGTAATGGACTGAAATTCTTATTTGTAATGTGCAAAGACTTGAAAATGCATTCATCAGTAGCTAGTGAGGTCAGTGAGTGAGCAGGGAAACTATCAGGAAGGATTGTATATTTACTAAATATCTGCCAAGGCCAGTTAGAGTTGTTTTAGAGGAGAGGGAACTGTCCTAAAGTGGGATCCAGCATTAGAGTCCTGGTGGGAAGTCCAGCCTGTCTTTCCTCCTCGGAGCCAAGAGCTGACTTTCCTAGAAAGGCCACTGTGCCAGGACCCTTTGAGGGGAAGGAGAGTATCTTTTATATCTGCCTCTGGCTAGTATGTATCTGTTATACGCTGAGTCCTGCTGTTCGTCTAAATTTTCATGGGTTTGGACCAGATTTCTTTTCTAATATGTTTCATTTTGTGCAGTCTTAAAAGAGAGCCTCCCTCAAGTGATCTGCATGTTTACATTAAAACCTCCCAGCCTAACTTAATGTGTTGAATGAGTGCTCCACATAATAAAAAGGATAAGAAGAGAATTAATACAGTCATTTGAAATGTGGTATGTCCCCTTTTCTTTATGCTTGTTTGGGACATCCACTAGCAGATACTAACTCTTGTACGGTACCTAGCACAATGGTGCCCCAAGGAGCTACCATAATATATACAACAAATAACCTTTGACTGGGGATTTTGTAATTGTGAGTTTAATCTTCCACTGTCTTTGGGTCTGTGTGGTATTCCTGTGGCCAGATCTATCAGTATAACTACGAATTTTTCACCCCCCTGAACAATGTAGTTATATCAACCTAACCACTGCACCGATGTAGAGTTTTAAGTGTAGACCTGTCCTGAGATTCCTGCCAGTTTCATGCATGACTAGTTTCCCAGTTGATTGTTGCCTTGTCTAATAAGCTAACCAATCAAAATACATTAAACTCAAAAGGACCTATGAGACAGGAGTCTGTGAGTAATAGAACTTACTTCGTTCTGTTCACGAGAAAAATTCCAGGCCAGTTGGAGGTGCCCAGTGGTCCATTTGAATTAAAATACTGACAGTTGACATTCTGAACTTCTAGCTAACCTGCATTATCTGTAATATGGACTAAACTGTGGTTCGCTACATGTTCTTCCCCTCAATTGACTTTCTGTAATGTATATTTGAGGAAGTGGAATGGGCACCGTATGTGTGTGTTCTCCTTTTAGGCGTCTGCATTGTAAATGGCTCAGCAAAGTTCTGTCTATATTCTGCTGTTTAATCATTGTTGATTTGATAGCACTGGCATCTGTTACCCATCGAATACTGGAAGTCTTAAAATATAGTTGAAGGAAAGGGAATGTCTTTTGTAATCACTTTCCTTCTCTTTCACCCTTAAAAGTCACACATCATTGTGACCATCTCTGTAGATTAGGCCTGGGTCCAGCTCCCTGGAGATCTTCTCAGTGTCCTGCAACCATGCCACAAAAGGCTGTAGTCTACCTTCCCAGTAATCCAAGACTTATTAGGTTAGAAAGTGAGGGCAAAAAGAGTGTGGCTGTGTATTGAGCCATCCCCAGCGTTATGAACCATCAGTGGTTTAGGTCCATTTTTACAAGGCTTGAAAATTTTTTGACATTTGCTAGCTGGAGACGAATGCATAAGATGAGAGATGGTACCCTTAGTGAGGTCCAGGGGCAACTGCACCTTGGTATAAAGTCTAATATTGTACCTGAAGCCTTCATAGGGGCAAATCTTTTGTATCAACCTCTGCTTTGCACTAAGTAGGCGTCTAATAATCTTGAAGTTTTTGCTTTCTTGTTTCCTCCCATGAAGCTGTTGGAAAGGAGAACATGTGTCTGTCTCTGTCTCTTCCTCTTTCTCACTAGAGCCACCTGACTTGAAGGGGCAGAGTGGTAGAGATCCTTTCCCTGAACCTCTTTTTGTCTTTAGTCAACTGTGAACAACTGTCAGTGCCTCTCTCTGCTGCTACTTTAAATCTTGTGGGACTGCAGCAGCAATCTAAAGTGAATATGATTCTTGTCACTTTCCCTGATGCCCAGAGGGTGTTGAACAGGAGCAATGAAACTGATCAGAATCTTGTCAGCTTTGCTTTGCAGTTTCTTGGGTAAACCTAGGTGTAACAGCAAAGGGACAGGAGCAGTCTGCCTGTGGAAACATATGTTAACCTGCAAAAAATCCTCTGATTTTGGACACATTTGTGGCTATTACCCATCACAGTTAAGGATTTGCATGCACCAGTCCAGATTTGGGTTTGCAAAGTAGACTTGCATTTGTTTATATACCTGAGGGATGAAAGACAGCCCTCTGCTTTTTTTTATGTCAAATTCTTTAGAATTTGATGGTTTAGCCGCCTCCCTGCCTTTCAGCTAAAGTTTGCTTGCCGCTGCTAAGCGGATTTTTAAACCCTGATTTTTTACTCTTTTTGAGGAGTCAACATAACTGAGTGGGACAATTTGCTAGTTAATCTCACTTTATTTTTTTTCTTCCCATCTCACTTAGGCTAAGCCATGACGTCAGGGTCTGGGCATGTGGACTCCAAGGCTGAACTCACTGCTTTGCTGGAGCAATGGGAGAAAGAACATGGCAGTGGGCAAGACATGGTCCCTATCCTCACCAGGTAAGCTCTGTTAAGTAAGCTCTGAGATGCAAATACCTCTGAGACATGACAGCAGCTTTTGGCATATGGGGACTTATACTTGAAGTTGTTAAAGTAGCTGATCAGTTATTGGTAGCTTACATTCTTTTTGGCCTAAAAATTGAGGAATGTGCAATACTTCACAGTTCTTGTCAAAACAGTATGGTGTTACTTTGTATAGATTTTATATAAACTGTCTCCAAAATATTTGAGTTTAATACACTTAATGTTTCTCTTGTTCTTCTACTATCTGAGAGTTAGACAAGGGAGAAAAGGTAGATCTGCTGCTGACGCTTGTAAAACATAGTCTGAGGTGGAGGGTTACAAGTTTATTCCATCTGGCTGGAGTTACAGAGAGTCTCTCAGTAACAGTGCTCAGATTGTGAGAGACTCGCATAAGATGAATTGATGTGAGTAGACAGAAAAAGTTTGTGAGGTTGGCTTGCCAATTCCAGTGGAGAGTTTTGAAAATGAGCAGTGGCTTCCTTTCCTCCTTTAGCGGGATCCTCTAATGAACAGGGAACCAGTGGCACTTTGTGGCTAGGATGCTGGTCATATGTTGTATGTGTGAAGAGGTGCTCTTTCCCCTGACCATTGCTGCCTTGACTAAAGCTCTTCTTTTGGTGGGAAGAGGTAGTAGCACTGATTGCCTCAAGTAACTCAGGGTAGGAGGAGAGAGGTGTGAGGTGTCTTCCACATCTTCACTAACTTGTGAAAAATAGGGGGCAAGAGCAGAATGGTACTCGTTAAATGAACAGCAGTATTACCATTTTCAGGCCTTTAAAAATCATGAGTTAGCCCCCAAAACATAACAAGTTGTTTTTTTTTAAAAAAATCATGAGATGTTAAAAAAAAAACAAAACATTGAGGGCTTTTATTATTTGTTTTCTGGTTTCCTGGGACTTCGGGTACATTCAGTTCGTGAAATTAGGCTTTTCCCTGCAACCACAAGGGCTAGAAACTTATTCCTTTTTTAACTGTAAGCCAAGACCTCGTGTTCTCTTGCTTTCCAGAGCTACTGTTTTAAGAAAAACACCAGATATTACCAGATGTGCAAAATATTAAGAGTTTGAAACAATAGGATTGCATCTATCTTGGAATCCTTGAGGATTCCTGTCCAAGAACCTCAGACATATCCAGTTGTCCTAGTCCACTTAAAAAAAAAAAAATTCTATATATCTGGGGTGTGTGGAGGGGAGGTCATATCGTTCAGAGCAGTCTTGCATTCCTGCTGCTCCGGAGAAGTATTTGGTCTCTGTGTCCTCGTATCATCAGTGTCAAAGTTAGTTATCCTCAGAGTTTCCCCCGATTCTGCTTATAGGACTCAACATGGTACACTGATTACATATGTTTGGCAGAGAGGATAGAAGCACCAACACTTTCTTGCAGATGCTGAGGCTAATTCCAGTGGTTGTCAAACTTTTTTATGGGTGGGCCCTTTCACATAGCAAGCCTCAGTGTGACCCCTACTTATAAATTAAAAATACGTTTTTATATATTTAACACCATTATAAATGGTGGAGGCAAAGCGGGTTTTGGGTTGAGTTGACAGCTCGCGACCCATCATGTAATAATCTCGCTACCCCCTGAGGGGTCATAGAATCATAGAATATTAGGGTTGGAAGAGACCTCAGGAGGTCATCTAGTCTAATCCCCTGCTCAAAGCAGGACCAACACCAACTAAATCATCCCAGCCAAGGCTTTGTCAAGCTGGGCCTTAAAAACCTCCAAGGATGGAGATTCCACCACCTCCCTAGGTAACCCATTCCAGTGCTTCACCACCCTCCTAGTGAAATAGTGTTTCCTAATACCCAACCTAGATCTCCCCCACTGCAACTTGAGACCACTGCTTCTTGTTCTGTCATCTGCCACCACTGAGAACAGCCGAGCTCCATCCTCTTTGGAATCCCCCTTCAGGTAATTGAAGGCTGCTATCAAATCCCCCCTCACTCTTCTCTTCTGCAGACTAAACAATCCCAGTTCCCTCAGTCCCTCCTTGTAAGTCATGTGCCCCAGCCCCCTAATCATTTTTGTTGCTCTCCGCTGGACCCTCTCCAATTTGTCCACATACATTCTATAGTGGGGGGACCAAAACTGGACGCAGTACTCCAGGTGTGGCCTCATGAGTGCAGAATAGAGGAGAATAATCACTTCCCTCGATCTGCTGGCAATACTCCTCCTAATACAGCCCAATATGTCGTTGGCCTTCTTGGCAACAAGGGCATGCTGCTGACTCATATCCAGCTTCTCGTCCACTGTAATCCCCAGGTCCTTTTCTGTAGACTGCTGCTTAGCCAGTCAGTCCCCAGCTTGTAGCGGTGCATGGGATTGTTCCTTCCTCAGTGCAGAACTCTGCACTTGTCCTTGTTGAACCTCATCAGATTTCTTTTGGCCCAATCCTCCAATTTGTCTAGGTCACTCTGGACCCTGTCCCTAATCTCCATCATATCTACCTCTCCCCCCATCTTAGTGTCATGTGCGAACTTGCTGAGGGGTGCAATTAATCCCATCATCCAGATCATTAATAAAGATGTGGAACAAAACCAGTCCCAGGACCGACCCCTGGGGCACTCCACTTGATATTGGCTGCCAACTAAACAAGGAGCCGTTGATCACCACCCGTTGAGACCAACAATCTAGCCAGCTTTCTATCCACCCTATAGTCCATTCATCCAATCCATACTTTTTTAACTTGCTGTCAAGAATACTGTGGGAGACCGTATCAAAAGCTTTGCTAAAGTCAAGATATATCACATTCACTGCTTTCCCTATATCCACAGAGCCAGTTATCTCATCATAGAAGGCAATCAGGTTGGTCCAGCATGACTTGCCCTTGGTGAATCCATGTTGACTGTTCCTGATCACCTTCCTCTCCTCCAAGTGCTTCAAAATAGATTCGTTGAGGACCTGCTCCATGATTTTGCCAGGGACTGAAGTGAGGCTGACTTATCTGTAGTTCCCCGGGTTCTCTTTTTTCCCTTTTTTTAAATATGGGCACTATATTTTCCTTTTTCCAATCATCTGGGACCTCCTCTGATCGTCAGGAATTTTCAAAGATAATGGCCAGTGGCTCTGCAATCACATCAGCCAGCTCCTTTGGATGCATTAGATCTGGACCCATGGACTTGTGCACGTCCAGCTTTTCTAAATAGTCCTTAACCTGTTCTTTCACCACTGAGGGCTGCTCACCTACTCCCCATGCTGTGTTGCCCATTGCAGCAGTCTGGGAGCTGCCCTTGTCTCTGAAGACGGAGGCAAAAAAAGCGTTGAGTACTTCAGCTTTTTCCACATCATCTGTCACTATGTTGCCTCCCCCATTCAGTAAGGGTCCCACACTTTCCCTGACCTTCTTGTTGTTGCTAACATACCTGTAGAAACCCTTCTTGTTACCTTTTACATCCCTTGCTAGCTGCAACTCCAATTGTGCCTTGGCCTTCCTGATTGCACCCCTGCATGCTCTAGCAATATTTTTATATTCCTCCCTAGTCATCTGTCCAAATTTCCACTTCTTGTAAACTTCCTTTTTGAGTTTAAGCTCACCGAAGATTGCACTGTTAAGCCAGGCTGGTCACCTGCCATATTTGCTGTTCTTTCTGCACTTCGGGGTGGCTTGTTCCTGTGCCCTCAATCAGGCTTCTTTAAAATACAGCCAGCTCTCCTGGACTCCTTGCCCCCGCATATTAGCCTCCCAGGGGATCCTGCCTGTCAGTTCCCTAAGGGAGTCTAAGTCTGCTTTTCTGAAGTCCAGGGTCTGTATTTTGCTATTCTTCTTTCTTCCTTTTTTCAGGATCCTGAACTCAACCATCTCATGGTCACTGCTGCCTAGGTTGCCACCCAGTTCTACTTCCCCAGTCAATTCTTCCCTGTTTGTAAGCAGCAGGGCAAGAGGAGCACGGCCCCTACTCGGTTCCTTCAGCACTTGTACCAGGAAGTTGTCCCCAGCACTCTCCAAAAACGTCCCGACCGCCAGTTTGAGAACCCCTGGATTACACTGATGTTTGGACTGAATGGTTGTGAGGATCTTGGTGTTGTCAGCACATCTTTCACTGAACAGACTGACTATTGGAACTTACCACAAAGAGTACTTTTACTGTGCAGACCGCTCTAATGGATCTCAGCTCCCTGCAAGGCAGCCTCACTGATTCTCTGCTGGACTTGACTAACTCCATGAGCATACACTGCTGCAAACAAGCTCCTCCAAGTTAGTCTGCAGACACTGAGCTTTTTGGGAGGGTGGTTTCCAGAGGTTTCACTGTAGTGCTGTTCGGAGTTGATAGCTTCAGCAGAGTGGTTTTGGAGAGCAGCTGGCTCTTGCTCTTTGTTTTTGTGAAAGTGATGCCAGAGCTCAGTACAGATCTGGCATGTTGACATTTTTGGCTTCAGGCCGATACAGAGATCACTTTAAGGCAACTGGTGAAGAGGATCCATTTGACCGAGCGGTAGCTGAATTTACATTGCTGTAGAAAGCAATAACAGAGTCCCAACTTTCAGGAGCTCAGCAGCATAGCTTTACTCCATGATCTGCTTTGAGGACAGAACATAAAAGTGCTCCAGACTGGCTTCTGCCTAGCTTTAAGGGAGTCTTTTGGGATGTCTCTGCTCTGGATATTAGATGCTCCCCACAAAGATGGATTGTGCTCGGTGATGTTTCAAGGCACATCTGACTCCTTTGTATATTGTTGTAGACTCAAAGACAGAGGAACTTGTGGTCGTGCTGGTCAGTGAGTGACATCTTTTTGCTTCCTTCCTCCTTCCGAGTTGACATAGAGGAAATCTTCCAGGGGCAAAACTGCATGAAATGTGCAGACATTTTCACACACCAAAGTATGGTGTTGAAGGCTGTACTGAAGCATCATGAGAAATGCTCAGAAAAAAATGATTTGTCAGCTATAGGCAAACTCTCATGGTGTCAAGGCTTCGTTGTAATCTGTGGTAACTATTACAAATGGGACAGTAAAATTAAATGACAGTAAATTAAAGTAGTCAGTGATTCACAGAGTGACAAGCTGCATATAAAATCATGTTTCCAAATAGGCTCATATATCCCAGAGTGTCAGAAGGTACAAACACAATACAAGTGAAGAGGCTGATTATAAGGCAACGTCGATCAGCAAGTATTTCTAGAATACTTAGATATGAGAAGATGCAACAGCATTCATTCAAGGTCTGCGTGTAGCTCATATGAACCAGTTCTGTACCTACTGTGGGCCAGATTCTCAAACCCCTTACATAAGGGGTTGCCTAGATGGTGTAAAGCCAGTGGCTCTGTACCCCTCGTCCTGACTGTATCCTCACCCACTTAGAATGGGGCATATTGTGGTGCGAGGGGTAGCTGCAGCACACTGCTACCATGGTCCTGGGCTAGAGGAAAGGGCCCTGGGGGCTGTTGTTATCAGGGAAAGATAAAGCAGCCCTGAGACTACTCTAAGGCTTTGTCTACACTGCTGCCTATATCGGCAAAACTTACGTCATTCAGGGGTGTAAATATTCCACCCCCGAGCGACATAAGTTACACCAACATAAGCCCTAGTATGCACAGCACTATGTTGACAGGAGAGCTTCTCCCACTGACATAGCTTATGCCACTTGTGAGGGTGTTTTTTTTTAACACCACCTATTGAACTAAGCACTTGGGAAGCAAGGGAAGGGAAACTCTTAATTATTCGCCACTCCCACTTCTTCAGTTAAGGGTTGGCAGAGCCACCAATCAAAATTTGATTTATCCAACCAAAAAGGAAAAATGGGACTAAACACTCAAGACATTTTCTAGTCGGGGGAAGGAGGAAAATCAAACAGACTTTCTTGGAGAGTGGTTGTGGGTAAGGCAAGAACTCTTTCAGGCCACTGTCATGCATGCCTATGTGAACGCCGTAACAGTTAACTGTTTAACTGGTAGAATTTTAATAGGTTAAACAGTTACTATTTTTAAACCCTATTTATGTCCCTAGAAAGGCCTAGCTAGTCTATGGCATGGTCTACACTAGGAAATTAGGTCTGTATAACTATGTTGCTCAGGGGTATGAGAAACCCTCCTGTCAGCGTAGGTAAGAGTCTTCTCTGAAGTGCTGCAGCGGTGGTGCTGTAGCGGATTATGTGTAGACAAACCCATAGACCTGACTTCTCAGATCACATCTCCTCCTATTCCTCCCCATGGTCTCTGTGCTCAGCAGGCGCTCTCAAGCTGTTAAGTCCCAAGGAAAAATTGTTAGAGTTGATAGTAGGATGTTCCATATAAAGGTGTACCCAATTTTACAACTTGCTGTTGCTAGAAATCCACCACAGCCCAAATTCGGCAACCTTTTAGTGCAAGATGCAGTTTACTTCTCTTCAAAATCAGGCTGACAAACATGAAATATTGGAACCCCACAGGGCAAAGAGTCTTGTGAAAGTTAATTGTCTCTGGCAAGACAAGGGATTTCCCAGCTCATTACTGATTACAATATTAAACTATTGTTAATATTGTAAAACATGCCCAGATTTGGCAAATCAGTGCAGTTCATGATGAAGGAATGCAACAGATGCTTTTGCTCCTTTCTGCTCTTCCTCAGAAGCATCCGATATATACTGAAAAGTGATGGCGACAGAGTGGAATCCTGCAGCACACTCTAGAGGAAATCCCCAGGAAAATAAAAGTGCATTTGCTCCTCTAGGAATGAACGTAGCTGCTTGAGTGGCCTTGCCTAACCTGTAATAGACCATAGGCTCATCATCAGCACCTGAAATATCAAAATCCTGACAAGGAGGTGTAGGCAGACTCTGTAGCTGCCTCAGTGAGACGTAAATTGAGGGGGGAAGGAAAGACACCATGGGAATAAGATGACTTTGCTGAAGGCTTTGAATTTCAGATCTTGACTTTATCCTAATCCACGTATCCTTCTGCTGGAAAACCTCAGAAAAATAGATACAGTTACGGGAGCATTTAAAGCCAGAAAATGTGTTGGTCTTCCTTCATATGTAAAATAATGATCAGTCTCTCTGATGACTTAGCATTTCCCATTCTCAGGCACCTCTTCTGCTCTTCCTAGAGGAGCAGGAACATAGGATTTCTTATAACTGTTCAGGCTGCTAGTCATTACGTCTGGAATTTTGCCTATAGCTTTAATGTCATGGCTCGGGCAAGGGGAATGCACAGCTTTAAAGCTGCTCCCACAACTCTCCTGCCTGGTACAGATGAGCAGTTAGTCTGGGGTAAGGCTCCAATGGGGGGGTAGGGAGGGTTGCTTGAGTCCTTCCTTACTCCAGCCCCACAACTGCTGACTAATTGTCTGAGGAATTGAGAAGAGCTAGATTCCTCAATGTTATTTCAGGTGGTTGAGGAGGGGGAAGAAATCAGGGTATGCCCCCTACGCCAACAGACTGAGCAGGGACCGGGTGGAAAGCCTTCTCATGTGACATTTAGTCTCCTTTACCTCTTGTAGTAGAGTATGTGGTGGTGAGAAATTCCCTCTTCTTTAACCCTCCCTCCAACCCCCTCCCACAACCCCCGGAGCAAAAATAATAAAGTCCTATGAATTGCAGTGGCTCATCTATATGTCAGGGAGGCAAAAAGCAATCTGAAATGCTGTGCAGGGGAAGCTAGAATGGGCAGGGGTTTCCTACCTGATATCTTGTAGGCCATCTGTGCCAGAGTTCTGAGGTAGCGTGATGGCGGGATGGTTTTTCTCTTTGTGTCCTCACCTTATGCATAGCAGTGAAGCAGTTCAGCTGGATGCACTGCCTCTTTCAGAGGAGGAAAAAGTGCTTTCTCTCCATTGCTGGGACTCAGCAAAGAGAAGCAGACAAGCTACTTTAGTATAGCGTGCTAGCATATCATTAGAACATTGATATGTGATCAGTGTTTTGGGAGGGACAGGCGTCCTCTCTAACTTGCTCTTATATGTATCCAGTGGATGCCTGGAATCTTCTGGTGGTTCACAGAGTACTGTTTGAATGTGACTTGATGGGCTGTTTATAGTATTTTGGCAAATAGACTGTTTAGGAGCTGTCTACTGGGGAAAGAAAATGCATGTGGCATGTTTATTTGATTTTTACTCCCTCCCTAGAATGTCTGAGTTAATTGAGAAGGAGACTGAAGAATACCGCAAGGGGGATCCGGACCCGTTTGACGACAGACACCCTGGTAAGGCCTGGTAAACACAATGCCTTGTGTGTGACCCCACTCTGTTTCAGGAGAAAATTAGTCATTCATATGTTTAAAATATACCCAAAAGACTAGCCTCAAGTGAAGGTCCTCACTGCTGGTTAAGTCCTGGCATCACTACTCAGCTTACTAACCTTGTTTTATAGTTTTGTCACCTGGCATTTCTGACTGTAAGAGGTCTAGGCTCCAGGCACAATTTTGAATGGCTTTTTTGGATGTTGATGTGGGGACTAATTTGGAGATCCTTTTCTTGGGCCCTGTCTATACTACAAGTATGATAGCAGCATAGCTACACTGCCGTAGCTATGTAGGCATAACCCCATAGTGTAGATGCTGCCTACAGCAATGTAAAGTGTTTTTCCATCGCTGTAAATATACCTCCTCCCTGAGCGATGGTAACTAAGTTGATGGAAGCATTCTTCCATTGACCTAGCTGTGTTTACACTGAGGGTTAGGTTGACATAGCCATGGTGCACAGTGGTCTCTGTTTTTCACACCCCTGAGCACCAGAGCTCATGAGAACATAAGAACAAAGAATGGCCATACTGGGTCAGACCAATGGTCCATGTAGCCCAGCTTCCTGTCTTCCAACAGTGGCCAATGCCACATGCTTCAGAGGGATTGAACAGGATAAGTAATCCATCCCCTGTCGCCCATTACCAGCTTCTGGCAGACAGAGGCTAGGGACACGTCAGAGCATGGTTTTGCATCCCTGCCTATCCTGGCTAATAGCCATTGATGGACCTATCCTCCATGAACTTACCTAGTTCTTTTTTGAACCCTGTTAATAGCCTTGGCCTTCACAACATCCTCTGGCAAAGAGTTCCTCAGGTTGACTGTGTTGTTTGAAGAAATTCTTCCTTTTGTTTGTTTTAAACCTGTTGCCTATTAATTTCATTTGGTGACACCTAGTTTTTGTGTTATGAGAAGGAGTAACTAATACTTATTTACTTTTTCCACACCAGTCATGATTTTATAGACCTCTATCATATTCCTCCTTTTTCGTTACTTTTCCAAGCTGAAAAATTCTAGTTTTTTAAATCTCTTCTCATATGGAAGCTGTTCCATACCCCTAATAATTTTTTTTGCCCTTTTCTGTACCTTTTCTAATTCCAATATATCTTTTTGAGATGGGGCAACCAGATCTGCACGCAATATTCAAGATGAGGGTATACCATGGATTTATATAGAGGCAATATGATCTTTTCTGTCTTATTATCTATCCCTTTCCTAATGATTCCCGACATTCTGTTAGCTTTTTTGACTGCTCCTGCACGTGAGTGGATGTTTTCTGAGAACTATCCACAATGACTCCAAGATTTCTTTCTTGAGTGGTAACAGCTAATTTAGATCCCATCATGTAGTATGTACAGTTGGGTTTATGTTTTCCAGTGTGCATTACTTTACATTTATCAACATTGAATGTCATCTGCCATTTTGTTGCCCAGTCACCCAGTTTTGTGAGATCACTTTGGAACTCTTCACAGTTTGCTTTGGACTTAACTATCTTGAGTAGTTTTGTATCATCTGCAGATTTTCCCATCTCACTGTTTAACTCTTTTTCCAGATCCTTTACCTCTGTTGCTCTAAATTTTAAATGTAGACCTGGCCTGGTTCTCCAGATTTCCAATTTGGAAGAGGTTAGAGCAGGGGTTGGCAACCTGCGGCACATGTGCCGATTTTTACTAGCACGCTGCTGCCAGCTGGGTCCTGGCTGCCGGCCCTGCTCAGCCTGCTGCTAGCCTGGGTGAATGGAACCCCAGGCCGGCAGCGGGCTGAGTGGGGCCAGTGGCCAGGAGCTGGCGGATGGAACCCCAGACCGTCAGCAGGCTGAGCCGCTCAGCCCATTGCTGGTCTGGAGTTCTGGCCGCTGGCCCCTTGCCAGCTGGGGTCCCGGCCCGCAGCCCTGCTCAGCCTGCTATCGGCCTCGGTGAACGGAACCCCCGGCTGGCAGCGGGCTGAGCGGGGCTGGCGGCTGGGACCCCAGCTGACAGGAGCCAGCCGAACTCCACACCGGCAGCGGGTGAGCCGCTGCCGGTCCGGGGTTCTGTCCGCCACCCAGCTCAGCCCGCTGATGGTCTGGGGCTCCAGCCGCTGGCCCCTTACCAGCCGGGGTCCCGACCATTGGCCCCACTCAGCCTGCTGCTGGCCTGGCATACCAGCCGCCGGCCCCGCTCACCTCACTGCTGGTCTGGGGTTCCAGCCACCTGGCCCCCTGCCAGCCCAGGTCAGGGCCTCTGGCCCTGCTCAGCCCTTCTGCTGGCTTGGGGTACAGGCAGCCAGCCCAGGGTTCTGCTCCTGGCCTGGGCCCAGCGCTCTGAAGCCCTTATAAAAAATTACACTACAATTAACTGAAAAACTTGAAAACTTAAAAACTTTGTATATTACAGTAATCGTTAAAACATGTATAATGTTAATAAATACATAGGTTTGATGAAACAAAGTAGTTGTACTTATGTGCCTGTGCTTAATTTGTGTTTTCGATGATTTACCTTCTAAAAAAATCTCACCTGTCTCGCACCCCCAGAAAGGGCATCTCGCACCCCCGGTTAAGAACCACGGCACTAAACTGATAAGATCTGCATTTTAATTTAATTTTAAATGAAGCTGCTTAAACATTTTAAAAACCTTGTTTACTTTACATACAACAATAGTTTAGTTATATAATATAGACTTAGAGAGAGAGACCTTCTAAAAACGTTAAAATGTATTACCGGCACACTAAACCTTAAATTAGAGTGAATAAATGAAGACTCAGCACACCACTTCTGAAAGGTTGCTGACCCCTGGGTCAGAGATTGCAGTCTGAATCTCATGCACCCTCTAATGGCTGGACATAGAACAGGTTTCAGAGTAGCAGCCGTGTTAGTCAGTATTCGCAGAAAGAAAAGGAGTACTTGTGGCACCTTAGAGACTAACAAATTTATTTGAGCATAAGCTTTCGTGAGCTACAGCTCACTTCATCGGATGCATTCAGTAACGAGAGTGATCACTTAAGGTGAGCTATTAAGCAGGAGAGCGGGGGGGGACGGGACCTTTTGTAGCGATAATCTCGTTACAGTGTGTATGGTAACACCCATTGTTTCATGTTCTCTATGTATATAAATCTCCCCGCTGTATTTTCAACTGAATGCATCCGATGAAGTGAGCTGTAGCTCACGAAAGCTTATGCTCAAATAAATTTGTTAGTCTCTAAGGTGCCACAAGTACTCCTTTTCTTTTTGCGAATGCAGACTAACACGGCTGCTACTCTGAAACCTATGATTTCTCATGTAAGTCGTCTTTTGTGTAAGATTGATCCTGCTAATTGGGGTGTCCAACAGCCAGTTTTGCTGTGGCATGACCTAGTTTTGTACTTCAGTATTGGCCATGAAGCCTAGAGCTTGTTAAACGACAAGCCATTTAGAGCTGTCAACTTCACCAAGTGACTGTCTCCTTTCTTTGCTCTTCCATTCTTTTTTGGTTGTAATATTTTGTTTAGCTAAGGAGGTTTGAATGATTAGCTCAGCCCCTTCTTTGTGCCTTGCCAGGTCGAGCAGATCCAGAATGTATGCTGGGCCATCTGCTGAGAATACTTTTCAAGAACGACGACTTCATGAACGCGGTAGGTTTTCTATTTGCATTTATCCTAAGAATTATAATTGTCATCATTTGCCACTTCCCTGTTACCTGCAATGGTTTGTCTTTATCTGCCCTGGGCTGGTTAGCCTGAGTGCTTGTGTTTTTTGTTTTTAGTCCAGTCCATGTTGGAATTTTTCTACTGTTAGGAATATTTCTTCCGAATGCTGGTTTTAAAACGGGATTAAAGGTGACTTGCCTCCCTCTATTAAAGTGGAGGGAAGGACGTTTTCTAAATGTAGATCATCATGCGCATACTATATAATATAAAAAACACAAATGGAGTCAAGCCTGGTCCAGATTCGCCAGGTAAATTGTTAAAACAGTCTCGAATACGAGTAATGCAGCTACGCCTGTGGATGCTTTTACATGCTGGACTGGTTGCGGGAGCTGGGGAAGAAAATGAGTTCTAGGGGACTGAGCAGAGGGCTAAGAGTTACTGGCTCTTTTCCTGCACTGCTAACACTTTGTACTTACAACATCTTTTATTTAATATTTAAATTGCAGTAGCACCCAGAGGCCTGAATTGGTATTGGCCCTCTAAAAACTCACATTAAGACATGGACCCTGCCCCAAAGTGCTTGCATATCACTTGTCAGACTATAAAGGGTCAGTAAAAAGGCATACAAGCAACTAAGAAAAACTCTTGTGCATTGAATTTTCTAAACAAAGTAAATGCCAGTTATTTTCCTCTGCCTCAAGCCATCATTGATTAACTGGTTTCGTATAGGCATTGTAGCCTTACAGATTAGTCCAGAGTGGGCAGTATAGAAGAGAGAACTTTATTTGGCTGAGAAAAAAATAAATTGTGCTGTCCTTCCACTTCTTTTCTGATACATCAGAGAGGAAGAGTCACCAGGCAGTTGGCTATGCTCTCTCTGAAGCTATGTCTACACTATAGATTATGTTGCCATCACTTATGTTGCTCAGGGATGTAAATAAACCACGCAGTGCAGCTGCAGTGCTGTATATGTGGACAAGCCCTAAAGTGTAGGTCAAGGATTTACACACTGACAATGCTACTGGTATCTTCCCCTTTGCTCCCATGTTTTGTAAAGCTAGGGGAGTCACTAATGATTTCACTGTGCTGCACTGTTTTGAGTAGGAGTTGAATTTCAGGCCACTCCTATTCCTGATATTCTTCCCCCAGCTGGTGAATGCTTACGTGATGACAAGCAGGGAACCCCCATTAAATACTGCTGCCTGCCGACTCCTTCTGGACATCATGCCAGGACTGGAAACTGCTGTTGTCTTTCAGGAAAAGGTACCATGTATAGCAATACTGGTTATAAATGCTTGGTGTATTCAGCGTTCTAGGAGCTCTCATGCTTGTTTTGGATAAATCTGTACAAATGGAAGTTTAAAATGCAGTTTCTTGGACACAATCTCTACTCAATTTTATTAATGTTTAATTTTAAAAGGGCACTTTAATAGTTGTAGTGTTGTTAAGCTAAATTAATCAAACCCTCAGGCACTTCTAGGCTGCTAATGTGTGTTGAAGGCCAACTTGCATACTCCTACATCAGAGGAACAGGAACCAAAAAGTCGTCTGTTTTGGGAACTCTTGCAGCCATAATGTTCTGGATATAAATTCAATAGACATTAACACAATGCAGCAGTGTGCTAGCAATCAGCTTGTTAAGACTCTCTAGATTTTGTAATCTCATTCCTTGAAATACAAACATTATAGTGGGGCAGTAGCACCACTACAGTTAAGGTAGTGACAAGTTTACTGGTCTAAACTTTAAATCCACATGCTTACCCAGACTGTCTTGAAAATTACTGTGCCTCCTTGGGGATCCCCTTGTGACTGAGTGCCTGAGGTGGACCACATTGAGAACGGTGCCCACAGAGCAAACTGCAAGAAATAGGGCAGACAGTCCCCTCAAACTGGTGATTTATTCTATAATTAGATTCACCAAATCAGTAACAAAGAACTTCTGTATCACCATACTGATAGGCACCAACTCCGTAGGTGCTCCAGCCCTGGAGCACTCCGGCAGCCAGCTCCTCCCCCATCCCCCCAGTGCCTCCCACCCACTGGCAGTTCTGCTGATCAGCTCCTCCCTCTCCGTCCCAGTGCCTCCCCCGGCGTGCAGGAGGCGCTGGGGGGAGGGGGAGGAGTGGGGACAGGGTGTGCTCAGGGGAGGGCTGGAACTGGGCAGGAAGAGGCAGTGAGGGGTGGTGTGGGAAGAGATGGTGTGGGGGTGGGGGCTTGGGGGAAGAGGTGGAGTGGGGGCAGAGCCTGGGGCAGAGTAGGGGTGGGAAGAGGCTGGGCCAGGGTGGGGGTTTGGGGGAAGGGGTGGAGTTGGGGGCAGGGCCTGGGCCAGAGCAGTGGTTGAGCACCCCTGAAGCAAGGAGGAAGCCAGCGCCTGTGACCACACTGGTCGACAAGAAGTCAGAAATGATCCTCTTTAGGCATTCCAGCCCCAGGCTCCCATCCACACAACTAAGTCTGATATAGTGAGAGGTTATTGAAAATCCATTTCACCATATATGAGGTTCTTACTGATCCCAAAGGATCAGACACTTACCCCAGATCAATATGTATCTCAGATCTTACACAAATATCATGCTGTCAGCCAATCCTTAGTAAACTGTCTCAAGATTTAATAATAAAAGAAGAGAGTTATAAATGGTTAATGGATCATATTCACACAAATGATTGCAAAGTCCTTCTATCAGGTTTATAGCAGTGATGGAATAGACTGCAGGCTTGTGAAGTGTCTCTGGTAACTTCCAAAAGGTTGAAGGTCTTCGGTCTATAGTTCAAGATGCTTCTTTTAGTTGTAAATCCACAGTCCAGAGAATTAGAGCAGGAAAGAGGCAAATTAGGGGTGTCAAGGGTCTGGCCCAAGATGGTGTCCAGGGTCACATGAGCATATTACATGCCCTTAATGTTTTGCTGAATCACACGGGGTGGCGGTTGGCATCTGAGGCATCCTCTGGAAGAGCTATCTGGACAGGATGAGTTTCTTCAATGGCCCATTGAGAGAGTGGAGTGTCCTTGATAGGCCATCAACACAAAACTGTCCAGCCCTAATGTAAATTCTCTCTGGGGGGTATCACCCAGGAGTACAACACATATTTAAGATATAAGTACATAGCCAATATTCATAACTTCAGGTACAGAAATGATACATGGATATAAACAAGATAATCATACTTAGCAATTGTAACTTTTCCATTGTCACCTTATATGACATACTTTGTACAAGATTTGTTGCAATTGTGTGACAGTGGTAGCAACAGTGATACAAATGGTACTCCTGGAGGAATTCTGCACCACTGCGTGTGCACAGAATTCATGTCCCCTGCAGATTTCTTTGCTTCCCCTAAGAAAAACGACTTTCTGACAGGGAAGAAAAGGGAAGCTGCAAGAGCAGTCACACACCACTCCCTAGCTGTGCAGGTACATTGTTTCAGGCATCCGGAGCAGCCGGCGGAGAGGTAAATCACTGCGTGGCTGGAGACACCCAAGCCAGTGGCTGGAGACACCCAAGCCCTGAGCCCGGATCAGCTGCTAATCGTGGCTGGGCTGGAGGCAGGAGAGGACAGGACTTCTTCCCCTGCAAGGAGTGGCTGGTCCTGTGTCAGACCCACCCCCAGAAACCTCCCACAGCTGCAGGAAGCTCAACATCCTCCCCTGCTTCCTGCCCCCATGGCTCCTCAGCTGCGGGAGGGAGGGGTCCCTATACGGGGAGCTGCTCCCCCATTCGCCCAACCCCTGTGCATACCCAGACACCCCTGCCAAGCCTCACCCCGTACACCCGGAACCCCCAGAGCTCTCCATACCTGAACCCCACCCCATTGAACTTCAACCCCTGTATCTGGAGCCCCCTGCACCCAGACCTCCAGACCACCACCCCGCACCCAGACCACCCCCCACTGAGCTTCCTGCACTCAAACCCCCACTCTGACGAGCCCCCACATCCAGGCTCCCATGCCACTGACATCCAGTTAGCTGCTGAGCCCCCCAGACCTCTCCGCTGAGCCGCAACCACTTTCACCTAGCAGCCCCTGCAGAGTCCCATTGCCCCTGCATCTGAACCACCCCAAGGAGCCACACCTAGACACCCCACTGAGCTGCCTGCA
Source organism: Natator depressus (assembly GCF_965152275.1). Classification (NCBI taxonomy): domain Eukaryota; kingdom Metazoa; phylum Chordata; order Testudines; family Cheloniidae; genus Natator; species Natator depressus. The sequence continues at coordinate 45,543,053 of NC_134240.1, read as the reverse complement.
CCCAGATTGTCTCATTCAGAATCCTCTCACCCCACACCAGCCCCTCCACACTTGAATCCTGCCTGGTTGAGCCTGCCTGCCCCACAGCTGGTGCAGAGGGGCAGGGCGCCAGGGTGTTTCTGGGGCAGCCCAGGCCTTGTGCTGTGTCAGAGTCAGATACAGCCTTACCACTGAGTCCGTGTCCCTGGGATGGGGAGGCCGCAGGGTGATCTCCAACCTTCGTGCACTGCCACGCTGGAGCCTCTGCATTTATTTATTGACAAATAAAACTTGCAGAATTTTAAAATATTGTGTGCAGAATTTTTACTTTTTTGGTGCAGAATGCTCTCAGGAGTAAAATGAAAACGAGGAATCCAGTGGCACCTTAAAGACTAAAGTGCACTGGACTCCTTGTTGTTTTTGTGGATACAGACTAACATGGCTATCCCCTGATACTTGACAGGAGTAGAATGGTCATCTTTCTTACACATAGCATCACACCCCTTGTTATCTATATTTGAGATTGTTTGAGCAACGGGCTCCTGACACACAGCCTCCTTAAAAAAAAAATTGAATGACACCAATATTTTATGGGTTTGTAACATACTTTTGCACACACTTGGGGCTCAAACTATCACTGATCCTCCTCAAGCTGATATTACTCATTTAGACTTGAACTTAGCTAGTGTCTGGCATCCCCTGCCCTTTTTGAGAAGCAACGTTTTAAAAGTTCTTTAGGATAAAATTTGGATCTACAATGAAACCAATTTGCTGAGCCAGAGAGAGTTCTGCGCACACGTGCTGCAAGACTGGGGCTCTGTTGCAAGGAAGAATGTTGCAGGCAACTTGACGTTGGAGTAAAGCCTTTTCTACACTTAAAAGGATTTGTAGGTATAGCAGTACGAGTAGAGCTATGCCAGAAACCCCTTCATCCCGCTGCCACTGGAGAGAGAGTTTATATGCCAGTGAAAAGTTCAGTTTAAGTCAGTTGCCTGAATGGAATAAGGACTCTTTTGTTGGTATAATTGCAACTTTACTAGGACTTCGCTGGGATAGCTATGTCAGTTTAGGGGTGTGATTTTTCCCCCTCCTCCTCAGCTGACACAACTATGTCTACGTCTACAGTTAAACAGCTACAGTAGCATAGCTGCAGTGCTGCATCTGCGCTGCTGAAGTACTTCAGTGTAGCCACTCATTACAGTGACAGGAGGAGGTCGTCCGTCATCGTAGTTAATCCACCTCCCTGAGAGGCGGAAGCTAGGTCAATGGAAGAATTATTCCATTGACCTAGCACTGTCTACATCGGGGGTTAGGTCAGCTTAATTACGTTGCTTGTGAGTGTCGATTGTCATATACATGAGTGATGAAGATGGGCGTACTTAAATTTTTTAGTGTAGACCTGGCCTATGCCAGTAAATTTTACAGTGTAGACCAGGTCTACACTTAAAACACTGCATTGGAGCAGCTGCACTCATGCAGCTTTGCCTCTGCAGTGCTTAAGTGAAGATGCTCCTGTACCGATGAGAGAGCTTCTCTTGTTGGTGTAGCTAAACCACCTCCCTGAGAGGCCGCAGCTATGTTGACAGGAGAAGTTCTCCTGTTGCCATAGCTCTGTCTGCACAGAGGGTTAGGTTGGTATAACTATGTCTCTTAATGGTGTGGATTTTTCACACCGTTGAGCGACATGATTACATTGATATAGGTCTGTGGTGTAGACCTGGCCGTAGTGATTTGCTCAAGGTGCCGTGCTGTAGCCGTTGAACCTGAGCAGCACCCATGTACTGTGAGTTTGAGTCTTGCCCTATACAGCTTATTGAGGCCTTGTCTACACTTAAAAATTATGTCGACCTAGCTACCTTGCTTAGGGCTGTAAAAAAATTTAGTGCCCTGAGCGCTGTAGTTAGGTTGCCCTACCCCACCCCCGGTGTAGACATAGCTAGGTTGGCAGAAGAATTCTTTCGTCAATCTAGATACTGGCTCTTGGAGAGATGGATTAACTCCATGACAGAAAAAAAACCAAACCCTTCTGTTGATGTAGGAAGTGTCTATGCTATGGCGCTGTAGCAGCTGTAGTGTAGACCTACCCTGAGAATATGTTCTGAGAATGATTTACTCTCTGAATTTCCTTCTGCAGGGGCTCCTAAAAGTTTTGCCCTTACAGCAGTGTATAAACTACAATTAACATATAAAAATGTTACTCCACTCCAGAAGACAGATTTTTTTAGATCTTTTTCACTTCTTTTAAAATGGAAATTTTGCTGCTACCACCACACCATTTTAATGCTGTGTCACATTAGGATCCAGGATAGAGCTGGTGGTGTAAGTTGGGGTCTTTTGGTTAAAAGGTTTCTCACATACAGGCCTAACCCCTCTCCCTTCAAATAAAGCGTTGATTTTAATATTCAGATTGTTCTAAAATCCATATGCATAGCGAAACTGTCTTGAAAATTGATATTCCACAATAAGGGTTGCGATAGAATTTGGAAGAAGGGGAGGAGAGAACCCATTGATGAATTAGTCAGTTCACTCCTCAGAGCTATTGTGTAAGGCTGTATTACTCTTCATGGGTGTGGTGATTCATTTGAGAACATCCCATTGAGATGAATGAGCCATTTCATGCTTCTGCACTGCTTTTGTGCTGCACTATTTACTGCAGAGGGTTCAGAGCCCTCTGGCTTTCTTCACCCTTTTCTTCTCCCTGTGTTTCTGATGGAGCTTTGACTAATAAGGAAGTTTAATTTCTTGGTTGTGCAGAAATGTTGTCCTTTTCAAAAGCCAGCTGACAAGGCAGAGAGCTTTGCCACACACACGCTATAGTTTGTCTGCTAACAATGTCACATATAGTGTACAGACTTGTTTTTTACTTAAGAATAAACTCATTAAGACGTTTGGGTCCTATGAGAAACAAGTATTACAGGAGTCAGTACTCTGATAGTTTCTAGTTTACATATTGATGTACAAAATAATTTAAAGGTTTTTTTGTCAATATATTGAAAATGCCCAGAAGATTATGCCTGCATAATCTGAGGGTTGTAGTCTCACGTATATCGGGTCACAATTTTTAAAAAGAATACTCCCACATGCATGTGGCGGTGTGGGGGAGGAATGAACAAAAAATTGGGGGGAGTAATAAATAATAAATATTCAGAATATTCTGGATTGCTTGGTAAACTGGGTGTAAGCAAGGAATATACATTTTAATGTGGCTAAATGTAAATGTATACATCTAGGAACAAAGAATGCAGGCCGTACTTACAGGATTGAGGACTCTATCCTGGGAAGCAGTGACTAAAAAAGACTTGAGAGTTGTGGTGGATAATTAGCTGAATATTAGCTCACAGTGTGATACTGTGACCAGAAGAACTAATGTGATCCTGGGCCACATGAACAGCGGAATCTTAAATAGAAGTAGAGAGGTTATTTCACCTTTATATTTGGCACTGGTGTGACCACTGCTGGAACCCTGTGTCCAGTTCTGTGCCCACAATTCAAAGAGAATGTAAATAAATTGTAGAGGGTTCAGAGATGAGCTGCAAGAATGATTAAATGATTAGAAACATGCCTTATAGTGATACTCACAGCTCAATCTCAGAGTAGCAGCCGTGTTAGTCTGTATTCGCAAAAAGAAAAGGAGTACTTGTGGCACCTTAGAGACTAACAAATTTATTTGAGCATAAGCTTTCGTGAGCTACAGCTCACTTCATCCGATGCAAATTTTGAATGTTGTGCTTTTTTCAATACAGGGCTTGTTTTAATAACTTATAATTTCTTCATAAGTAAGGTTCTATTTTTTATCTGAATTTTTACAAAGGTATGAAACCCTTCAGTAAACTTGTTAATTTTTTTGATAATATTTTTCAATCATACAGATTTTTTTTGTAAACTACACTGCATTTCATTCTTTGTATGGTGGTTACTTTTTCCCATTATTTAATAGTTTTGTTTGTTCCTGGAATAATATGGCCCTCTAGTGGTCAAAGTATTTCACATTTCATGGATTTTAAAGATTAATTTAAATGCTCTTAAAACATTATTGAAGAAGAAAATATGAAAGAACTAAAGTTGGCAACATGTGTATATGAGTAATTCACTAAAATAAAAACTAGACGACATTTTAAAAATCTGTTCTACTCAAATCTTGAGAGGTAAACTCAGGGTTCTGATTTCTTTGCAGTAATACATAATCTTCCAGATGCCTAATTATTATTACTCTATTATTTGTATTGTAGTGGTTAGGGTAGGGATTCCAATTATGGATCAGAGCCCCATAGTAGTCAGTGCTAATGAAACTGTGTGTTCTGCTTTGGGGTCAGTGATATTGATTGTTTCAAAAGAAAAGCAGGATCTTGTGCTGTTACTTTTCACTTTTTAATTCTGTCTAGATTGGCTCTTATCTGTTGATATTTTGTGCAAACAGAAGTAGGGTGGCATTCTTACTAAAAAAAAAAATAAATAAAAAAAATAGCTTCTCTTTCTTGGTGAAATGATCTGTACACTTCCACAGGTCGTTGTTGCACCAAACCATTCTGGATTTAGGGCCAGATTAAGGAATTCCTTATTTTCATGGGTGAGCAATTGCTTTCATGAATAGTTCTGTTGGCTCCAAAGGGATTACTTATGTGAATAAGGGGGTTCACAATCTGGCCATAAAGAATAATAAAATGTCTTGTTGAAGCAAAGCACGTTTTGCCAGATCCTGCATCATTATACTAGTGTAAATCCAAAGCAACTCCTCTGAGATCAGTGGAATTACTTCAGGTTTATGCTGGTGTAACTGCGAAGAGAATTAGGCCAGATAGTCAGTGTTAACCTACTGAGTGCTGGTACTTTCTGGGCAATAAGCCAAATGAACACTTAAGTGAATTCTGCATGCATAGAAATCCTGACCCAAAGCATGTAATGTAAATTGTTGGTGTGTAACATGAATAATGGGAAGTAAGGAGAACTGTGCCTCAACACAGTTTGGGTGGGGGGAGGAAGGAAGGGAGGAAAATTGAGTGTCTGAATGGCTTTTTTGTTTTACTTTAGGAAGGCATAGTTGAAAATCTATTTAAGTGGGCCCGAGAGGCGGATCAGCCATTGAGGACGTATGCAACTGGGTTGCTAGGAGGTGCTATGGAAAACCAAGATATTGCTGCCAACTACAGGGATGAGAACTCGCAACTGGTAACGTCCACATGAGATGCTTTCTTTTTTGGGAGGGGGCGCATGAAATTATAAAACCTTTTTTGTTTGCCTGGGGCTGCTGACATTTATGAAAGAGTGCATAAAATAGTATTTCATAAATGTCAGCAGCCCCAGGCTCTAATAGTAAAACTGCAGGAGTAAATGCCTTTTGGTTCATTCACCTTCTCCCCAAGGGTATATTTTTGGATGGTATGTTTTGTGACCCAGTTTCTTGTGTTCTGTGGGTGGCATTTTGAAAAGTGCCTATGGGAGCTAAGAACACAAGTACCATTGACTGTCAATGGGAGTTGTGCTCCTAGCTCCCTTAAGTGCTTTTGAATATTCTACTCAAAGTCCATAGCTATCACATGTCAAAGCTCACATATGGGACACATGCTGTAAAATGAAAGGCAGAACAACAAAGAAAAAACTTAACATGAAATAACATTTTTTTTTTTATATGAAGCCTTTTATCACTTTAGTTTTGTGATGCCTTATGTAAGTTGTGAACACATAAGTGGCATAAATTTAGATCCATATGGGACAGGTGAAATTAGCTCTCAAATGAATATGATACATCAATGTATGAGTGGGATTAAAGTTCATTCTTGCACAACTGAGGCGAAATTGGGGCTTGTGAGTTTTGTAGAACTTCAGTCAAGTTTGATATAATTACTGCTGCAGAGGTAGTGTGCACTTGCCACAGGCTAAGGGGGTAGAGGAAGTGCGCAGGGGACACACAGGATCTTCTAGCATATGTATTCTGGCTATAGCATTTCTGCTGTTGATTACAACTCCCAGGCCACCTCTTCGTCAGTCATAAGGATGTTGGGTACTGTTGGCCTTATTCATACAGGAAGCCATTATGGCTAAAAGTACCTTCCCTTTTGCTTGATTAGAATTCCTTAGGTTTAAATATTGGAGGCAGATTATTTCTGGCCCAAATGCAGACCACAGCATGCATGATACCTTATGCTAAAGAGCCGGATGTATGGTAAGAGTGAGAAGACTTACAAATCTGGTAGCTTTTTTTGGCCAATCTTTGGAGCAGGCTAGATACACTATTCGGTTGCTACATGAAGTCAGTGGATGCATTCTGACCTGTTTCTTTGCATGACAGGTAGCTTTGGTTCTTCGACGGCTACGGGAGCTACAGGGTAATGAAATGACCATGAAACAGGAAAACAAGCGTCCCAGTCCTCGGAAACTGCCTTCGGAACCTCTGTTGCCTCTGGATGAAGAGGCTGTGGATATGGACTATGGGGAGATGGCAGTAGATGGGGAACAGGAGGAAGTTGCTGGGGAAATGGACATCTCTTTTCATCTTGATTCAAGCCACAAGACCAGCAGTCGAGTGAACTCTGCCACAAAACTTGAGGACATGGGACTAAGGAAAAGCAAATCAGGGAAACAGCATGAAAGAGACAGCTTCCGGAAGGCCAAACAAAAACTGGGCTTCTCTTCTTCAGAGCCAGAGCGGATGTTTGTTGAATTATCCAACAGCAGCTGGTCAGAAATGTCCCCTTGGGTAATTGGCACCAACTATACCCTTTACCCATTGACTCCTGCCATAGAGCAGAGACTAATTCTGCAGTACTTGACCCCCTTAGGAGAATACCAAGAGGTGAGTATATAGGGAGAGGAGGAAGCAGACTGAGTTTTAATTCTTTTGATGAGACGTTTGTATGCTTTAGGTTTGGCAAGATTTGCTTTTAATCAATAACTGTCGGTGAAAGTTGATTTCTGTTGACACACTGAAATCGACTAAAACAAAGCAATCGGTGACACTCAGCACGCCTGTAGGGATCAGCTGTCATGGGCCCTGTGAGCGAGTAGGTCTGTGACAGCAGAGGGTTTCCTGTGCTGCCTCAGCAGTGGTGACACCTGATTTTGGGAGTCACAAGATACAGGGAGGGGCTGTGGTCCTGGTAGGAGAGAGCAGAGATCCCTGGCTAGGACTGCAAGGAGGAGGAACATGAGCCCTTGGCCGCTGCTGAATGGCTCCTGTGGCATTGGAGGGTGCCAGCTGCAGTCCTGCTGTCACAGACCCACTCTCTCACTCAGGAGTTGGGAGTGAAGGGGATCTCTGTTTTGCCCTGCCAGAACCGCAGCCTTCCCCACAGAGACTGGCCCTGTGACTATGCAGGGTATCCTTTGCAGCTCAGTGGTCACTGCTTAGCTCCCTCACTCCTGTGCTAGTGGACTGCAGAGGGCAATCTGCATGGATTGCAGGACCAGGGACATCTGATCCCTGCAGGCACAAGGTGCAAGGGAGACTGTGGTCTCCTGGTCCAGAGGAGCGGAGGCCTCTGGTCAGGACTGCAAGGAAGTGGATGAGCCGCTGGCAGTTCCAGCCTGGGGCAGCTTCCACGCTTCTGGCTGGTGTGTGAGTGAGTGGAGTCAGTGACATCCAGTCCCTGCAGGCGCAAGGTGTGGGGAAAACTGCGATCCCGGCCTGGCAGAACAGAGATCCCTGTCCAGTACTGCGAGGAGGAATCATCATTGTCCCTGGCCATAGAGGATGCAACTCCACTTCAGAATGGCTTTATTCCTGGACAGGTGCCATTCAGCTGTGCGGTGTCCACCCCTGCAGATGGGGACTCATTGTTGCCCTCATGGCCCTGGCCAGGGGTCTTTGCTGTATCCCATCAGGACCTGAGCCTTCCCCGTGCCTGCAGGGATCCAGTGTCACCAGTCCTGTGGCCATCAAGGGATCCCTCTTCAGCTCTGCTGTCACGGCCCCACTTACTCATCAGTGAAGAGTGTGGGAGCTGTCCCCGGGCAGGAACTGTTCAGCAGTGGGATGGCCTCCCCCAGGTTGGGGGCTCATTGTCCTCCTCAGTCCTGCCTGTGGATCTCTGTTCCACCAGGCCTGGATGACTGCAGCCACACCCTGAGCCCTGGTGTCTTGGGCCCCTCAGTCGCACAGTTAGCTCCTGCAGCCCCACTGTCAGCACAGCCCTAACATGAACTCCAACCCTATGCCTCACAACTGTAAAAATAAAAATAGTTAAAAATAGAAAATAAAATAAAGTAAAAACGAATAAAAATAATTATCAACATTAGAACAAAAAAATAATCAAATTCTGCCAACCCTACGTAAAGCTCTGAGTGCCATTGTTCCACTTCAGGATGTGTCCTGAATGTGGCAGAGGTCACTATAGAACCCTAAAATGTAAATTATTTTCAGACTAATTGTTCACTTAAAATATGAGACATAAATGGTTAAGGTGAAACTAAGCGGCAGTCCTGGCTAACGGTTATAGAGTACCAGGTCACTGGGAATCAGACTCCTGGATTCTGTTTCTTTTTCTTAACTCTTACTGATTTGTTGTGTGAGATGGGGCAAGTTTCGTAGGGAAATTGTGTATGTTTCAAGATATCTGTAAAATGAAGATTAACACTCTACATTTGTAATGTGCTTTGAGAGAAAAGATGCCATATATGTGTGAAGTGTTAAAGCAAGTGCAAAGCTGGAAAATGGAGCTGTTTGCTTTGTTATATATCTGGACACAAATAGTAGGGGTCAGATCAGTTTCACCAAGGAGCCCTGGTTTAGCACAGGTCTGCTGAGAGGCTGTACCTTTGCTTAGAAAATTTCCCTTGATTAACATGGTGTGAGATGCGACCCAGCAACTCAAAATTGCTTTATGGCATACCTTACATGTGCTTATGCACTCTTTGCTTCTGAGAGAACCAAAGAAACTGTGGGACTGTCATAATAATCCCCATGCATTGCTGCATGGCATGGAGTCTGTCAGCAATAATAAGATATAAAATTCTGAGTTAATACTCAAAAGCTGTTGCACATAGAATTTTATATGAAGGGTTTTTGGTTTTGTTGCCCTGCTCTTCTGTTTTTTGTTCGGTTGTTGGGTAGTTGTCTTTGCACTGTTCCCTGTGTGGACATGTCATATTCTTACTGAAGGAGTGTCTTAAGATTTCCATGTGGCCGCTGTCATGCACCTTGCTTCAGTCAGCAGATGTATTACAAGAGGTCTGTTAACCTTTATTGCTTCCTGTGGATGGAGATGTGTACCTTTGACCTCTCATAACAGGTATCCTCTAATAGGGGAAAATTGGGGTTTGGGAAAAGAGTAAAAAATAAAACAGACCTTTTAAATGCTATGAAACATTGAGCAAGTCTCAATTCTCACTGTTCTCAGCTGCTCCCTATCTTCATGCAACTTGGATCAAGAGAACTGATGATGTTCTACATTGACCTGAAACGGACCAACGATGTGCTGCTCACCTTTGAAGCTCTAAAGGTAAATTACTCTCATGGTGCAAAGAAGTTGTGTGTTGAATTGTGGTGCATTGAACCAGCTATTTGCTCTGCAGGCTCAAGGGCTTCTGAGGTGAATGCTCTTCTCCTTCAGTAGATGGCACCTGTATGTCCTGCAGGCTGGCCTGGGATTGGAAATGGAATCAGTTTGAATCAGATGCTTCCTCGCTCTGCAAAGACAAAGCAAGCAACAAGTGGGAGAGACCACTTCCCATTTGTCACATGAAATAAATGGGGATTGATTTCTAGTGGCGAGAGCAAGTGAATAAATGTCCATTGCAGGTTCTAATCCTGGCACTACTGCTAATTGGCTGTGTAATCTTGAACAAATCTCTGAAGTGCAGTTAGGTTAAGATTCCCTATGTGTAAAATGGGGATTCTTTCCAGCCTTTATAAAGTTCTTTGAGTGTTAAGATTCCTTTCCCTCTGAAGAGACCAGAGGGACTGCATTGGGAGAGAACGGCTTCAAAGGCTAGAGCAGTTAATAGGGATATATGCTTTTAAAGTAGGGCAGATTACCACTATACAGAAAAAAATCTGCATGGGGCAAAGTCCCAAAATGTGCTCTTATGCTACTACAATGACACCCTGGACAGTCCCCCTAACTGTCTGGGGAAGGATTTCATTGTGGGGGGAGCTTATATCTGCTTCCCCGCCACTACTTGCCTATGTTCTCTGCAGAGAAGAGGGGGCATAAAATCCTCTTTCCTCAGAAGCTCTGATGTTTGCTGCTGTTCTGAGATTGCATTACTGGGCTGCTCTATTGAGTCTGAAAGACATGACTGAAGGGTGGTGGCATAAACACCTCCGGGATAGAAGCTCCTATGTTACATCATTGGACTAATGATGTCCTAAGTAACTTTTTATTTTACTTTATGTGGTAGGTATTATGGTGGAGAAGTAGTTACTCCACCGTTAAGGTTGTGTTACAGAGTTCAGTTTTAGCAAGAGCTTTCAACCTTCATTTTGTAAAAAAATCTTTAATTAAATGGGAGAACCTAGCGTATATATATAAACTGAGTATTTACATTTTTCATGGTGGTTTGATGAAAAATAAATTGATACAGAGAGATTACTAAAAGTTATTTTTTAAAAAAAACCCAGAACACACCCCTTTTGGCAATTTTCACTGTATTGTCTCACTTTTCTTTGTATCCCTTTCGCAAGAAATCTTAAACACTCTGGGCGCTCTGTCTTTTGTCCATGTTGTTTTTCCACATATGCTGGGGAGAATAGGAATTAGGAAACCAAATTTCTTTGCTACCTCCTTATACAAGTAGCAGGGCAGAATCTTTCTCAAGTATTGCGGAGCACTGAGAGAAGTATGGGGAATCCCACGCTAACTTGCTTTCTTTTCTTAGCATTTGGCATCGTTGCTGCTCCACAACAAGTTTGCTACGGAGTTTGTTGCTCATGGAGGAGTGCAGAAGCTGCTAGAGATTCCTCGTCCTTCCATGGCAGCTACAGGGGTCTCCATGTGCTTATATTATCTATCCTACAACCAGGATGCCATGGAGAGGGTAAGAGACATTCCCTTACTAGTGTTGTAATGATTCGCACGGTATCGAGAAGCTCTGTGTCAGTCGGTTCAAACAGTGAATGAACAGTTCAATGGTAGAGCTGAAGAGCCAGCTACTGTTTTGAGGTCATGGCCTGTATAGAGAAGGATTGAAGTGAAGGAATATGTACAGTACCACTGAGAGAGTGTTTGACTGACTATGTTTATCCATGGGGGTGTGCAACTCCTTCCAGGGGGTGTAATGGGGGGAATCACAGTACATAAAATCACAGGAAAATTCACCAACTCCCCTCCCCAATTTTGTAATCTGTGTTATGTAGAAGGTCATATGATCATACTGCTCCCTTCTGGCCTTTCAAATCTATGAATTCGTGGCTACTGATTTGCTGGCATTGCTTTTCCACATAAAATCCAAGCTTGGGGCTCCTCTATTGCACTCCAAAACAAGCAGTGAGGCCACCCACACTTCAGTGTATAGTTCACCTGCAACAATGGTTCACTGTTAATCTGGGAGGGTTTATCTAGTGGGATCCTACAGGGATTAGTCCTGGGTCTGGTACTAATCAGTATTTTAATTAATGACTTGGATAACAGAGTGGAGCGAATGTTTATAAAATGTGCCGATGACACCATGCTGGGAGGGGTTGCAAGCACTTGGGAGGATGGGATTAGAATTCAAAATGTGACAAATTGGAGAATTGGTCTGAAATCAACAAGAAGAAATTCAGTAAAGACAACTGCCAGATACTATGCTTAGGAAGGAAAAATCAAGTACACGAGTACAAAATGGTTGTAGGCTATGTAGTATGGCTGAAAAGTATCTGAGGGTTATAGTGGATAACAAATTGAATATGAGTCAGCAATGTGATACAGTTGCAAAAAAGGCTAATATCATTCTGGGGTGTATTAAAAAGAGTGTTTCATTTAAGATAATGGAGGTAATTGTCCCTCTCTGCTTGGCACTGGTGAGGTCTCAGCTGAATTACTTTCTCCAATTCATCTACATCTTTCCTAAAGTGCGGTGCCTAGAACTGGACAGAGTCCAGAGGAGAGCAACAAAAATGATCAAAGGTTTAGAGACCCAGACCTGTAAGGAAAGGTTTAAAAAAAAACTGGGCATGTTTAATCTTGAGAAAAGAAGACTTGAGGTGTGGGGGGAACGGACACTCAATAAGTCTTCAAATTTATTAAAGGCAGTAATAAAGAGGACAGTGATCAACTGTTCTCCATGACCACTGAAGGTAGGACGAGAATTAATTAGCTTAATCTGCAATCAGGGAGAGTTAAGTTAGATATTAGGGAAAACTTTCTAACTCTAATGATATTAAGCTCTGGAATAGGCTTTAAGAGAGGTTGTGGAATCCCCATCAATGGAGGTTTTTAAGAACAGGTTGGACGCTTGTCAAGGATGGTCTAGGTTTTCTTGCTTCTGCCACAGCACAGTGGACTGGACTTGGGACCTCTTGTGTCCCTTCCAGCCCTGCATTTCTCTGATTCTGTGAAAGCATGGACAGCAGCATGGCCTTTGTTATGCAGGAGGTGATCATAATGGTCCCTCCTGGCCTTCAGATCTATGAAGCTATGAGCAGAGTAGCTAAGGAGAGTTATTTCCCTACCTGAATGTTTGTCTTGTATCTACCACTAGGAAGTTTGTCCTTGTCTCCTCCTGTCAAGTTGTTAGCAGATTCTCATAATTTCCCTCCAGTTTTTGTCTGTTTTTAGATTGCTTTAAATAGTATGTTATAGAATGGCCGCTACAAATGCAGTTTTGTGAAATGATTGGTTTCTTCTTAAAATGAGACGGGCTGGATATAATTCTCTCAGAATACAGTAACTAGTTGTTCGGAGTTGCCCAGAGAGGTCACTGCACAGTAACTGAAGCTGTTCACACTGTCGCTCCTGGAAGGAACAAGGAGCCTTGCTATTGTTTCTTCTACGATACTCTGTTGTGCTAGGTACCAAATTGTGGTACTGGAGTGCTGGTCTCGAAAGGGTGTATGGTTAAGAGACTTGACCGTAGATCATATCCTTCATTTAACACTCTGATTGTGGCTACCATCTTTGAGCCCCTTTAGACAGGTTTTGGTGGTACCCTGCATTTAGCCCCACAGGTGTACCACACTTTCAAAGTGACATTAGGCTACATGTTTCAGAGTAACAGCCGTGTTAGTCTGTATTCGCAAAAAGAAAAAGAGTACTTGTGGCACCTTAGAGACTAACCAATTTATTTGAGCATAAGCTTTTGTAAGCTACAGCTCACTTCATCGGATGCATACTGTGGAAAGTACAGAAGATCTTTTTATACACACAAACCATGAAAAAATGGGTGTTTACCACTACAAAAGGTTTTCTCTCCCCCCACCCCACTCTCCTGCTGGTAATAGCTTATCTAAAGTGATCACTCTCCTTACAGTGTGTATGATAATCAAGGTGGGCCATTTCCAGCACAAATCCAGGGTTTAACAAGAACGTCTGAGGAGGGGTGGGGGTGGGGGGTAGGAAAAAACAAGGGGAAATAGGTTACCTTGCATAATGACTTAGCCACTCCCAGTCTCTATTCAAGCCTAAGTTAATTGTATCCAGTTTGCAAATGAATTCCAATTCAACAGTCTCTCGCTGGAGTCTGGTTTTGAAGTTTTTCTGTTGTAATATCGCAACTTTCACGTCTGTAATCGCGTGACCAGAGAGACTGAAGTGTTCTCCGACTGGTTTATGAATGTTATAATTCTTGACATCTGGTTTGTGTCCATTCATGTGACAGCAATGCCCCTCTGCCATGTACATTGGTCAAACTGGACAGTCTCTATGTAAAAGAATAAATGGACACAAATCAGATGTCAAGAATTATAACATTCATAAACCAGTCGGAGAACACTTCAGTCTCTCTGGTCACGCGATTACAGATGTGAAAGTTGCGATATTACAACAGAAAAACTTCAAAACCAGACTCCAGCGAGAGACTGTTGAATTGGAATTCATTTGCAAACTGGATACAATTAACTTAGGCTTGAATAGAGACTGGGAGTGGCTAAGTCATTATGCAAGGTAACCTATTTCCCCTTGTTTTTTCCTACCCCCCACCCCCACCCCTCCTCAGACGTTCTTGTTAAACCCTGGATTTGTGCTGGAAATGGCCCACCTTGATTATCATACACATTGTAAGGAGAGTGATCACTTTAGATAAGCTATTACCAGCAGGAGAGTGGGGTGGGGGGAGAGAAAACCTTTTGTAGTGGTAAACACCCATTTTTTCATGGTTTGTGTGTATAAAAAGATCTTTTGTGCTTTCCACAGTATGCATCCGATGAAGTGAGCTGTAGCTCAGGAAAGCTTATGCTCAAATAAATTGGTTAGGTGCCACAAGTACTCCTTTTCTGTTAGGCTACATGTGGTTCCTGGCCTTATCACTGTAACGTCTTACATTCTTTTTCAACTAAGGACAGTAGCAACTAAACTAGTAGTTAACATAAGAAACTACACTTCTGCCTATTAAATTCCTTCGTGTCTGGCTGTTCCCGAATTTCTGTTTATTTCTTTTCTGTTTGATGCCAACTTCAGTAAACAAGTAGTGTACAGATTTGTGGTTATCCTGCATGATGAGCAGTTAACCTGGAGCTAAAGAGGGATTTCTGCTAGTATAGCATGGTGAACACCATTATTCAAAAGTGGTGGCAGTTACCCAAAATCTCTGGATAATTGGCAGCCAGCACATCAGTATCATCTGATGTGCTAGCCAGGTCCTTCAGCTGTCTGGCAGGGAGCAAAGGGGAGTGGTTCCAGAAAACAGAGCAGGGGATAAAAAACTAGTTAGCTAGCTTGATCTAACTAGAGCACTTCTAGTTACTGGCACTTAGGATCCTCTTGTGTCTGTACACCCCTACCCCCCTCATACGGAGAACCTGTTCGACAGGCTTTTCCAATGATCCAAACCCCACTTTTCTGAAGCTCCTGGTTTATATTCAGATGTAAACTCTGCAGGTCAAAGAACATTTATATTTGTCTAAGCTGCCTCTCCTGTGCTTGATAAATATAAATAATAATCTGAAACAAGGTCATGTTGTCTGACCTTAGCAGGGCTAATGGGCTTTTGGATTTTTTTTAAAAAGTATGGTACATGACTAAAGATTACAGGTTAATAAAACAGCTTGTTAAAAATCCCACTTCCTATCCAGAGAGGTGGGACCATGGTGCAGTCAGCCACTGTGGGCTAAAAGGGGCAAAGTCTTTTGAGCCATGCATATGTTTTCGAGTCGTGTCCTTCGTTCTGGGATTCAGGGGTTGTGATCATTGCTGCTCAGGATAAAAGCAACTGTATTTAGTAATTACTTCACTTCTTATGTAGCCAGTGGTGACTGTCTGAGTGTAAGCATGCACTCAATATGTCTGTCCCCAGGATGGGAGGGTTGTCATTACATCTTTTGCTTTGTAGGTGTGCATGCATCCCCATAACGTGCTGTCGGATGTTGTGAACTACACCCTGTGGTTGATGGAATGTTCCCATGCCTCGGGCTGCTGCCATGCTACCATGTTCTTCTCCATTTGCTTCTCCTTCCGTGCTGTCCTGGAGCTCTTCGACAGGCATGATGGCCTCCGTCGCTTAGTGAACTTGGTAACAATTACAGTCTCCTTTTATGTTTCGAGACATCACTTTAGCGTCAAGTTTTAGAGCTCTGACCTTTATAGCTGTAAAGAGCTCCCCTCCCTCCCGTTGGAATGGATGGAGGTGGGATGTGGGGATTCTGCGTGATGGACGTGAGTAGTCTGCCTCCCCATTTTGGGGGCATTTTTACTCTCTTCTCACACTCAAAGATCCTATGATTATTGTCTTGAAGGCTGAGGACTGGGTGACACTTCCCAAACAGCCTGTTAGTGCTGCTCCTTTGTTGGGCAACGGCCTATTAAATTCTAACTTTGGCTTAGTTCTCAGACCTTTTACCTAATGAGTGATACCATTCCACCAACATGTGTTCTAATCCTCATGTGATTGCTGTAGAAACACCTTCTACAGATCTGCCCTGATGTGGCTTTTGGATTTGCCTTTGGTTTTATGTGTAACGGGGAAGAGGGAACTACTCTTTCCGGAGAATATTGCTATTCACCCAGTCATATATATATATATATATATATCTCTCTCTCTCTCTCTCTCTCTCTCTGCAAAAAGAGGCTTCCATTTAATAGCTGAAAGAGAACACAAATCTACAGTTTCAGCTGTGATATTTGATATCCATCCTGATACTGAGATTAGCTCTATAGGGTAATTTTTCATACAAATGCAGTTGACAGTTGTAGGCATCTTCCTGCTGAAGAATGAGCTGAGTGAAAAGATGCTTCCCCTTTCTTGACTTTGCTTTGTATAGATCAGCACCTTGGAGATCTTAAACCTGGAAGACCAGGGAGCCCTCCTGAGTGACGATGAGATCTTTGCCAGTCGCCAAACTGGGAAGCACACCTGCATGGCCCTGCGCAGGTACTTTGAAGCTCATCTTGCCATCAAACTTGAACAGGTGAAGCAGTCGCTCCAGCGTACTGAAGGTGGCATTCTGGTCCATCCGCAGCCACCATACAAGGTGAGCAGTATGTGTAGGATTTTGATACTGCTCTGGGTATGACATTTTCACATTATTTCATTTCCATGTCTGCAACAATGTCTTCTGAAGTCAGTGGAATCCATACAGGATGCACAACAGACTGTTTAGTTTTTTCCCCAGTGAGGTGTCATGGCAATAGAAAAATGTCTGTAGCAAAGTTTCAGGGGGTATTTGGCTTCCATTTAATTGGGAGCGGACACCTTCTTTCCCATCAGAGAGTTAAGCTAAGAGTGTCTAATCAGAACTTTTTCATCACATATCTACTTCCTGCTCATGTTTTTCACCCCTGAAAGGGCATGATCAGTAAAGTTTTTAAAGGTACTGAAGAGAATTTGGGTCCCGTTGTGAGATTCTGCTCTGGCAACAGGTGGAACAATCCTCTCTGTGCCCAAGGAGGACAATAGTCTTTAGAAATAAGCTAAGAAATCCTTGTGTTACCTTTAGTTCCTATTTTTTCCAGTTGATCTTAAATTGTAAATCCTGAGGGAGCAGTGGTTTCTGTTCTGTTTTTTGCTAGGTTTTTAGATGGGAACTGAAAAGACAACTTCCACTTCTGTGGAGTGACAAAAATTACACGTAAAGTTTCATTCAGAAAAACAAAGGAATTAAAAATGCAGGAATCTTGTGTTTAAAGTCACTTTTCTTTTATGTTTTAAAAATACGTTTATTTAAATGTATGAAAGATGAAGTGCTGAAGATTGAGAAAAAAGACTATTCAGGTTTTTTCTATTTTAAATGGTTTTTATGGTAGGAATTTAGGGACTGTAACTCCATTTTACTGCAGCCTTTTGTGAGTTTGAAACATATTAGTGTAAAATTTTTACTGAACTCTTTCTAAATTGTGTAGTACTGTATATACTCATTCATAAGCCAGATTTTTTTAGTGAAAAAGGGACGCATCAGAGAAGGGGGTCTGCTGAACGGGTATAGAGAAGGGGAGAGGTGAGACACAGCCCCTCCCCCCAACAGAGGGAGCAAGGCGAGGCAGCACAGCCAGCAGAGCCAGAAGGGAAGAGGCTGGGCCAGAATCTCTCCGCTTCTGGCCACCCTGCTCTCCCCGCAGCCTCTGATGCAGCTCTGGGGCTGGCAGGCTGCAGCTGTGCCACTCAGCCCCTCCCCAGACCAGGCTGTGGCTGTGCCGCCCGGCCCACTGGAGCACGCTGCAGCCATGCCCCCGGCCCAGCCTGCTGGAACATGCTGCGGCCGTGCTGCCCGGTCTGGGCCACTGGAGCAGGCTGCGGCCGTGCTGCCCAGCCTGCCGGAGCAGCTCCAGCCAGGCCAGAGACATCCTCGCCTGGCCCTCCCCAGCTAAGGTGGGAAAGGATGGGATGGGGAGAGTGTGGGGGTCCTGGGCTAGAGGTGGGGTCATGTGGGGCGTGGTCACAAGGGTTACTCCCCTGACCCCCGGCTTCTCCCCCACAAAAAATTTCCCCACCAATTGCCCATCAGGGTAAGCAGCTGGCACACCAGGACACTTTGTTTACTTAAGTTTACCTCCATGCCTGCGGATGCCCAAGGTAAACAATCCATCTCAGCCCACCAGCGGCTTATCCTGATGGCCTGGGAGCCAAAGTTTGCTGATCCCACACTTATAGGTCGACTTATGAATAGGTCATAAAAATTTTCCATTTTTACTTATCCACCATCTTGCGGGGGGTCGGCTTATAAATAGTTACTGTATATTAGCCCTGTGAAGCCAGAACTTTATTTTGATACAACCTCTTTCTTAGTTTTCTCAAACTCACTTGTCATTTCTAGGTCTAGTGGGAAACTTGAAGGATATTGTTTTAATAATTTCTCTAGCATTTATTGTAGTGGCAGCTACAGTAGCTAGTATAGTAAGGGAATAAATTGAAAAACAAAAGCAAGTTAACTATAAATGAAATTGTATTTATTTTGGCTTCTTCTCTCCTAAGCTTATAACCTTTGTGATAGCTCTTTAACTCACCCTACCTCCTCTCCCTATAGGCCTGTTCCTACACTCATGAGCAGATTGTGGAGATGATGGAGTTTTTAATAGAGTATGGTCCAGCACAGCTCTACTGGGAGCCAGCAGAAGTCTTTCTCAAATTGTCTTGTGTGCAACTCATGCTCCAGCTTATCTCCATAGCATGCAACTGGAAGACATACTATGCCAGGTGAGACAGTAGATACTATACTGTACTGTTGCATTTCCCAGACTAGGTGCAACTCTGTAGTGGGGCATGAATACTTTAAATAAGAAAATTTTCCATTTTTACATTAAACAGAGCCCCAACATCTAATTAAGGGCACACATGCACAGTGTCTTCTGCTCTGCAGCGAGCCTGTGCTATAGTCTTGTAGTTAGTGTGTATGAAAGGAGGAGTATCATTGACAGCTGAACCACAGTGGAAACATGATGATGTGAATGCCATAAGGGCTCTACAGAGCCAGAATACTCTAGTCTTCAAGAATCGCTGGTAAAATAGAAGCTGAGTAGATTCTAACCACAGTCTTATAGATAGATTCATAGATATTTGGGTCAGAAGGGACCATTATGATCATCTAGTCTGACCTCCTGCACAACGCAGGCCACAGAATTTCACCCACCGCTCCTACAAAAAAACCCCTCACACCTATATCTGTGCTATTGAAGTCCTCAAATCATAGTTTAAAGACTTCAAGGAGCAGAGAATCCTCCAGCAAGTGACCCATGCCCCATGCTACAGAGGAAGGCGAAAAACCTCCAGGGCCTCTTCCAATCTGCCCTGGAGGAAAATTCCTTCCCGACCCCAAATATGGCGATCAGTTAAACCCTGAGCATATGGGCGAGATTCATCAGCCAGATACTACAGAAAATTCTTTCCTGGTAACTTGGATCTCACCCCATCTAATAGCCCATCACAGGCCATTGGGCCTATTTACAATGAATATTTATTTACCAAAACCATGTTATCCCATCATACCATCTCCTCCATAAACTTATCGAGTTTAATCTTAAAACTGATAGATCTTTTGCCCCCACTGCTTCCCTTGGAAGGCTATTCCAAAACTTCACTCCTCTGATGGTTAAAAACCTTCGTCTAATTTCTAGTCTAAATTTGCATTTCCCATCCACCCCAAACTTTGCTTACTTTTCATTGTGTTTGCTTAGTAACAGAAAGCAATAACCAAAGCATTGTTGGAGACTAGAAAACATAATCTTTCATAGCACAGAGAGAAGGGAAAAACCAACTATTTAGGCTGCCCTGCAGAGGGCAAATCTCCATTAGCTGGGTCAAGGAGGGATACTTCTCATTTCTCTTTGTTGACTTTGCTGAATTTGGCCAGGTGTTTTGAAATATGAGCCTGTATCGAGATTATGAATATCTGGCCAGTCAAAAAGGGGGTGTTGGAAGCTGCTGATTTACTGTACTATGCTTAGACTGGAGACCTCAGAGGAAATTCTATAGTGACCAAACTCTAGAGTTGCATAGAACTAACCTAGGAGATGTCGCTCCTAAAGGCCTGTCTGTTGTTTTTGACAACAGGCTCTCTACAGCAGCATGCTGCCAGAGCAAAGCTACTTTCTGGTAAATTCCTGAAACATCTCATCCCCCGGACCTTATCCTACATTGCAGTATCCAACCTGTAGCCAAAGAAAGAATAATCTGCAGGGAGTCCTGTTGAAGTGTTATAAATGCTCCTAGTATTTCCTATTATATATAGGAATTATTATTATATATAGTATATCCTAGTATTTCTAATTATTTCTTTCGCTGTACTCTTCCAGGAATGACACAGTACGCTACGCTTTGGATGTTCTGGCTATTCTTACTGTGGTTCCTAAAATCCAGTTGCAGCTGGCAGAGCCTGTAGATGTGTTGGATGAAGCAGGATCTACTGTCTCCACTGTGGGTAAGCTGAGCTTGGCCTTTAGGCTTTAAGTACTTTAACAGTCATATCTTTAGTTAAATGATATTTAGGTGACTTACTTCATACCCCCCACAGTAAGATAGAGGTCTACAGCACTCCGTTCATAGTCACAGCCAGTGATGCAGATAAATGAGAGGAGCTTGTGATATAGTACTTAAATTGTAAACTCCTGGGGGGCACAGCCTTTGTTGTCTCCTTGTTCTGAAGAACCCAGAGCACATTGTCAGTGCTCAACAAATAATACTGGCAAATCCACATTTCCAATGGGAGAGTGAGGGTCACTCAGCTTCCCGGACTCTTAAAGTGTCCTCATGGGATATGGCATTGGGAGTCGGTAGGAGGGGAGTACTGACCGTTAAATAATTAAACGGCTGATGAGTGTGCCCCTTTTTGATTCAGTGTCTTGGGTCAGTCATGCCACATGCTCACAGCTTGCAAATGAATCAACTCTGGCTGATTTCTGGCCTCTAAATGTTAGGAGGAAGGGGCCTGGCATGTTCTAGAACTGGCGGGGGTGCGGGGCAGTTGGTGTAGCTCTGAGAGGGAATCTTTTATGTGTGAGCATTTTCCACTAGTCCTTCCTGGAATGAAGGTTGGATTTGAAGAACAATTAAAGTAATAGATTCTTTTTGACCAAAAAGCAACTAGCTCCAGCCTTTTTTCTTTGAGTCACTCTGGGGGGTGTGATGTGTATTGTCCTTTTTGTATAAAAAGTTACCCTCTCCTCCACTTTTGCTTTGTTATGTACATAATAGATAGCTGCTTTCTGTGATGTCAATCCCAGAGGCACTCCTCTGTGTCAATCCCCATGTCATAGCTGCAGTCTGGTGAGGTGCCTGGCCTAAAGCTAACATGGACCATGCCTGATCACCTTCTGTGAGAGACCATATTTGACCCGTCACTGAGTATTGCTGTGGTGTGATTCACGGAGCATATCAGTGGGTGGTACTAGTGGAGGGGATTATCTAGCCTGGGGAGATAGAGGAACAGCTGTGGTTGTTAGAGAGAATGAGGTGACTGCAGAGCAATGTCTCATACTCTGATTTTTAGAACAGTGTGTAATGCTTAAGTAGGCTAGCATGGTAACAGAAGTATTTCTCATTAGGTATCAGCATCATCCTGGGAGTTGCTGAGGGTGAATTCTTCATCCATGATGCAGAGATCCAGAAGTCAGCCCTTCAGATCATCATCAACTGTGTGTGTGGCCCAGATAATCGGATCTCCAGTATTGGCAAATTCATCTCGGGAACCCCCCGACGAAAGCTCCCCCAGGCACCCAAAAGCAGTGAGCACACACTGGCCAAGATGTGGAATGTGGTGCAGTCCAACAATGGCATCAAAGTGCTGCTGTCATTGCTGTCTATAAAGATGCCAATTACGGATGCAGATCAGATCCGAGCGTTAGCCTGTAAGGCCTTGGTGGGGCTGTCCCGTAGCAGTACCGTCCGGCAGATCATCAGCAAGCTTCCCCTCTTCAGCAGCTGTCAGATCCAGCAACTGATGAAGGAGCCTGTGCTCCAGGACAAGCGCAGCGACCATGTCAAGTTCTGCAAGTATGCTGCCGAGCTGATAGAGCGTGTCTCAGGGAAGCCATTGCTGATTGGCACAGATGTCTCCTTGGCTCGGTTGCAGAAAGCGGATGTGGTGGCCCAGTCAAGGATCTCATTTCCTGAAAAGGAGCTGCTGCTTTTGATTCGGAACCATCTCATCTCTAAGGGGCTAGGAGAAACTGCTACTGTCCTCACTAAAGAGGCAGATCTACCCATGACTGCGGCATCTCACTCCTCCGCCTTCACCCCTGTTGCAGCCGCTGCCTCCCCTGTGGCTCTGCCTCGCACACCTCGTATAGCTAACGGTATCTCGGCCCGACTGAGTAGCCATGCTTCTGTAGGTTCTACTGCCACCTCTGTCCATGCTCAACCAAGGCCTTCTGTGTCCCAGGGTCCACTTGCCCTTCCAGGTCCTTCTTATGCCAGCAACTCCCCTTTGATTGGCAGGATTAGCTTCATCAGAGAGAGGCCACCACCCTGCAATGGCAGGAAAATCAGAGTGCTGAGACAAAAATCGGACCACGGCGCCTACAGCCAGAGCCCAGCCATCAAAAAGCAGCTGGACAGACACCTCCCTTCCCCACCCACGCTGGACAGTATAATTACAGAGTACCTTAGGGAGCAGCATGCCCGCTGCAAGAACCCTGTTGCCACCTGCCCCCCTTTCTCTCTTTTTACTCCCCACCAGTGCCCTGAGCCAAAACAGAGGCGCCAGGCGCCAACTAACTTTACCTCGCGGTTGACCCGTAGGGCGGCCTTTCCGAAGTATGGAGGGGTGGACGGTGGATGCTTTGATAGACACCTTATATTCAGCAGGTAAGGAAGAAAGGAATGTTTCTCAAATCTTCTTGGGGTGAGGTCTGTGCCAAAAGGTCTTACCTGCTACAAAAGTGGATGCAGGTCCCAGAATCCTCATTCCTTGGACACATAAAAACATTTCCCTTCTATGGTGACAGTTGGGAGAATTTTGCAAATCCAATTTGAGAAGCTGTTCTGTTTCTCTTTGATATTAGCATTTAATATAGCACCTTCAAGCTTCAGATTGTTGCAAAGACACTAATGAAGCCTCATGACCCCAGCCTGGGAGGTAAGTATTGTAATCCCCACTTTGCAGGTGAGGCAATTGAGGCAGAAAGGCTGAGCTACTGAAGGTATGAGGTTATCTGTCAGATCCAGGTCTTTTGGCAAATTAATGAATACAGGATCTCTATTTTGTTCTTGTAGCCTACCCCCCATCTCCTCTTCCTCACAGCCACCAGTAGTGCTGTCCTACCTACACAGAAGTCTGTGACTTCTTCAGATGTGGAATAAATGGGAAGAGCTGATAAGTCTGTAAAATGATCATATGTTGATGCAAATATTTTTTGGTGGCAGTAAAACCACACTACCACCTTCAAAAATTTATGATCCTGAGACACCTGATGTACCCTCTGTCCTTGTTTTACTTGTTCTGTGCTTCTTTCATGAGGTCTTAGCCACCTGGCCAGGTTTTCCCATGTGACCATGCCACAGATTTTCCACCAGTCCAACTTGGAAGGTATTGAATCCAGATTTTACATCTGATAGGATATTATGACTCAAGGATTTCATCTTGCAGGACACAAATCCTGAGATGTTGCAAGCCCCAGTGTCAGCTGTTTTCTTCCTGCTCTGCTGGTGTCATTCTCTCTAATCTTCCCTTAAAAAGAAAGCTAAAGTAATAACTGTAGCTACCTGAGCTTTCAAGCACAGGTTTTAAGATCATCCCACCCTTGTTCATTGCTGCTTTTCTTTCCCCCTTTTTGGGTCACTTTTCTACATTCTTTCCTTCCCCAGGTTTCGTCCAATTTCTGTGTTCCGGGAAGCAAATGAGGATGAAAGTGGCTTTACCTGCTGTGCATTCTCTGCACGGGAGCGATTCCTAATGCTGGGCACTTGCACTGGGCAGCTGAAGCTCTACAATGTTTTCAGTGGGCAGGAGGAGGCCAGTTACAACTGCCATAACTCTGCCATCACGCACCTTGAGCCATCCAGGGTAAGGAGTCAAAGACCTCATCTGAACGTTGAGTTCCTGTGGTTTCAACCTTGTCCTGTTTTTGCCCCATATGGGTTACATGGACCCAAAGCACATCTACTGGCTAGCATGCAACATAGCCTACAAAAGTACTAGCAGAATAATAGTGGAACAGTTTTTGCTCTCCTCCCTTAGAATTGTATAAATCCTTCCTTTTACCTAACAGATAGCACAAGAGGGATGCAATAGCTTTGTGTCTGCATTGATAACCTGTGTTTGTAAGTCTGATGAAGAGGGCTATTGAAGTGGCTTTGTGTATGTATAGGAGAAACACAAGATGCTGTAAAAAAAGAACTGTCCTTTAGAGTGGAAGAAACCTAATGTTCAAGAATCTAGGAAGAAATTAAAAAAAAATAAGAGTTCTCCTCTGCACTCACAGGGCACTGGAGCTTAGTCAAGGATTACCTGCTTCTCATCTGCTGCTGTCATAATGTATAGCTCCTTTTAGTGGTCCATAAAATTTTTGAGGAATATTGTAGAGTGGTATAATTTACCACCTGATCACCATTCCTGAGTAGTGCAGTGAGAAAGGGTCCTTTGAGCATTCCTAAACCCCTATTGTACATGTGAGAAAATACATTTGTGTACCAATAACTCCACTTTGTATTGCTCTGCCGTTTTCTCACACCATTGAACAACAGGATGGATCTTTACTGCTAACATCTGCTACGTGGAGCCAACCATTGTCTGCGCTGTGGGGGATGAAATCGGTCTTTGACATGAAGTACGTACTCTTTGCCCTGGTCTACACTGGGGGGTAGGGGATTGATCTAAGTTACGCAACTTCAGCTACGTGAATAACATAGCTGAAGTCGACATACTTAGATCGACTTACTGTGGTGTCTTCACTGCAGTGAGTCGACTGCTGACACTCCCCCGTTGACTCTGCCTGTGCCTCTCGCGGCACTGGAGTACAGGAGTCGACGGGAGAGCACTCGGTTCGACTTATCACATCTAGATTAGACGTGATAAATCGATCCCTGCCCGCCAATCTGGCGGGTAGTGAAGACATACCCTTTGATAGTCTGAAATGCACAAAGTTAAAGAAGAACCTTTAAATCAGTGGTTCTCAAACTTTTTTACTTGTGACCCCTTTCACATAGCAAGCCTTTGAGTGCGACCCCCCCTTATAAATTAAAAACACTTTTAAATATATGTAACACCATTATAAATGCTGGAGGCAAAGCGGGGTTGGGGTGGAGGTTGACAGCTCATGACCCCCTATGTAATAACCTCACAACCCCCTGAGGGGTTCCGACCCCCAGTTTCAGAACCCCTGCTTTAAATGTACCCAAAAACCCCTGGAATGGCAAACTGCAAAAATGTATTCAAGTACTTGGCAGCTGAGAGCTGCTATGTGCTAGGAAACCTATTCCAACTATGGCTGTCAAACAATTAAAAACAATAATTGCGATTAATCGCACAATTAAAAAAAATCATGATTAAAAAAATCACGATTAATCGCAGTTTTAATCACACCGTTAATAATACCATTTATTTAAATATTTTTGGATGTTTTCTATATTTGCAAATATATTGATTTCAATAACACAGAATACAAAAAGAAAAGGAGTACTTGTGGCACCTTAGAGACTAACAAATCTATTTGAACATAAGCTTTCGTGAGCTACAGCTATATTACCTATACCACAGGTTTTGTAGAAGACAGATCACACAGTAATGACTAGTTTAAAATGATCAAACAAAATTAGAACAATTAAAAGTTATCCGGAAACCAGTTAAATGAAATAACTTCAAAGGGAAAAAATGGGTAGTGTTATATTATGTAAAAGGATAGTGCAATGTAACTATGACCAGAACATTCAAATTGTTAGTGTTTGAATAAAAAAGTCTGGCTCTGTTCCTATGTTGCTGTGTCTTCATCACTTCATTGGATGCAGATAGCCTTACAAAATTCTATTTGCCTGGAGGGTATTTACTTGAGACAGATGAGTAAAATTGTGATTTTGATAAAAAGCAAATAAGTAGCATTTTTTTTGTTTTTTGCTTCATTGGTAAATTATCATGACAATCTTTTAAGGCTAGCTACTGAAAAAGTGTAGCACAGTAATTTGCATGGTAAATTTTGTAGTGTAGATGGATACTGCAAACATGACAAAGTTAAATTCATTTCAATATTAACCGTTCTTTAGTCCCTTTAGAAAATAGAAGGGAGAGATTCCTATCTCTCAAAGGTTTAATCATTGCCTACTAGACTATGGGCAACAGCATTAACTTTTTAATGTGACCATGTTTAAATTAACTGGAAGGCATGTTGTGGACAGGAGATTTGAAGCGCTCAAATTGGTGCATGTGGGAATTCTACATGTTCCCACTGCCCTTCTTTAGCAAATATAATGTCACCTCTGTCTTCTTGAGCAGCTGCAGTTAATGTTCTGAGGTGGCTTTTGATCACAAGTTGCCTTGCTGCTGGTGTGTTTCAGAGCTGTACTGTTTGTGACTGTGGATAGTAAATACTCTTCTGACAAATGGACGACTCCCAGCTGGTGTGCACATTTTAGCACCACCATTTGCTATGGTCAGTGGAGCAGAGAAGGCTCTTTTAGGTTTTATTTCTTGTGTGTTAAAAATTATAACCTCTTCCAGAAGTATTTCCACAGTGTGTATCTGATTCAGAATGGACAGTCTGAATCTGCTGCTCATTGACCTCGTCACTGATTATTATTGTGCAGGCATTCCTTCCCAGACGATCACTACGTGGAGTTCAGCAAGCACTCTCAGGATAGGGTCATTGGCACAAAAGGGGACATTGCCCATGTAAGTACCAGTGGAAATTGATTCTTTGAAGCCATGACAAGGTTATGCCCCTACCCGTACCATCTGTTAACTGATGTGGGTACTGTGGAGCTGTATGTAACTGGCAAATTAAAGGCTTTACAGGTACAGCTTCAAAAGTGTAAATTAGCTTATTCACTGCATTTAAAAGCATTGGGTTAACCTGAAAATTGAGTTAGGCTGTAGAGTTGAATGGTATGCCACCTGCCTTTTAGACATATGTATTTTAGACATAATTGTATTGGGCATATCTAGTATCTGGCCTGATGAGTCATTCATTTGAGAGATGTTCTGCAGAGAATTGTGCTGGAACACACGCAGGTGTGAAGAAGTTATGGCAGCTTTTTATAAATGAAAGGTTTTGCCATAAAGAGTACTTCAGCAGCTGTTGAGGGAAATGGGATATTGGAAGTTTTCCTGCAGGAATGAACAGAATGAGATTGCTTTACAGTGATAAATAAGTTGGTTTAAATTATCTGTGTATTTTGCATAATACTCTTTCAGCATTTTGCACATATCAGGCCATGAAAATCCTGCAATCTGAGGGGTTCCTTTCCTCTCTGAAGGTGCCAGGCTAGACAGAATTAATTACAGGGATTATCTCACTTGAAGCGTTGACAAAAAATGTCACAAAGTCTACTTATTCAAATTGTTCATCATTTTCCATGCCAGTCTTGCTAATTTTCGTGTACATTTTTGTTTAAACAAATGAGTTATCCATCCTTATCCAGCTCTTCCAGTGTTTTGGCACTCCAGGGAAATCAAATCTGAGTTTGCAATGTGATCATCTGGCAACAGATTGATATCCAGAAAACAAAGGCTTATGGCTTCATTGCAGGGTCAGAAGGAAACTAGGCTGTGAGAAATACCTCTGAGAAAATAGTCACAGGCACAAAAAGTATGAAGGTTTTGTCTTTGGTTTTGAAAATCCTTCTCAGGGAAATAGGGGCACAGTTTAGTGAGACCATGTAGTGTAATAATTGCCAGTAACTTGAACTCTTTCTCCTATATTTTAGGGCTTTCTTGACCGTGTCCTAATGGACTCTTTCTTTGGTTGTGGCCTGTAAATATCACCTCCTTTAAAGTTAGTTTAAATATTTCTGTAGCAGACTGGTTAAATGCTGCCTTTGTCTAAAACTTTGCAACCTGTTTTTCAAAACTGGGTTAGTTTTCTAGTACCAACCTCAAGCTTGTTAAACATGTTAGACAGCCCCAGATGCGCTAAGCATTGTCCAAATGTATGGGGAAACACAGACCCTGGCCTGGAGAACTTTGAACGTTTGATGCCTTGGAAGGGAGAGTCTGACATTGGCAAGCTCTCATTTGCGATGCATAAGAAAAGCTAGGGTGAGAGGGATCACCAAAAAATTCTGGAAGGGATGGTAGATAGTGTTCTTGGGCACTGATAGAACTACAAATCTTAACTAATCTTTCTTTTTCTTTTTAATCTAAAAGATCTATGATATTCAGACTGGCAACAAGCTATTGACTCTGTTTAACCCAGATCTTGCCAACAACTACAAGAAGAACTGCGCCACCTTTAACCCCACAGATGACCTTGTCCTAAATGATGGGGTGCTCTGGGATGTCCGCTCTGCACAGGCCATCCACAAGTTTGACAAATTCAACATGACCATCAGTGGTGTTTTTCATCCTAATGGGCTAGAGGTCATAGTCAACACAGAGATTGTATCCTTTTACCTCCGTTGTAACACTAATGCACTGGAAACATAAAACCTTGGACTGACAAACAGGTGGTTTGATTGCAGCAGCCTGTATAACTGTCCGGCTGCGTCATATGATAAGCAGAAATAGAATTTCACAGGCTGTGGTAGTAACAGAAGCTTTAATACATAAGTTAAATAGGGTGAACATAGAAATTATGCAGGTTAGATCAATAGTCCATCTAAACCAGGTGTTCTCAAATTTTTTGGGCTGAGGACCCATTTACAAATGTTTAGCGCCTGTCGCAACCCAGTAAGTAGTCTGGGGGTGGAGGTTCTGGGATGGTTTTGGTTGGATCCTGCCCCTTTGGGGACTTGGGTCCTTCCTAGCACTCACCCCTCAGTGGCAGCTCCTGCATCTCCTGTGTTGCGGGGCTGGCTGGGCTTGGCTCTCTGCTCTGGGCATTGCAACACCGCTCAGGTTTGGCTCCACCCCTGAGTGGACCAAATTTGTGTGAGTGGAGTTGTGACCTGGCTCATGGGGTTGCAGTGCCATTCACTCAAATGGCCTACATGGACTCCTGTCGTCATGATAGCTGGACTAAACCTGTATGGCACTGGGACCCCAGAGGCTGCAGTGCCTGGAGCAGGGAGACAAGCCCAGCCCGCCCCATGGGACAGGAGTCACAGGAGCCATTCCACCTTTTGAAACATTCTGGCAACCCAATTTTGCTTGAAAAACCCTGATCTTAACCCAGTGCCTGATGCTTCAGAAGATGATGTACCCTCTCCCCTCCCCCAGTGGACACTTATGGGCTAGCCTATTCATAGGTGAAACTTTTAACTTCGGGGACATTTATTACCTTTGGATAACTGGACATTTGGATAAAGGTAAATGATGATTTTAGCTGCAGCTTCACATTGAAATTTCTTTCAGTCACTGACCACGATGACAGACTTCACTGGGAGTCATAGCTCTATACCCGGCTAAAGTGATAATGTTCGATACTTTGACTCAGTGCTCTCCCTTAGTCCTGCATTCTTGTTTCCGATCTGACACTTAAAACCTCATTACCACATCATTTTGTTTGCCTTTTTCAAGCTTTTTTTGTTTTGTTTTACTGAATTTTGTGTCTAAATAAAAAGTTCTCTGTCATTTAACACGTGACCCACAAGCTTTACTCCTCTTCACATAATTTATTGGCATAGTGGTGGCTAATAGAGAGTTTTTGTCTGTACTATTATTTACTAGGGCTGTCGATTAATTGCAGTTAACTCACGCAATTAACTCAAAATTTAATCATGATTTAAAATAATTAATCGCACTGTTATACAATAGAATACCAATTGAAATTTATTAAATATTTTTGGATGTTTTTCTACATTTTCAAGTATATTGATTTCTAGTACACAGCACAGAATACAAAGTGTACAGGACTCACTATATAATTATTTTGATTACAAATATTTGTACTGTAAAAATGATAAACAAAAGAAATAGTATTTTTCAAGTCACCTCATACAAGTACTGTAGTGCAGTCTCTGTATCATGAAAGTGTAACTTACAAATGTAGATTATTTTTGTTACATAACTGTTTTGTTTTTGAGTGCAATGTAAAACATTAGAGCCTAGAAGTCCACTCAGTCCTACTTCTTGTTCAGCCAATCGCTAAGACAAACAGGTTCGTTTACATTTACAGGAGATACTGCTGCCTGCTGCTTGTTTACAATGTCACCTGAAAGTGAGAACAGGTGTTCGCATGGCACTTTTGTAGCCAGTGTTGCAAGGTATTTATGTCTCAGATATGCTAAACATTTGTATGCAGCTTTATGCTCTGGCAGCCATTCCAGAGGTTCCATGCCGATGTTGCTCATTAAAAAAATAATGCATTAATTAAATTTGTGACTGAACTCTTTGGGGGAGAATTGTATGTCTCCTGTTCTGTTTTACCCACATTCTGCCATATATTTCATGTTATAGCCGTCTCGGATGATGACCCGGCACATGTTCGTTTTAGAACACTTTCACAGCAGATTTGACAAAACACAAAGAAGGTCCCAATGTGAGATTTCTAAAAATAGCTACAGCACTTGACCCAAGGTTTAAGAATCTGAAGTGCTAATCAAAATCTCAGAGGGACGAGGTGTGGCGCATGCGTTCAGAAGTCTTAAAAGAGCAACACTCAGATGTGGAAACTACAGAACCTGAACCACCAAAAAAGAAAATAAACATTCTGCTGCTGGCATCTGACTCAGATGATGAAAATGAACATGCATTGGTCCGTTCTGCTTTGGATCGTTATGGAGCAGAACCAGTCATCGGCATGGACGCATGTCCTCTGGAATGGTGGTTGAAACATGAAGGGACATACGAATCTTTAGCACATCTGGCACGTAAATGTTTTGCGACGACAGCTACAACAGTGGCATGCGAATGCCTGTTCTCACTTTCAGGTGACATTGTAAACAAGAAGCGGGCAGCATTGTCTCCTGCAAATTGTAACCAAACTTGTTTGCCTGAGCGATTGGCTGAAGTAGGACTGAGTGGACTTATAGGCTCTAAAGGTATGCATTGTTTTATTTTTGAATGCAGTTTTTTTGTACATAATTCTACATTTGTAAGTTAAACTTTCATAATAAAGAGATTGCACCACAGTACTTGCATACTTGCATTAGGTGAACCAAAAATATTACTACTTTTGTTTTTTACAGTGCAAATATTTGTAATCAAAAATAAATGTAAAGTGAGCACTGTACACTGTGTATTCTGTGTTGTAATTGAAATCAATATAATTGAAAATATAGAAAACATCCAAAAATGTTTAAATACGTGGTATTCTATTATTGTTTAACAGCACAATTAATTTTTTTAATTGCTTGGCAGCCCTATTGTTTACCTGTTACTAGTGCACAAAGTGGCACTTCTTCCTCTGTGCTAGCTCGTTTAAGTTTGGCTTCAGTGAAGTGACTGCTATGCAAAGGTAGCTCTCCAGAGACTTGTTTGTGAGCTTGTTTCGAGCATCATTCTTGACTGTGCTTCTGACTACAAATCTGGATTTGTTCATTTATGGTGATCTGAACATTGAGAGTATCAGGAGGGAGAGTTTCTTAAGGTTTGGGTATTTTTCTGTGTCCAGATAATGTGTCCAGGATGTCATGATTTCGGTGTTCTTGAATTCATTCTTCAGCATGTCAGAGGTCTGCAAGTCGACTAGTTCTAGCTGCAGGGCCCCCTCATCTGTTACAGGGAGGACCATGTGGATGGGAGATGAGAAGTCATGCTCAGGTGGTATGGAGAAAAGATCATGTACAAAACCAGTTACATCCTTTGGCATGAAAAAAATCTCTAAATTGGGTGCTGAAGTTGTCCTGTCGCTGTTAAAGGCAGCTTGTCATGAGAGGACTGATCACATCTGTCTTCAGTGCTGATCAATGGTTGTGGAATTAAATAAAATGCAAAAGCTTCCCAGAGCTCAAATTCATGAGAAATATGTCCAACTTCTTCTTCTGAAAAGCTTCTAGCTTCTTGACAAGGTTGCGGATTATCTTCTCCTGGCTTTGCAGCTGTACATTCAGGGTATTCAGATGGCCAAATATGTTGCAAAGAAATACTGTTTTGACCATGAATTCAATATCTCTAGAAGGGCCAGATATTCAGATGCCTCCTTGTGGCTGCTCAACAGCTTGAGCCTACAGCTTGCAGAAGCATGCCAGTGATGTAGCCTCACCAAGCCAGTGAATATCATTCCGGAGAAGATGATCTTCATGGTTTGCAGAGGACCCAGCAGTGAGCTCACAAAATAGTCTCTGCTGCAGACTTGAGAAAGCTCTGATGAAACTGATTATTTTCATCCATCTCCTTATCGTCTTTCAGTTCCCCACTCAACTTGGCACACAGCACACTTTGTGGAGGGCTTTCAGTTGTGATGCTACTTCTGCTGGTTGTGCTGCAAGGCCCTTCCACTTGCCAGCATTGAAGGTTGCCATCTGTTAGCAGAAAGCAAATGTTGCTTAGTGAGAGTCGCTGTTTAGCAAACGCTGCATTGATTTTCTTCAAATACGACATCTCCAGGGAAAAATGTTTCCAGGGCATCAAACTGAAAAGTTCTTCTCGGAAGGTTTGGCCATCAAAGTAGCTCACATTCAAACACAGCTGCGCTATGTCTTTATTGTAATTGATTAGTCAATGGCCACTGACACAAACTCAGCACCTCTCAGACCTTTCAACAATTAATGGAACGCTTTGTCAAAGCCTGGACATGGGTGCATTGCAGTCGTTTCTGACGGGAGCTTGCTTTACAGTGTTCGTGGTGACTGCCTTCATCTTCTCATCAGCTTCCACTTCCTGGAGAACAGCCCGCATACACTCTTCGATGGTTTTGGAATCACTGAAGGGCTTCGTCTTTGATGCTAGAGTCCAGGCCACTCATAGAGAAGCCGTAGCCATCTCCTGTTGTGATGCAGAACTCATGAGCATCTTACTTCCATAATTGTAAGATATGATCAGGAAGTCGACCTTTGATCACCTTGTCTCTGTGTTCAAAGGATAATTGTCATTGAAAGTTGATTGGTTCATATAAAAGTGGTATCTCAGGTTGTATTCCTTATGACAGAAACACACTTTTGCACAACAAGAACATTGGCTTCACTTTGGCTACATTTGGTAGAAAGAACAAATATTCATGATCAGTTCTTCATTAAATGATCAAGGGTGTGTGTGGATTCACTGCAGGAGTCAGGTGCCTCCTTATTAATGCTTGAGTGGGAGGAAGATGGAGGAGTAGAGCAAGGGGTGACTCCCCCCAGAGCCTGTTTCATCCCTGCCTCCATCTACCTGTGTTCCCAGTTGGGGGCTTGGCTGTAAGGACAGAGCCCCTGGCTCTGTCTCCATCCCAGACACCCGGCAGCACCAGCCCCGGTGCTCCCCTTGCTGCAGAGTCCTTGTGCTCACCTGCCTCTGAGTACCACTCCCAGTCACCCACCCATCCCTATGGCCTGACACCTGCTGGCTCAGAAGATGCTCTGCAGCTTGGGAGGGAAAGGGGTTGCCTGGCAAGTGAGTTCAGGGGCCAGAGCTGGAGCCATGTAGTGGGGCCACCTTTACAGTGGAGCCCCCAGTGGGGAGCAGGAGGGAACAGCTTATGCCCTGCAGGCTGGATGTGGCCCGTGGGCTGCCATCTGAACAATGCTGGGTGAGTTCTTGACCCAGGGGTTGTGAACAGGGACAGTTGTTGCAACCCCCCTGGACCTTTCTTAGTGGCTGGATGGGAGAGGGGTCTTCAACTTCTTACTTTTTGTAGTATGGGGTCATAGTAATGAAAAGTTTGAGAACCAGTGCCCTTAAAGTACAGGGTTTTATATCTCCACTTAAAAACAAAAGTGCCCTGTAAAGCAACTGTGGATGTTCTCATTATCCATATAGAAGTCTATACTTTTTGGAATCCCGTTAAACTCTTGCTTTAGTAATGCTTTGGCAGTGAGTTGCAAATATTAGTTAATGCATTATATTAAAAGGTTTCTTTTGTTCACTTTTAAATGTTATTGCCATTCAGTTTCATTGGACGTCCCTTGTTGTACTGTTATGAGAGGGTAAACAGGAGTGCCTGACCAACCTTCTCTGTACCATTCATTATCTTATGTACTTCTGTCATGTTCCCTCTTTGAGACTGTTTAGTGTAGAGAACAATCTTTTCATGCTTGCATTTCTTGACCCTGATTCCCCCTTCTATTTCTGCTATCACCTTTGAGCTAGGGTGGCCCACATTGACCCAGGTAAGGGCAAACAATTGCTTTATATTTGAGGCGTTATGTTGTCACTTTTGTATCCCATTCCTTATACATTCTAACTTTTTGATTGCTTTTTTTTTTTTTAAACACTGCTGTGCATTGAACAGAGGGGTTCTTTTTGTTTGTTTTTTCCATTGAACTGCCATAGTGACACCAGGACTTTCCTGAATGATTGCTCGGTTCTAAATTGTAGGGTATTCCTTCAGATATTATTCAGATATTAGTGTATGAATAATTCAGATTATTCCTTCCAATGTACATTATCTTGCATTTGACAACATTGAATTTTATCTGCCTTTGTGCTGCCTATTTACCTAGCTTTGTTTAGGACCCTCTGAAGCTCATCATTAATCTTGAGTGATCTAAATAATTTTGTCCTCTGCAAATTTTACCACCTCCCATGCCCGCTTTCATTTGCTCATTAATAAATATTTTAAAATCATACCCTAGTATATAACTTTGGGACATCCCCTCTGACTGTTTGGACACACTGAAAATTGACTATTCCTACCATTTCTGTCTGATAGCCAGTTTCTAATCCAAGATGGAATGTTGCCACTTACGCCATGCATTAGATTTCTTAATAATTATTTTTCCCCAAAAGTCTTTTATAAACTCAAATTATGTCAACTGGTTCTCCTTATAGCTCTGTTCACCTCCTCAAACAATTTGAGTAGATTAGAGGCACCATTTTTCTTCAGAGAAGCCATGCTATTTTGTGTATCTCACCATGCTCATTTACGTATTCTATTTTTAGCTGCTGTTCTAGCCAGTTTACTTACCTGTTACTGAAGTAGGGATTACTGGTCTGTAATTCTCACTCCAACACTTTTTTTTTTTTTTTTTTTTAAATATATGCACAACCTTTTCTCCCCTCCAGTCCTTTGGTACTGTAGCGGACTTTAATGACAGATTGTGTATATTTGTTAGTGGTTTAGCCTCTTAATTCTTAAATTCCTTTGGATTCTAGTCCTAGTAACTTCTTGCTCTTTAACTCATCAGTTTGTTCCATTACCTTCTCATTTTGACAGCTCAGTCTGATGTCTGTGATTTGAAAAAAAGTAGGTCTGAGGAGGGTACCCCCCCCCCAACATCTTTTGCAGTGAATTTTGATGCACAGACATAATCTTAGGTTGTGTGCCCTGTCTGTAGTCTCTTTACTTATTTTCTTAACACTGTTAGTTCAGTATATATAGTAGCTCATTTGCAGGCTTTCTGCTTCCAGTTTAAAGAATTTCTTGTTTGTTTTTGGTTTTTTGCACTTCAGATTCCCTCCTAGCCCTTCTAACTTGCATCTTACACTTTACCTGGCTTAGTTTAGTCTCCATCTGGAAGGCAACATGTTCTAATGGATAGGGCACTAAACTGAGAGTCAGGAGACCTGGGTAATATTCCTAGCTCTGCTAGTGACCTGCTGTGAAACATTTCAGCAAGTCCGTTTTACCCCTGTACCTAATCAATTTTTCAATCTAGAGGTAATGATACTGACTCTATTTGGTGAAGTGCTTTGAGTGTCATGGCTGAAAAACACTATTTAAGAGAGGATTATTTATTTATTTCTAATGTCTTCACATTTCTGTTTTCTGAAGGACACCTCTAAAACTGTTGAGCTTTGCCATTTAACTGTACAGTCTGTCATTTGTGTTTTCTTACCTTCTTGATTCTTTTTTGCTTAATGGTATGGTGTGTTTAAATAGCCTACATGCTGACTTCTAGGATTTTAATTTCCTTTTACTTCTGACTAGCTGCTTGCTTTTTATTTAATTTAATTTTTTAAATCCTCCTCAAGTTTATTATTAGATATAGTCTTTGGCATGATTATTTCCCTGAGGCTGTGGAACTTACTTATGTTATAGTGACTGTTGCTTAATGGCTCAACTGTAGTTACTACTTTAATCATCTCCTGTGTATTGCTATTCTTGACTTAGAACTAAGTCTTTCCTCTTATGTGTTCTAGCACTATCTGTTCCAAGAAGCAATCATTTATGGGGTCGAGAAATTGCCTTACCCCTCCTTGTCTTTTTGTGACATTTGACCAATTTATGTATGGGTAGTTGAAGTTACCTATTATAATTTTTTAGACTTAGTTGCTTTGTTGTCCCTCACATTATGTACTTACTACTAGCTTTCACATTAAGAAAAATTATTATTTGTGCTCTTTTGATGTGAGAATTGTGTTGATATATGTTCTGCTGTATGGTCCTCGACACTAAGAAATCTTGTCTTGAGATTCTGTAGTGGTCTTCCTTTCTCATGTAGCCTCTAGCCAGGTCTTACACTATCACGTTAATCGTCGTCATTATATCATGTTTCAATAATGTCTTCTATGTTAAGGCCACTTTCTGTTGTTAGGCATTTTAGTTCACTTGTTTTTTGCTTTTAAGCATATGTACTGGAGTTTTATGTTATTTTATAGTTTATTTTTGGCCTTGTACCTCTTTTAACTCCTTAGTCTGATCCCCTGTTACTCTTCCAGAATTTTGCCTCTGTGATCTCAACCAGTCACTCCTTCAGTACAGCTGTATTCTTATTCTTTATTGATTACAGAATTTCTTTTGTATTTTTCCAGTCTCCTCATCAGATACTGTGGCTTCCCCCCAGCTCCTACTTCAAATAAGACCCCAAAGCCTTGTTAATTTTCTCTGTCCTCAGGCTGGTTCTATTTTTGTTAGTGGAGCCTATTGTTCTGCATAGGCTGTCCCTTCCCTCCAAGTTCCCCAGCATCTAGTAAATGTAAACATCTCCACTATTCTCCATGCTCTCACTTATACACTGAGATTTTGAAATGAGGCCTGCCGAGCTGGCCCAGTTTTTAGAGAGAGATGCTATGGAGGCCAGGGTTCAAAGTGTCCTTCCCCCCTGTCCTTCACCACTAATATTCTAAATTTAACTTCCAGGATGACTTCTCTGTCTCTCTTACCAATATGGCAAATCCCCAGCATTTGCTATAAGTCTGTCTAGATGTCTCACGAGATCTTTTACCTGCACATTCGATAGTCAGATTACCAAATAGATTTCATGGTCACCACGTGCTGAACTGTTGATATTTCTAGTTATTTAATCTGTAACCCCATCTCCTGGAGTGACTGCCATGATGAGTAAGAAATGATAGTGGGTTCCAACTAGGGGAAATTAGTCCTGCTCTTCCACATTGGCCTCACTGGGAGACTGGCTTTCTCAGCTGGAGGATTGGGGCAGCTAGTTCTTAGGTGGGTTCAGCTTTCAGCGTTTTGTCTCTAAATATTTCTATTCGAATAATTCTAGTCTCAGGATGCTGCATTTGGCCATAAGGCAAGCAGTCACATATTCTTCACTCTATGCAGTAAGCTGGGTGCCCCTCATCGTGGTTGATCTGCTGCTGACATTCTACTGCTATAATTTAAGCAGGAGTTTTTCCTCTGTGTATTAGATTGAATGAACTAGTTTAGAAGGGTACCTACCTTAGTACCAGACTTCCACTTGGGCCACTCTTCCTGTGCTAACTCTTAGTCATGCTCTCTACTCAAGTGCAACTCCTTTCTTTTTTAATTGTGAAGGTTCTTACATCTCTGTAGTCTTGGTGGTAAGACACTGGTTATGTTAAAGATTGAGTGAGATGGGGGTGGGGTGGGGAGTTAAGACTTTCAGGAAGGGAGGCAGGAGAGGAGAGGGAAATATGGACCTCTCCAGCAAGGGAGGGAGTTGAGAGGGTTTTCTGTTGATGCCTGTTATATTCTGCCCTTTCAGGTGTCACTCATAGGTGTTTGTAGTTTTACCACTTTCATCTCATTCAGGGGATCACTTCTCTCGTCACCAAAAACTGCATCATAACCACCGTGCTTACAGCTGAGGACTTGGTGCAACATGTTTAATTATATTTTTGTTCATGCTGGAGGGCTTGTGATGGTAGAAGAGAGCTGAACATTTGCCTAACCTGGCAAGTAAGCTTCATTAGTTGGGCACTGTTAATCTGCTGCTCACCATGGAGTTAAAATGGAAAATTTGTCATGGGTTATTCCTTAACTTCTTTCTTCAGTGGGATCTTCGAACGTTCCATTTGCTGCACACGGTACCAGCATTGGATCAGTGCCGTGTAGTCTTCAACTACACTGGCACAGTTATGTATGGAGGTAGGATGTCCCTTAGTATTGCACCATGGCATTGTTGTTCTCCTCAATCTCCTTGGATTTGGCAGTAGAAGCCGAGGGTAGGGATGTTCTTTCACTCATGTTCATGGTAAAGCAGACAAACAAACTTTTCCCAGCCAATGACTGTACTTTGTAACTTACAAGAGGAAAGAGTGCGGTAGTTGTCTTCAGTCATTTTTAAGGAAGGTTGCAACTCATAAAAGCTATGGTGAATCATTGCATGGTGGGGACCTGTAGTGTCCACCAGCTCTGTAAGGTGCTGTTTAGAACTTCACTGGCTACACTTTACCTGTCCCTGTAGTAGTGGTATCTAACTTGACAGTGTGGAACTTTACTATCAGTGCAGCTCCTATTAATCTGACGCTGCTGGATAGAGCAACGTGTTAAGGATACATGGCCGCTGAACTTCAAGGGGAATCTGAACCACTGGTTTTAGCAGTTTCTGGGGATTTTGGAACATAAGGAAATATACTGGCCACTCTTGCAGTTTTGAACCAATCTACGGTCAGATTATGATACAGATTGTTTCCTTTTGGAGTACATTAAGTTCATAGAATATCAGGGTTGGAAGGGACCTCAGGAGGTCATCTAGTCCAACCCCCTGCTCAAAGCAGGACCAATCCCCAATTTTTGCCCCAGATTCCTAAATGGCCCCCTCAAGGATTAAACTCACAACCCTGGGTTTAGCAGGCCAATGCTCAAACCACTGAGCTATCCCTCCCCCCAGAATCCTCTAGAAAGCAGTGACTCTTTGGGCCGTGAGCAAGTTGCTTTAAGGAGCAGAGTGAGTAAACAGTCACTCAACTGCATTAAAAGAACATTAAGTTGCAATGTCAAGTAGTCCAAAGTTAGGAAATGCCACAATTAAGATGCTCTGTGCAATTTTAAATAGGCCTCCTTTGCATATGCATTATGATAGTCTTTAATTACATTCCTTAGACACAAATTCAGAATCCCCTGTTCTAACAACTAGATGTTCTTTTCCCTGCTCATAGGAGACCCAGGGGTCCTGACTCAAAATCCTCGGCTCATAATTTGTAGGGAGAGATTTTTTTAAAAATCTGTTTATTTAGTAAGTTTTAATAGGAGGCACAAAGAACAGTTAGGCACTCTACTCCCACCAAAGGTCAATAGGAGTTGGGCATCAAACTCCATTTGTGCCTTTGAAAATTTTCCTCATAGTTTGTCCTTTGTATTTGTTTTTTTTTTTAAAGTTCATGTTTACTTAGAACT
The DNA here is from genome assembly GCF_965152275.1 of Natator depressus. Taxonomy (NCBI): domain Eukaryota; kingdom Metazoa; phylum Chordata; order Testudines; family Cheloniidae; genus Natator; species Natator depressus. The sequence goes on along the minus strand of NC_134240.1, from coordinate 45,503,430 downwards.
TACCCTTTCTCTTGCCCCTAACATGACATCAGGACTAGTGTACTTCCATGAAATTGCCATATTTTTTCTGCATGACTACTTTTATTGCTGGCAACTAGGAAATTTAATATTTTAGGTAGCTTTCTGTCACCTCAGTGATGCCATGGTCAGTTTGCAAGGTTAAAATTCAGCTCTCTGAAAAGAGAAGGATTTGTAATGCAGAAGTTTGGCTTGTAATAATTTGGGAAAGACTCTGCTTCCATTTATTTGCTAATCTTCGTAACCTTCAATGTTGTGAAAGACAACTTGGGAACAGTACTTGTTGGTTAAATGGGGTTTTGCCAAATTATTAAAAACAAAAACCTAAAAAAAAACCCCCATCATAGTACTGTGTGGACCCTGACAGGATCATAAAATGATTAGAGGTAGCGTTATAAATGGGACATGGACTTGCCTAATAGTCTTTCCCTTGTCAGCTATGTTGCAGGCGGATGATGAAGATGACCTACTGGAGGAGAGGATGAGAAGCCCCTTTGGGTCATCCTTCAGGACATTCAATGCAACGGACTATAAACCTATAGGTGAGGATGAAGGTGCAGTTGTCAGGGGTTGGTTTGTGGGTTTGGTGCAGGTTGACTTAGATTTTTCTTTATTTAACCCCACCTGTTACCTCATCACAATATCTTATGAAAACAAATTCTGCTTAATATACCCTGTTCCAAGCACAAAGTTTGTCTTCAACACTAAATTAGCTTCAATAGAATTTCTGCTCCAGTACATGATTTCTTCTCCTCACGCACTCTGTAGCCTGCAGTCACCGGCTCTGGCTTTCCTCCCACCAAGTCAGAGATGAATCTGAGAAATAGTCAGTGGTATGGTCTAGGCTTTAATTGCGCAGCTTCATGAAAGATCCCATTTTTCTCCCCTACATTCCCCTCTCCCATCAGGATTTGTTCCTATCTCTAGCTCAAATGTCTGTCAGTTCAGCCTCCAGCCCGCAGTGCTCCTGGAGCTGAGCTCAGTGCAGCAGCAACAGGAGTGAGTAAACATGGCCTCTGGCTTTCATGTGCTGAGATGAGAAAAGATGGCCCACACCTCTGTCCATCTCAGTCACTATCTCATTGGAAGTTGAGGGGCCAACTTGGTCTCTCCCCTTCTCAGAAAACCCAGTAGCCATATTTGCACAGAGATGGGGGTGCTATGGAAATCAGTATGAGAACTGACTAGCTTAGTGCATCAGCTTAGAAATATTCTCCATTACTGGTTGAAATTAGATAGATGTGCTAAACATGCTTTTGTTTTAGCTATAGCTGTCCAGGCATATTGGTATATTGTGTATTTGGCAAAGCATTGAATAACCTGCTGGTAACCATTAAGTTCACTTTATGTTGTTTTCTAGCCACCATTGATGTAAAACGGAATATCTTTGATTTGTGCACGGACAGCAAGGATTGCTATTTGGCTGTTATTGAGGTAAAGGATCTGAGATAGTTGGGGAAGAGTAAATACCAGTATTTGTGGCTATGGTCTGAGAGCAATGCTTTAAAAAAATAAACACTTACCTTTATTGGAGCTGGGAGTTCTGGAGCTCCTACTGTCCATCTCAGATGTCTTATGCACTGGTACTTTGATGTGGATAGGGGAGTACTGATCAGATCCCTATACCCCATCCCTTGTGCTTAAATTCAGTGCTGTCTCTGTCTCTCTAGCATATGCAAATTTTTGGGACTTCTTGGAACCCTTCACCTGCATTCCTCAGACATTGTCTTGCTTTAAAAGAAATATACTGCAGAGGGAGGTGTCCTCCTCACAGGCAGGGAGAAATACATTTTTATTCTGATTCTCTAGTCTTTTGTTGTTGAAACTTGCACAAAAACGGAAACTCTCTCTGTCTGGTGCACCCAGAGCTTTTATTTGGGCCTCTCTTACCCTCCCTGTTTCTTCTTGATAAGAAGGAAGCTGTGGACTTCTTGAAGTTAGGGGCTTGATGCAGGAATTTCTGGGTGACATTCTATGGCCTGTGTATGCAGGAGATCAGACTAGATGGTCACAATGGTCCCTTCTGGCCTTAATCAATGCATCTGTAACTTGTAATGATCTGAGTTTCTCCATTAACCTCTAGTGATGGAGTGGCTAACAGGCTTGTATTAGTTGTCTTTTTTTTTTGTTTTGTTTTGTGAGCTATTTATGGATCATTATAAAATCATTTCCGTCCCAACTTAGAAGCAGTTTTAACTTTTGATAAGGCTCTCGCCTCATGCTTCATACAGAGTAGCACCATAATATTAGCCTTGGGATTACTGTGCTGTTCCTGGCACAGAAGCAGGGTTTATGCTTAGGGGCACGATCAACAGTAATGCCATGGTCCTAATGCAAACTATTAGTGTATCAGCAGTTGGCCTATAAGAGTGGAGAGTTCAAATCCCACTTGGGACAAACTGCTTTGTTTCTAAAGCAGTGGTTGTTGGCAAAGTTCAGGTGGGAGAGGAGGGAGAGAATCTAAAGGGAAGCTGGCATGCAGTTTCAGAGAGTGTGAACAAACCCAAAATTGGACACGGGTGTTGAATGGTCAAAATGAAGGTTTATGAGGTATAAAATTCTGTGATAGGAATCTTTGTTGGGAGTGGCATAGATGCTAGAATCTCAAAGCCAAACCTTTTATGCTGCTCCTGAGGTAATTCTTGCAACATAACAGCATAATCATTAGTACTAATTACACTGTGTATGTAAGTAGCAAATAAAAAAGATAAAATGCCTTTTTGTTGTTTGTTCTTGGTCATAACCTCTCTTCTGTAATAGAGATCATGATAGAGTTGAGCTACATAAGAAAGCATAAACAGTTCCACTAGGTACTAACTGCTGTGTTGGGGGTTTTCTTCAGAATCAAGGGAGCATGGATGCCATGAACATGGATACAGTTTGCAGGCTCTATGAGGTAGGCAGGCAGCGTTTGGCAGAAGATGAAGAGGATGAAGAGGAAGATCAGGTGAGTACTGTAGAGTCATTTTGATTGTTGCAGTCCAGTTGTAATCAAACTCTTTTCACTCATAGCTGAAATGCTGGGAGCTGCTGCTTGTTAAAATATTACTATAAAAAAGCAATTCTGTAGGATAGTGTTCTTTTTTTTTCTAGCTGTCTTTAAGTACATATTTCCAAATCTTTAGGTTTAAGATTGGCTTGGTCATTTATGATTTGTAACCCTTGTATAAATAGAATATGGAGCACAGTATTGCATTGTGAAATTGCACAGTGTTTCTGTGTAATAAAGATGTTTATGAAATTTAGTAACATCTATAGGTTTATATTGGGATGCACTAATATCATCTGGCTTAAACTAAGCATTTGACCTCTGGATTCATTGTGTCTGACAATCTATAAAAGAGCGAAGAATTATTATTACTCAGGATACAGTAGGTAATATGATTATCTGCTATGCTACAGCACATTCTATAGTCAGTTTTCAGGAAACCTCTTGGTGCCAGGCTTCATAGAACTGCCAAGCACATTCTGCTTTGGTTGGAGGAGAAAGGAAATAAATATATATATCCCAAAAGACATGGAGTGGTTTATTATCACCTTTTTGGTGTTTGTATTGTGATACATTGATGTCTGCATCATGGAAGCACAGCTGATTTTTCTTTTTTCCTCTGTGTTGGCATGGTGAGGGGGCTGTAAAGAGAAGTTTGATTTCTTCAGACTACACAGAAAGCTGGGGTTTTGGTGTTCATTCCACTTTCTTAATCTCCTTTTGTTAAAATAAAACTGCTTTACTGGCTTTCAGAGGAACATTTGATAATAGCATCCATGGAGACTGGATTTTCAGTCTAATCAGTGGATTTATGCTCTCTATAATATTGGTAGTACCTCATATCACCTACACAAATTAGATTGGGAGAATGCTTTTCTTTTTCATCCCTGATACCACATTGATTCAAATGTTGTGTTATGGGGCAGTGGGTGCTTTATTATGAAGTAGGAATTATCTGCCACTGTTTGAGGCACACCACCAGGCTGGATGGATCTGGTTTAGTAACTCCTATAGAACAGCAAAAATACTGTCTAATAGAAGAAATACTAGTTGTTGTCCTTTCCAAATAATAATCCAAATTTTGACTACCTAATAGCCAGCCAACATCTATCCCGGAGCACATGTATGTGTAAAATAATGGTTTTTGGCTGTAGTCAGTGAATGTGCCTCATGTTCATGTCTGTTTCCTCCTAAATTAATTTAATGTGTTCAGTATCCTTGTGGTAAACTTCGTCATGATTTTGACAAATCTACAAAATAAACTTACTGTAAAACTTTTTTTTGTATAGCTATTTCCATTTTTCACAGACAGCATTTACCAGTTGTTACCAGGCAAATATCACTGTTCTCTTATCCTAAATATTAGGAAAATACTATAGTATCAGATACTAGCACATGGTGATGGCTGGTGGTAGTCATTGACTTTTCAGTGGTGATGTGTGTGTTTGTGTGGTGCCCTAAATGAACTTCTGTTTGTATATCTAGGTCTCAGGCACTGTTTGTGTACTGAAAAGCTATCACAAAACCTCTGAAGTAACAAAGCAGAATTGCTGCTTCTTTTGGTACTGTGGCATCGATTGCAGAATAAGAACATGCAGTTGATGTATGCATTTATTGCTCTTGACTGTCTTTGTCCCTTGACTTTATTAAAATGCAGTCACTTTTACAATGACTTTTTGAGGCTGTCAACATCAGTCTTGGGTATGAGGGAGATTAGTTTTAATGTAAACTACATAAAAGCTACCCAAATTCCAGTCACTGTATATTTAGCAAAATCTAAACCAGAAACATACATCCTTTTTGTTTCTGGTAACCTTTTCTCCATTGCTTCCCTTTGTTTGGTCCAGTAGGTTGACTTGCAGATTTACAGATCCTCAAGATACAGTTTTATATCTTCATAGAAACTTCCTGTATTGAGCTAGGATAGGTGTGAGCAAACTACAGGCTGCGGGCCACATCTGGCCCGTCAGACCTTTTAATCCGGCCCTCGAGCACCTGCTGGGGAGCGGGGTCGGGGGCTTTCTATGCGGTTCCTGGAAGTAGCGGCATGTTCCCCCCTCCGGCTCCTACGCACAGGGGCAGCCAAGACTATGGAGGCTCCACACGCTGCCCCTGCCCCAAGCGCCACCCCCCACAGCTCCGGGAACCATGGCCAATACCCCACCATGCCCCACCATGCCTCCACGTAGGAGCCGAAGGGGTACATGCCGCTGCTTCCGGGAGCTGTGAGGGCGGCGCCTGCGGATAGGGCAGCGCATGGAGCTGCCTGGCCATGCCTCCGTGTAGGAGCTGGAGGGGGGACATGCTGCTGCTTCCGGTAAGCACCTCCTAGAGCCTGCACCCCTGAGCCCGCACCCCGGCTCTAGCCCTGATCCCCCTCCTACCATCCGAACCCCTCGGTCTCAGCTCGGAGCATCCTCCTGCACCCCAAACTCCTCATCCCCTGCCCCAATCCAGAGCCTCCTCCCACACCCTGAACTCCTCATTTCTGGCCCCACCACAGAGCCCTCACCCCCTCCCAATCCCCAATTTCATGGGCATTCATGGCCTGCCATACAATTTTTGTACCCAGATATGGCCCTCAGGCCAAAAAGTTTGCCCACCCCTGAGCTAGAAGGAGCAGAGAGCCGCAGCCCTTTCCCCCACTCACTCTCTCCTTTTCTTTCTCTCTCTCTCTCAGACACACACTCACACACACACACACACTTTTTTCTTCTTCCTGGCTTGTGTGTGTCTGTTAAGGCTGGTCAAAAAAGGTAATTTGTATCTTACTATATCTAACATAGTTTTAAAATTTGGGATGCTTACACCGTTCTACTGCATTGCATAAGCCTTGACAAATCAGAAAGGTACTTCCAGATGTCTCCTTGTTAAGTCTTCTCACTGAGTTCCTCGAAAATTGATGCACAATGTCCTCTCTATAGCATGTGAATCTCATGTCTCCTCTTTTGACCAGAACTCATAGGTCATATGTTCTTAATCTGATTTACTAAATGTTCTAAATGATGCTCTGGTACTAGATCCTTTGCAGCTTGTGGATAGCTCAGATTGTTTGTTGGCTTTCCTTGGTATCCTCGATCTACACCTCCAGGCCTTTTGCTTTCACGTCTATTTCTTCTGTAAATGATCTGCTAGCAAGTTTCTCAATTCTTTGGTTTGAGTCCCCTTAGTGCAGTGAAGGAAGGAATTGAAGGTGTCCTGCTCATTTTGGTAATGGTGTTTGCAGCAAATTATGCATAGCAAGTAATGGAGGTGGGTGGGAACTGTGATAACCTCTTCGCTTCAGAGTATGACATCTCAGCATCAAAGTCACCTAATGGCTCTGTTTTTAGATGTTTCTGAGTAGAGAAGGGCATTGTGGCATCCGTAAAATGAAGCTGCCAGCAGCAGCACTCTTCCCCCCCCCCCCCCAAGGCATCTCTCTGCACCCCTCCCATGATTTGATTGGGAGGGGTGGGAGAAGGTAAAATCAAACTGACTTGCTGCTGCTTAAGCTACCCTCAGACCCAGTGACCAGGATGGATTAGCTGCTTTATGCATAGTTCCACTGCTGTAAATCCTTGAGTGTTTTTGTTATAAAATATTTGAGGTTAATGCTGCTGCAGCTGGTGGGCTTCTGCCTAGGTTACTCGTGCTAGACTTCATATTAGACCTCTGGAAAGCCTTCTTGTCCTAGCTGAGGGGAATATTTCAGAATGTCAAGCCCAGTTAAGCAAATCTGAGGTGAATCTTTTGGTATTGTACCATTAAGATATGTTTCCTGGGAGTTACTACATTAGGTAAGGGGGAGATGAGGAAGAAAGGGGTTTTTGATGGCCAGTAGGGCAATTGTGAAGTGTGGGCTTTTTTTAATTAGGCCTTTATAATGAATGTTTGATGCTAAATATACAAATGAATTCAGTTTCACATCTAACAAGTAGGTGGCATTAACACTTGCTTTATTTAATATGGCTTCCGTTCTAACCTATTTCTCTCAGATTTGGGGGAGCCAGGTAATGTTTTGACTGGCACACTTCCATTCCTTCTTTCTTTCCCTTTGCCTCTTAAGCTGGGAGTTTCAAAAGAGGCCAAGGGAATTAGACACCCAGATCCCACTAAAATTCAATTAAAGTTGGATGCCTGGCATACTTGGGCTCTTTTGAAAATCCTAGCCTTACTGACTGTCTTTGGCCATTAGTATTTAGTGTGTTTCAATGTGAGTTCATCATAATGCCCATCAGAAACCCTGGCAATCTTGCTT